>NC_052963.1:20578432-20929231 GCF_013358895.1 Oreochromis aureus | reverse complement strand
GAGTATATTTCTTTGGGTAACGCCTAAGGAAAATGTTGGCCGTATTATGTTCATTACAACTTGCTGAGACTCTCTAACCAAACCAGGGACGCCATGATGGGGTTCGCAGAACAATTAGGTCCGAGTTCACTGACGGGAGAGCGAAATCGAATTATCTAAAACCATGCATGAGCACTCAGGTATCGAAAATATGCTAGCGTCCTGGATGACATCTGTGTTTGGACAATGGAAAGGTGTGGCTAAGTAAACTTGGCAAGTGTCAGTGATGTTTTCTTTGACTGTACTTTTGGGAATATTGGTCATCGCTAGTTGTGGTATCATTCCTTGTGTCAGAGGATGGTTGGTAAAGATAATGGCGAGGGTTGCGAACCCTGCCTGGGTTGAGGGAAATTCTTTATTCCTATTATATAATCTGCATTATTATGATTGCATTAAGAACATGTTTTACAGCATTGTTTACCAGTAATATTGTTTACAGGGTTCATATTGCATTGCATAGGTTTGTCATCACATTCATTCTATTCACAGGTTTAGTTGATTTTATACACATTGCATATCTGTGCTTGTTTAGAGTTGATGTTCCGTCCAAAAGGGTTTTAAGCTTCACTGGTGAGAGTGTCCAGGTGATACATGTTGAGGGAAGATGAGAACATAGCAGGTTAATTGCACGCACGCTTACAAACACACATGATTTATATATAGGCCAGGCCAAAGGCCTGGACTTGATGTAGCTTTCAACTTTACAGCTCCTAACTTGCAGGAATGGCGGGGAGTGTAATGAATGAATGCAAAATATGCTTACAGACACAAACATGACAGGGGTTTATTTTACAGGGTAAAGGTGGACCACAGGTTGCTTTGTTTCTGCTTAGCAACTACTGAGGTAAATGGTGTTAAAGATAAATATGCAATAAGTGAACAGGAAATGTGTAAGGGTGAGCCGGGTGAAACAAAATGTTGTGGATAATGGAAACTTGTCTAACGGGCATTAACAGTAACCTTTGCATGTTATGTATATGCTTGAGGCCAAAAGAGGTGTAAATCCAGATAGAAAACTTTGAAGTGTGCTTTTTAGCGGAGATTTAGGCTGACAGGGGGATGGTGTGTATTTTACTTGGGTTGTGTTTAATAAGACTAAAAGCGTTGCTCACACACATAAAGAGTATTGAGATTGAATAAAGTTAATATAATGGATAGAGCCCAGAACAGGATAATACATAAGTGAAATCAAATGTAATGTTTGATTTCACTTTTATTGGGAAATAACCAGGCTAGAAATGTGAGTAACCTATGTTTAAACTGTGAAAACACTCTCCACATACATTGAAACTGCGCAACTCTGAGTGGGCAATGCAATGAAGCAACTGTTACATATCTGTATTAAACTAGCCAACATAGACTCACCACAAAATGATGCAGGATGTGGCCCTGCAGCGGGGGCAGAAAATCATTTGCAAACCAGGGATCTTATGTTGATTATCATATCCTTACTTATGTATACACACACACACACAGAGAAAAAATTTCAAAACAAAACAAAAAACAACTTAAGCTTAACCTGTCAAGCACAGGAGCAAAATAAAAATCTCTTTGGGCTCTGTTAAAATTTCTTTAGTAAAAGTGTAAAAGGCCAAACCTAGGAAGTTCGGCAAACAGGAAAGTTCCTTGAGTATCAGGAGTTAATAGTCAGGAAACATTTCTCACATTAACGCCTTATATCTGACAAATCATTGACTCATAGATGCAGATAGACATACAAGTGCACATACATCCAGATGTGCATTTAGACATTAAAAGTGTAGAGACATGTACACACAGATTGGCAAACCGGTACAGAGTCTAGCTCAAGAGCTTAACAAAGTAGACTTGGCAGTAGGGTTTGTGATTTTGCCTGATATGATATTGTGAACCAACTTTGAATAATGACAGGAACCTGAGATGAACACAGTAAGTTAGTAAGGTGTAGCAGAGAAAGGTTGTTTGTTTTCTATCCCTTACAGGAGAAGATTTCCACTAGAGAGGGACCCAGAAAAGGAGCAGAGACCACTTAAGCATGAAGTGTTTTCAAGTGGGAGCTGGTGTTTTATTGCTGGACCACCTAGAGGACATGAGGTTGTCTGATTTGCTGAGTTAGGGGGCGGCTAGAGAGGGTCAGAGCGAAGGTAGTGGACCTGGGAATGGTGTAGTGACGTCTTTGGAAGACGTCAAGAGAGGGAATTGTGAATTACAGGGATTATTTTACATAACCATCATCTTATCATTGCAGTAATTATTATTTCATCAAAGTGTTTATTGAAGCTGCTGGCATTATGTTATAATTTATATTATAGGGGTTATCATAATCAAATATTAACATGTTTATTACAGGTGCAGTTATAACTACTTTAAAATGATTGAGTTAAATATATGTATCATAACTCATAGGCTGAGTACATGGTTACAGTAAAATAGTAGCTGAGCAAAGGCCTGAATGTATTCAGCTTCTTGTGGTATTTGAGTTTGCTTAGTTACAGGTGACGTAAGGATGTCCAGTCCATGGTGACCTCAAAGGCCTTAGGTCATCACCATATTCGGAAGAGTATGCCACAAGGAGGAACCTCTATGTTGCATTTAATTCTTAAAATACATGAATGTTCTGTACATGCAAATTATGTGCTTGTAAACGCAAGAAGGGGCGTTACAATACCCTGATGTTATAAAAGCAATCTAGAGTGTATTTTGGGCAGAGATGTACAACTGTTTGGCAGTTTGCACCTCTCCACGCTGCGTGCATTCATTAAAATCAATTGTTTGAACGACCTTTTCTGGACTATCATTGTTTTACTCTCATCCTCAATTTCGAACCCGTAACACCTGTAAAAACACTTTTCTTGGCTCTCATTGCTGACCGTAGCATTTGACTTCGTTCATTAGATCATGTAAAAAGGGTAAAGGTGAGGCTTTCAAACCTAAGAACACTGTGTCAGTTGTCAAGCATGGTGGTGGTAGCATCATGCTCTGGGGTTGTTTTGCTGTCAGTGGTACTGGTACATTGCAGGAAATGGATGTAATAATAAAGGAGTAGAAGGACTATTTCCAAATTCTTCAACTTCAACTCAAATCAACAGATAGATGGTTAAAACTCTTGTAGTTTTATTTTCATTCTGAGGTCTTATATACAAGAATGTTCTTTTCCTTTTCATGTGGTATTTGGAGACTCAGTTGTCCTAGTTTTTGCAATGTTTCTTACCTTTACGTTAATCTGACCATTATTAGACACCATGAGACAACCTGTAGTCTGAAATAACAGACCTGTAGCAGCTATTTTACAAGTTCATTGTATTCAAGCTTTCTCAATTTTTGCCTTGCCTGGTTAGGTTTTTGGCCTGATCTGAAGATATCAGATTATATTTGACTTTGGGAAACATATTTTCTCTTTTACCTGCCGCCCTACATTTGCATTCGTCCACCTCAAAATCCATCTCAACACAGTGTCTTTCAGCTGTGAGCAAAAGCAAGCTGAGGCAAGAGTTTCTTGTTTTTCCATTACTGAAGTCTGCACCATATAACCGCAACATCCTGTACTCACATGTCACAGAATCATGCTCCGCAGCCCAGTCATCACTTACAACAACAGTCTGACACACTTTGAGTCCCGGAGGACGTGTTTCTGTTTCTCAGAGTCTCTGCTCTCCCTGGAGGCAGCAGACCCTCGTGGGGCTTCATGATAAAGGACATGTCACTAGCTTCAGAGTCTGTCACCTCGCCGCGTTATGCAGCTTATTACACATGACAGAGTTGATCTTATGTATGCATACACAGGCATCAAATGAAGACATCTAGCTGTGAACCGCTGTCAGCTACATTTATATATTAAGAGCATACTGACACCTCACCTCCACGAACCTGAGCTCTGGGTCCATCGTCTTGACGTTCTTCAGTTAAAAAGGTCAGATTTGAAGCAGGAAGCTAAGCAAAACTGGGCAAGGTTGTCCAAAATAATAAAATAATCTCTGAAAAACAAAAGCAAAAAAAAAAAAGAAAAGAAAAAGTATCTGCTTTGCAATACAACTGAGTAAAAAATGAAGATCTCCTGCTCGTGCCAGCAGCGTGTCTGCCTGGGGTTTCTCTTCAGAGTAAACAGACGTCTGGCACAGGCACACACACATGCACACAAAAACCCCTCTGTTCTGATTTTATCACTTAAAAAATGGTGTCATTCACAAGTGAAATCAGTCAACCCAGTTTCACTTGGCATCGTTAGTCTGATAATCTAATTCTGTGTCGGGGGGAATTCGCCCGGTGGAGGCCGATGAGCTGAATTCACATAGCATAAATCAGTCTGTAGTTCAGGTTTATAAAAAGCTGCAAGGAGAAAAATAGACAACACATTTTAACGTTAGGGTGCACCAATGGTCGTGCCTTTACGCTTAGATCTGCGGTTGTGAGGTTAGAGGTGGGGGGGGGGTAGTGATAGTACTGATATCAACGCTGGTATCAGTATTCGATCGATAGTAGTGTGACAGGATCGATACTTTGTTTCTGTCCTCTAAGTTGAGTATCTAAACAACTGAATTGTGTTGAATAATTTTTTTTAGGAAATAAAAAAATAAACCTTAAATTTGAAAATTATTAAATTATTATTTATGCATCGCATAAATCATGACACACTGCTCTCCCTAAAAGTATTGGTATTGGTATCTGCAATACTGGCCCTATATTTACTTGGTATTAGATCGATACCAGCATTTGGAGCCTGCTGTGATCATCTAAATGTGTGAGGGCTCTCAGACAGTGCAACCGCTACCAAAGCCAACACCATCTAACATTTTAACGCTGAAAATTCTAATTTTTTGAAACAGGGCTGTTAATGGGGCTGACGATTTTTTTAAAAAGCAAATTAAATACCAGTTTGCATATATGTGTGTTTTAAATTCATATCATATTTGGGGGGAAAAATCAAACTGGTAATGTAGAAATCTAAAAAAAAAAAACCCTCAAATATGATACATTTGGCTTTATGGGGTTAAAAGGAAATCATCCCTATCAAAATTTACTGCCATTGCCATGGGCCCCAACCCTCCAGCACCAGGCTGCCACAAACCTTCAATCTTCTTCTTCTTCTATCCAGCTTGCTGTGCCTTCTTTCCACCTCACCACCATAGGAAGTAGAGCTTTCAGTTGCTCTGCTCCCAGGCTGTGGAACTCTCTGCCCCCAGATATAAGAAACATTGGTTTTCTCCCCCAGTTTAAATCCCTACTCAAAACCCATCTGTTCAAATCTGCATATTCACTGTGAACTTATTGTTTGTTTATTTTATCTTGTGATTTCGTTTTTTTATTGTTCTTCATTGTCTTTGTTCTATTATGTGTTTTATTCTATTGTTAAGTGTCCTTTGGTGTATTGAAAGGCACTCTTAAATAAAATTTATCATTATTATTATCATTATTATTATTAAACCACCATCCTAGTTTCTTTCACCCCTTTTCCAACAACACAGAGGTATCTCTCCTGTGTCTGTGTCAGTTACTTTGTACTTGCAATTTTTTAGAAAAAATCCTTAAGACCACTTTGTTGCTATGGTAGTAAATATTTCCAACTGTTTTAAAAGAAGAAAGCACTTTTTCTTGAGGTGCTCATTGGAAGGGATATATATAAAATACAACATCCTCCAGAACCTCCTTTCATATAAAATTAAAATGCCTTTATTCTCATGGCATGGCTATATTTAACCTAAAACTCGGCACACAGCTCAAGACAAGAGGCCATAACATTCACCCAAGTTCAAATCAGACAAGATAAAGAGCACACAGCACCATCACAGAGAACATACATGCATCTTCTAAGGCAAATAAAGTTCATAACAAAGTCTTTATTTAAGCGCTTTCATTTATAAATCAAAAATCTTACCCTTAGTTAACACTAATCTGTCTATTTCCTCTTTGTACTAAAAGATTAAAGTGCTCAATTCTATCAGTGTAAAAACCCATGCAGCTGGGAAACTAACACAGGTGTGCCAAACTTAAGGCCCAGGAGCCAGAATCACCCCAGCAAAGTCTCCAGTCCGCCACAGTGGATGCCATGAATGGGTGTATGTGGGGAACAAAGTGTGGACCCAGTGTGCAGGACTCAGCAGACAGCTTTATTTCAAGTAAGTAAAAACAACAGTAAGGCAGGGTTAAACCTGACATTCAGAGGAGCTGCGCGCACCATGAGGAAGGAGATGACAAAGAACAGAGGGACACAAACAATATATACACAGGAGAAGATTAGGGCAGAGTGCCATTAAGATTCACATAATCAAAAGTAAAAAACTCAAAAAAACCCCATAAATATTCTCAAAATTCAAAACGAAAAATTCTTATATAAACCATTGCCAGGGACCATGACAATGGTTTTAGAAAATGTGACAAAGTTCACAGATTTTAAACTTTTAACTGTTTTTTCACAGGTTTTACAGTTTTTCCTATTAATAAAGACCTCCCCACCCACTGACATCAACACTACACCAAATAGTTACCTAATAGACCAACAAGTCCCTGTTTTTCTGGTATCTACTAATTTTCTATTTTCTACTATAGAAAAAAATAGACAGCATTATTATAAATACAGGGAAGTCTGGGGGATGAGCTATCAGTGCCTTTTCTGTTATTTTAGACATTTATCTCATAGAAAACTGACACTTATTATTGAAACTGCACTTGTTTTTCTTGTAAAAAGATGTCTCAGGGATTACATGTTAAGTTAAATTTCTTTACACTGACAGAAAAGAGAATTTCCCTTGTCTGGAGTGGGCGGTATGTGGACCATGATGGAAATTTAGTTTGACATCGATTATAAATGAGCTTTTACAGTTAATAAAATGATATATAGTAAATTCCTAAGACTTATGAAACTAAACATATTTTAATTTCGTATGAAAAGAGTGCCTTGGAGTTTATTGATATTTTACATTAAATATTTCCAGTTTATATTTTACACAACTGATATTTCTGTGGGTTTAAAAAAACTGGGAACAGCTAAACCTGAAGTGAGGTCATATCTTTTGTCATATCAAACCTGGAAGGTGACTTCTCTTTCCTGCTCAAAAAACCCCTTCAAACGAACCTACTATACAGTCTAATCCTCCTGTTAAATCTGCCACTAAGAAGATTAAAAGCTTCAAATTCATGACATCTGTAAATCAAAGCCGTGGCAAGGAGAAGAAAAGTTGACAGAAAGCAAGGAAAGGCCTGGAGGGCTTTTTTCTATCCGTGGTGAGGGATTCAAACCCCAACGCTCACTCTGCTGCACAGCAGGAGCTCACAGTCAGCCCGGCCTGCTAATACAGATTATAGGAATTAAAATCTGAGGTGCTGCTGCCGCTCTGGAGGAGACACGCTGAACTTGCCTTTGACTAATGCTGCCAACTTCCGGGCGATGAGTGAGACTCCATCTGAATTTAAGCATATTAAAGACTCAAAAACAGACGCGTGCATTTACACTGTGAGCAGAGACCACAATTTTTGTTTACGTCCTTTTGGCTTAGGAACATTTCTGCTTTCTGTTCTTCACTGCTCATAAAGACTCAATGACCAGCACCTGACTTTCTGTGATTGTTATATGTGTATTCCTGAGTCAGTTGGCTGGAAGTTGATGGCTGTCACCAGGAGACATCGGTCATAAAGAGGCTGCTGTAACCAAAAACCTCCGTGTGATTTGGTCTCTAGCAGACTGCTGCAGTCGCTTGAAAGGCTGCAAACACTCGCCAACTGCCCACTGAGCAAACTACGAGTAATTGCAGCAATCTGCTGGAGACCAAAGCAATCACAGGGATGTCTTTTTTGCAGTACCATATACCTATTTGCAATCAATTTCACCTTGCGACTGCCGGCAGCCTCCAGTGATTTCCCAAACACTCGGGGGAATACACATTTTTCACTAGCTGGTTGCCAGGAGGTTATTGACTGGTCTCTAGGGTTGTGAACCAGGAGTCTAAAGCCTCAATTACATTGTCAAAAGTATTCACGCTGCCATCCAAATCTTTAAATTCAGGTGTTCCAATCACTTCTGAAGTAATTTTCCATCTATACAAGTCTGAGTTTGGCAGTTGCAAGGACAACGATACTTGTCTGACTGCATTGTGCCAAGTGTAAAGTTTGGTGGAGGGGGGGTTATTGTGTGGTGTTGTTTTCAGGAGCTGGACTCGTCCCCTTACTTCCAGTGAAACGAACTCTTAATGGTTCGAACCAAGACATTTTGGACAATTCCATCCTTCCAACTTTGTTTGAACAGTTTGGGGATAGACCCTTCCTGTTCCAACATGACTGCACACCAGTGAACAAAGATCAAAGCAAGACACGGAGGATAGAGTTTGGTGTGGAAGGACTTGACTGGCCTGTGCAGAGTCCTGACCTCAACCTGACAGAACACCTTTGAGATGAATTAAAGTTCAAAGTGAGCCAGGACTTCAAAATCAGTGTCTGACCTCATAAATGTGTGTTTCTGGAAGAATGGTCAGAAATTCCCACAAACACTCCTAAAACTGTGGAAAGCTTTCCCAGAGGAGCTGAAGCTGTTATAGCTGCAAAGGGTGATCTGATATCATATTAAACCCTATGGATTAAGAATAGGACGTCACACAAGGTCATATTTGTGTGTGTGAAGGCAGACGAGTGAATATTTTAGTGTATTTTCTGCATCCACGAATTCACTTGGGTCAGCCTGACCGAATTTTATCATCAGACAGAAAGTGCAAGGGTCCATGCGGACATCTTTGGGCCTGTCTGCTTTTTGTGACCATGTGGATTTGTCTGCAGAGAATTTACATTACAACGCACCAACTACACATGTTCCTTAGGCCTATTTCAAGTGGACTTTAAAGAAGTCTAACAGGAATGAGGACTCAGCTGTCTGTGTCTGGAACAGAGTACAATCAAGGTGTACCAAGGAAGTATTACAAGCCAGAAGTCATCCTTGTCTTAATTAAATTTCCCATTTAATGGTTAAAAAAATCCAGTGTATTTGTTCATTTAAATGTTACCTTTGAACAGAAAAAAAAAATAGCTAAAGGCTATGGTTGTAAATTTTCTGGCTATATGTGCCAGTAATCTTCAAATCGAAAGAGCCAACGAGTTATACATTTCTTAAATATTCTAAATATAAGCCTTTAAGACACTTTGGGCCAGGTTGGTTTGTTCTTTCAGGCCTAATTTAACCTAAAGATAATAAAAAAGACTTCAGTTAAAGTTCTCCACACACACTTTTCCTCTTTGACTCCTTAAACTCCCATTTTACCACCTGGAGAGCAGCCATGGATCACAGAGTTCAGCACCGATTAAGAGAAAAGCTTATATTAGTCAGAGGCATTACAGAGCCTCCTTATCTTGGTCTCTCTGCGCCTTTTGCTCAGCTCTATTCTGGACAATAGTGACAACTGGGCGTCAGAGGCTGAAAAGCACAGCTAAAAGCATTTAAGGCATTTAAGAAAAACTCAGAAAGAGTTGAATATAACAAATAATATCACATTTTGATTAAATGAGCTCACAATGAGGGGGATCAAATAATAAAACTTTTCCAAAATGATGTTTTGACACCCATAGGCAGAGGACCTCATTACTAAACAGTATGAGGTGTTTTTAGTAGCACCACTGGAAACTGAAGCCACCTCATAATGTTTATTTTGTGGTGATTAAAGCGGGTAGTGTGTGGCACAAACCGAGGGTACCTGCTGTTTTCTGTGATGAATGCTAACAGTGCTCCTAATGGTTATGGGTACTATCTTAATAGCTGCAAATTGCTCTGTTAGTAGGGATTTAATAGACTTAAGTCTACAGCAATATCTTCCTGTAATTTTACATGGCGTATGTTTTTATTGAAGATAAAACGTCTTCCTCCTGGCTCTGTTATCTCACTCTAAAGGCAGATCAGACCTAAGACCTTAAACACAAATCTGCCTGGAATTTGAGGAGAGACATGCTGACTGTGGATTTCCGTACACTATATTTTTCTACTGTGGATGTTTTGATGGTAATGTATGCCTTCTCTCCTCTCACAGTTTGGAATTTTTGCCTGCAGCTATTGGCTTTTTCTCTAACTGCCAAACTCCAAAGGCCTGGTCCTTTTGGAAGATGCCTTAGCTGGTTGGCTGAGAGAAAATTTCCTAGATACTGTTGCTAAAGATAGTCAAGTACAATACCTCTCAAAGTTTCTTTTTTCTAAATCTACAGGAGTTATTTTTCAGCTTCCTCTTTAAAAAATTTACCAAAAAAAGAAAATTGTGGAAAAACTTCATGGCAATAGGTACACTTTCATATAATTTCTTTAAGTAGTCTTCAGGAATAGTTCTCCGGGCTTCTTGAAGGACATTCAAAGCTATTCTTGGGATTTTACTGGCTTTTGATCTGTTCTCTGTCAACATGATCCCACACTGCTTCAATAATGTTGAGGTCCGGGTTCTGGGGAGGCCGGACTGATAATGCTCCAATGTGGGTTTTTCTATCCAGGTATGATTTTACTGCATTGGCAGTGTCTTTGGGATCATTGTTGTGTTCATAATTCATCAATTTTGACAAAGGTCTCTAAAACCACTGACTGAAATGCAGCCAAAACCATGACAGAGCCTCCACCGTGTTTTACAGATGGCTGTAGACACTCACTGTGCCTTTCTCCTGAGCTCCCCTGTACATACTGACAATGATTTGAACGAAAATCTTCAAGTTTGGATTCATCACTTCATCAGACCTTTTTCCCCTGACTTTCAGTCCAGTTCTTGCGTAATTTGGCATACCTCAGCCTTTCCTCCCTGTTTCCTTGTCAGTGTTAAGTGGCTTACTAAACAAAAAGAAAACTGCTGGCAACCAATGCAATCCCAAGTTTTTTGGTGCACAAACTCAGGCAACTGCAGGTTGCTAGGGGGTCTCTGACCAGACCCTCGTCGTGTTTTACTCAAACGTCCCCCTAAAATGACCTATAATCTTAGCCAGTTGGATTCCTCTTTTAGGTGACAGTAAAAAAGAAAGCACTTTGTGAATTTAAGCACCTGCCTGGTGCTACAGCATGACTACAGGCCTTGGTCCCTGTTAAGTTGCTTTCTTGATGAAAAAGCTATATAACTTTTTCAGCGCAACCTACAATTTAAATGTGTATGCTCCTCTAATTCTAGTTAAAAAGCAAACACGATTTACATTTATAATATTCACTGTAAATTGTGTTTGGCATCTCTGAACTTGTACCCTAAGGCACATCAACATCATCAGCATATTAACTATAATGATGTTTTCTATTTTGCTCTTCCAGCCGTCTCTGTCTGTCTCTTCAGAAGTCAGCACCATCATTAAGATTTTGCTATGTAGCTGTAAATGGGAGTCCCATTTGTCTTTTCCTGTGAACAATATTACATGACTCATAGTTGGAGCACTTCTACCAGTGACTGTATAGAAAAGATGGATGCAGCCACCATTACATCACCTATCAGTTAATGAGGTTTTCTTGTGAATGCTTGAGCTGAGTGATTTTAGAGTGGACTTCTTACTAAGAAACTGAGGGACACTACATGATTACAGGGACATTACATGATTCTACGGAAATGGCTTGTCAATCACAGGCCTGCCCAAAAACAAACCCTTCTTTGTGACTCAAATGGGACAATAATTTAAAAAATGAGCATTATACTGTATTTAGTAATAAGTTAAACTTAAGACTGAGACTATGAACTCATAAATAAAGCATTAGGTCAAAGGAGTAATCACCCCATATCTTTCTATAGAGCTAAACTTTTTAGCCAAACTTTGTGTCACCCCCTCCTTGCCATTAGAAAGAATGCAGGTTTAAGGTACTTTTATATTGGAGTCACCTTTCAGACTGTCTTTTAAACAAAGTCTGTGACTCCTACAGCTTGCAGTAACACGAAACTCAAGGCTGAAAGACATCAGTACAAAAATAAGAACTTCCAACATATCAGGTCCTTAAAAAAGTTTTTGTACATAAAAAAGTAATAATGCATCCATTTTCTTCCAGGTCACAGTTCACACACTAAATTGCAATTCTTAGATTTTTTTTCCAAGATTCGAAAGGTAAATCAAGTTGTAAATGATAGCAGAGCAATGAAAAGAGATGGTATGTTGACAAATAATTTGACCTAGAGGGAGCATGCACAAAAAAAGAAATGGAAAAACAGAAGAGGCCCCAAGATAGAGCCCTGTGGAGCTCCAGATATCATAGCTGCTGATGCAGAGAAGAATCTTCCAGCCAAAGATTGGCAGTTTTGGTATGGATTGATAATTACTTAAGATGTCCAGTTCCAAAGTTAGCAGTTTAAGAAGCCAGGCTCCCATTTATAATTCAGAAAATATCAGATATCAGATTATATCCAAAGTTTCCTTAATAAACCAACACCTGTCATAGCGGTGGAACACAAGTCTGACCTCGGAGACTGGGAGAAGAAAACAAGTTCAAAATCGCCCAAGATGACAACAACGAGCTGATAAACAAAGGGATTAGCTCCAGAATTTTAAATATTTATTATATTTTCAACCTTCCTAAAAAAGAAGCCCTGAACTCTCTCACAGTCTTTTTTTCTAAGATGAATTGGGACTTTTTCTGTAAATACATGAGCTCAGGTTCATAGGTATTCCCTGTTGAAGTTATCAGTGGATATCTCAGATCTCACTCCACAATACATATGCACTTGAGTATGCAGATAGTGGCAGCAGACCTGGCTGCTCGATTCTGGCCTTGAGTTATCAGTGTATACACTGCACAGTCTCCAGACGTAGTGTTTGGCCATATGCGAGCTGAGAAAAGAGAAATCCAGTCTGGTGATGTAAGCACTGTGAGGCCTCTGTACTGCTGCCTTTGCAGCAGTGACCTTGGTTTGGGCAATTATATTTTGAAATGCACTAACTTGAGGTGATTCCTGAGGTGGTACTTGGCCCCGTGTGAGCCATGATGTGACTCAGTGACCCAAAAATAAAACACAAACTAAACAATGGGGCATGCAACAAGGACATTTCCCTCAGAGCTAAGTTTAATTTGTATGCATTTAAGCCCCACTTTTTTTCATATGAAATGCTGTGCATGAAGCTGTATTTCAAGGGAAGATTCTCTATTTCTATCTCTTTGTATCTTGTTTTTCCTGAAGATTTTCTCATTTTTGTTAATATATTTATGTTTTCGACGTGACTAGAGGTCAGCAGCAGCTCTCATATCCCATTACATCACAGGATGTCAGTAGAACTCTAGCCAGAGCGGTGACAGTAGTGCAGAGGAGACTTGTGTAAGATTGCCCTCTACTGACAGAAGACAGACATGCAATCACTGATGTAATCCTGCATGAAGTCAATCCAGACAAACCCTGTCAGGTCTCTGCTATCCTGTCGTTTACAAGAGAGAGAGCTCTATGTTTCTTTTTAACTAATTCAGTCCAGCCATAGGTACAGTGTTGCTCCCCAGTAAAATATTTACATAATGTTCCCAACATATAGATATATGAATCACATTAAGCAACTGTATGAAAAAATGGTAAATGGTAAATGGCCTGTATTTATATAGCGCCTTAACAGTCCCTAAGGACCCCAAAGCACTTTACATATCCAGTCATCCACCCATTCACACACACATTCACACACTGGTGATGGCAAGCTACATTGTAGCCACAGCCATTGTATGACACCTATTAGCTGCCTATGTGTAGTTCAGCTTGAACCACCAAAGTAGTTTGAACCTCTTGGTGTAGGGGACCTGTTGGGTGGTGCTTTATATGACATTTATTCCAATCTCTGCACACCAGCTGCTTTTAAAAGTCGCTGATTGAGCGACTTTTAAAAGCAGCTGTTTGTATCTCATGTCTGACCTTCATCAGGTATGTGGGAAGCACTCTTTACATAAGCCCAACCTTTCACGTACGCCCATCAAGAATCAGCTAGTCATCAATATTGCAGCATTAATCTTAAATTACAATCATTTGAGGAGTCGTCAGATTCAGGGCTTAAATCAATGGGCTGTGAAGATAAAATTGTTTAATATACATAAAATTAATGCTAGAATAGATAGGAATAGAAATGGCAGGTTCATAAATAGATCATGTAGGACAGAGCTAAATATTTAATAGGATGTTTGTCTAATTTCTGCATCCTCCTTTCCTCACATCCTTAAGAGCGTCAATAGATTGCCTGTTAATTGTGTCTGTTAATAGAGAGAGCGAGGTTATAGCTTCCTTGTTATCACTCTTGTGGTCCTTTATGTTTCTAGTTTCTCCATCTCCTCCTCCTTTCTGTGTTCCCCTTCTTTGTCTTTCAGTTGCTCGCCATTTTATTTTGAAGCTTGGTTTTGTCAATGTGGTTTTTACTTCCTGCTTTTGTTCCTGAGCAGCACAGTGGTGCCAACAGTGTTTCTGTGTAGGGTTTGCATGTTTCCCTGTATCTGCATGGGCTCTGTCTGGGTACTTGGGCTTCCTCCCACAGCCCAAAGACTGTGTGTTAGCTTGGTGACCTGTCCAGGTTGGTTTCCATAAATAGTCAACTTGACTGTGGTTAGAAATACTGAAAGAAATCTGTTAAAATCTATATTCTAGCTGTATTTTTATAGGTTTTTTTTTTTTTTTTTGTTTTGTTTTATGGCGACACTGAACAGGACAACAGGATGAATGGTAGTAATCTCGTTTGATCTTTTCTCTGTAAGTTGGTCTTTTTTCCCTCCTGTATTTTCCTCGTTTTCCTTGTTATTCCAGATGCTGCAGCCAGGTTGAAGACAAGAGTCTACAATGATTGATGACATTTTAATGATATATCAGTACAGAAGACTCACAGATTACACAGAAGGAGAGTTGTAAAGATGAGACGTTCTGGAAAAAATTTTTCTTTGCTTCCAGATTTCACTTCCAGTTTCAACGCTGATAGAGAGATGTTGCCTGAGTGGCGCCACCTATCTGTCAAATGAATACTGCAGCAAGTCCTTGTGCCCTTAGTGCTGCTATAAATGCTACAGAGCTGTAGTAACGTCATTACTGGAATTTGGTTTATCAGCTTTTTAAAAAAGAGTTTTCTTGGGTTTACCTCTGGATAAATCCTGACAGCTTTTGGACTAAAAAATATCAGGATTTCCAATTTGTTACATAGAAGATTGGTGAATTAGTGTAATAAATAAATGTAAGAGTGCAGATGGTTGTCCTCTTCTATAAGTGTAATAGCTGCAGCAGTTGTGTAGTAGTACAAACAGCTCTGAGAGTGTGCATCAAAACCTGAACTGTTTGCAGGCAACAGTGAATATTAACTCTGTGCTCTGAGCTGTTCACAGATTTCCATTCTGCCACTCCGCCGTAATGCACTGTTAATATTCTCGAGCATCACACAGTCAGGAACTTAGTGAGACTCACACATGTCCCAGCTTCCACGTGATAACAGTGTAGGCCGTGCAAATGCCAACAGCTCAGTTCGGCATTCGGGAATTATAAACTACAAATCCTCATATCCTTGTATGAAACTAGTCAAGCAGCCGCCTCCTCCTCCTCCTCCTCCACCTTTAATAAACATGAAATGGACTCATTAAAATCACGATCAGCCTTCCAGTGAGGGAGTGGGTGGGGTTAAAATTAGCTGCTGAAGTATGTCAAAGACAAACATTATCAGCATCTTCATAGCAGTAAAGTCAGTGACGGTGATGATGGTGGCGGCTGAGACTGGGTTAGTCATCTTCACCGCTTACATGTAAATGAGCTTCTTTATTTCACATCCATGTCCAAAGTAACAGATGGCAGTGACGGCACGGGACTAATGTTAATATTCAGTGATTGTGACTGTTATTCGGCACCGCGCAGGCCGCTAAACTCTGTTATGATGCCAATCTGTTCAGGTTCACAGCTTTCTAGGCTGGGAGTTCTGAGCTGGTTGCTTCAAACAGAATGAGGCTTGCTGAATTTCTTTGTTTTCAGTTTTTTACAAACTGAGTTTATAAGAAAATATATTCATTTTTTACCACTTTTGTATCAGCAGAAGGCCAGTTTGAACCTTAGCACACAGACTGGAAACAGACAGCTTGGCTCTGCTCATTGGCAGTCAGCGTCTTTGGTGTTTCATTTGGTAAAAGTTGTTGAGTCTAAATTGATTTACTAAACTGCATTGGCAGCAGTTAATTCACCCATAGATGTAGTTCTGGTTGCCACATCACTGGTTAAGGTCATGTCAAAGCATCTCAGTTGGATTTAAGTCCACACTTCCGACTATTACACTCCAAAACCTTGTTATATATAACCTATTATATTAAGAGTGATTACCTTTTTGGTTGGTGCAGTTTGGTGGTGTGTTTCTGCTCATTGTCCTGCTGTATAACCCATGTGCTCTTGAGCTTCAGGGCATGAATTGATGGTCTGACATCCTCCTTCAGGATTTTCTGGCAGAGAGCAGAATTGGTGGTTCCATCAGTTACAGCAAGTCGTCCTGAAGCAGCAAAGCAACTCCAGACCATCACACTACCACCACCATGTTTGACAGTTGCTGTGATGATCTTTTTATGAAATGCTGTTAGTTTTATGTCAGATGTAACGGGACACAAACCTTCCACTAAGTTCAGCTTTTGTCTCGTCAGTCCACAGAATATTTTCTTGGGGATCATCAAGAAGTTTTTGGTAAATGTGAGACGAGCCTTTGTGATCTTTTTGGTCAGCAGTGGTTTTCTCCTTGAACTCTCCTAAGGATGCCATTTTTGCCCAGTCTCTGTCTTATTGTTAAATCAGTGAAATGAAGCCTGCAGTTCTTTAGATGTTGTTTTGGTTTTTTTGTGACCTCCTGGAAGAGCCATCGATGCCCTCTTGGAGTAATTTTGGTAGGCCGGTTACTCCTGGGAAGCTTCAGCACTGTTCCAAGTCTTCTCCATGTGTGGATAATGTCTCTCACTGTGATTCACTGGAGTCCCAAAGACTCAGAAATTGCTTTGTAACCTTTTCCAGAGTGATAGATGTTTCTCAACTGTTTCTTTAGATTGTGGTGTGATGTGTTGCTGTTTGAGATCTTTTAACCTGCTTCATTTTGTCAGACAGGATCTGTTGATGTGGTTTATTGATTCAGCAGGTCTGACAGTAATCAGGCCTGAGTGTGACAACTGAAACTGAAATCAGCTTCCAAAAACTGTGGTTAATTACAGTTCATTTAGGATTCACAAGAGGGGGCAATTACTTCTCACACAGGGCCAGGTACGTTTGGATAGCTTTTTTATTCCCCTAATAAATTAAATCATAATTAAAAAAAACTGCATTTTCTATTTACTCATTTATTAAACAGTAAGTGAAACATAGAGGATTAACTATGTGTCAGCCATTTTCAGGCTGCTCTGCACCGCTAAAATCTAGATCCCAAAACTATGGTGTCAGGTCTCAAAATCAAAATACATGTAAGTTGACAACTACTAGACTCTGATTTCTCCTATTTTTATATATAAAATGATCACATTTAGAGGCATTGCAATGTCTTTTGTGTCTATGTCTGCTGCCACGCTATCAGCTGAACGTGTGCTGCGTTTATTTCCGCACTTAGAAACAGCAGTTCATGGACGGTTTGTTTGGTGTCCTGAGGAAGAAATGTCTGGTGACTTGTAGGTCACATTTACTTTGCTACCAGTTGGTATTATACGACCACTTTAGTATAATAGAAACCCGTACACCGTGGCCTACCAGTGATTTCGCTTTCATTTTCACAAACTCTGAATTTGTTATGTGCATTTGCTGTAGTAAACATCACTCTTTGAAGTGAAATAAAGGCTGAATAAGCAGGTAATAATGTAGCGTTTTGCTGAAGGGCATTTTAGCAGGCGGGCATACAAAGCTGAGTGTTTTAGATTTTCCCGTGGCAGATCTGAAAATTCCTACACACCAAAGCCTTTCTGTCTGTTTGCTCAGTTATGATTCAGTCTTTGACTTCAAGGTTATGCTTTTTAAAAAGACCATTTCTGGTGTATTGAATTCTGTATGAGGAGCATAAAAAAAGAGAAAAAGAAGCTTTCTTTCCGATGTCAGCAAATTGCCAAGGTGCAAGCTCGATCTTTTCAGATGAAAGAAAACTTTCAGTGTCCTGTCATTTTTACAGTGATGCTCGTTGCTCTTACAACTGACTCACTGCAAACACCAGTGTACGACTGCGCTCCCACTCTTCTGACCCCGTGCAAATGGGATTTGACTGATACATATATATATATGATAAAAATGTCCTGAAATAACAAGTTACTTAGCAACAACCAGCATGATCATGTCAGCAACTGAAAATGAGAGAACAGAGAGGGAGAGATAATGAACGGGAGTAAAGCAAGTCGGCATTTACAGTAAATACATGCTGATTTCAACTTGTTATGGGATATTTATCCCGCAGGTGAAAATCCAATCAGATCAAACCAAAATACACCATATATGAACTCAAAGCAGGTCAAAGCTGACAGTGAATGACAACAAAGCAAGCCCTGTTAATCAGCTGCTTCAAATATCTGCTAGCTACACCCCCTCAGAAATACTGATCATGTGGCAAAGTACCAATAAAGCCATTAGAAAGATGGTAGGCAAGACTGGAAAACAGGAAAAGGATCTTAACACTGATTAACGGTGTTGATGATGCATCTTTAATGTTTACAGCTTAATCTACTAGAGCTCATATTCCTGATTTTAGTGATGTACATTTCACTCCTCCAGAATGAATGACGTGCTGTAAAACTGTTTAGCTACAGCTCATGAATCAAAGGTCGCCATAGCTGTTCTGTTGGACTTGGACTTGGTTGACTTCTACATCTCAATGGAGCCCGTGTGACACACAACCTAACCAGTGACTGTACTGTTGTTCTTATTGAAAACATGGACCTAGCTTCCAGTGCAGAAAACCCTGGGTGCAAAAGGAAATCCTATCCACAACCTCAGTAAACACTTTCTGACGAGAATCTCATGAGCTCGATCACGACTGTTGAAGTCTGATTGATTGCAGTGTGACATTTAAGTTGTAAGTTAGAGTCAAAATAAATAAAGCAAGGTGTGATTTTAATTTTTAAGTTGCTTATGCTACCTGCTGGACTTTGTCTTAGTACTCACAAAGTTGAGGCAACTCTATTGCTGTTCAACTGGTATATACACGACGGATGCAACAACACTCAAATTGACACTCCTAAATCAAGGTCAACACACGAAACTCTTGGGCAGCCACTTTTGATTGCAAGGTGGTTGCACAGGTGGTTGCCTGGTGGGAGGCCACATGTCTCCAAACAACTATGATCTGACTCGGACAGACTGGTGAAGGTTTGCAAATGATTGCGGTTTATTATATAAACAGAGACTCATTGCCAACATGTTGGCGCCGATGCGCACAGCTCGACTCAATTGGTTGCCAACTGGTTGCATTCAGGTTATGACCAAAGTTGCTGAACACATGTCATTCCGGAGTTGAAGGAACATTCTGCAGCAACTACGTCACTATTTGCAGAGAAATGTCTGAATTTCTCTTACAGAAATATGCATTTCTGACTGATCGGGCAACTGACTACGACTTGCTGCTAACCTGGTCCCTTGCTTCAAAGCAGCCATTTCTAAGGCAACAATATTACATGTTCATTGCACATAGAAATTCAGTTCATGCTAACACTGTTTTCTCTTGTGTGATGGTAGCATTAGCATGAATCAGGTTGTTCTGAATCTGCAATCCACTTTGCAACCCACCTTCACTGCAGGTTTTCATTTCATGCCACTTCTGACTTAATACATGTCTGCTGTCATGCACACAGGACAACAGGCCACCAACTATAGCATTTACTCTGATCTAAAACTAGATTTATGCCCAATTCTGGTGTTTTTTCTACAAAATACGAAAAAAGACACAAATCCACACTCACACTACAGCCTGTATGTTATTTCAATCGTTTATGAGATATAAAGATGTGAAGTGGCAGTTTTAATCAAGCAGAAATTTTTATTCCCAAGTTTTGGCCTTATTCGTTGCAGGGTAAAGTTTCTACATTTAACCTTCCACACTTTCAGCTACCATGACCCATCAAGCCTTTATTTTTCTGGGAGGTTTGGCACCACATAGCAGAGTGTTGTAGGGGTAGAAAAAGAGATATTGATGCAAGAGGAACTTTTTTCCACCATTTTTCTCATGTATCTGAGGAAACACTCCACATATTTCTTTGCATAAGTTCCTTCTCTTATCGAAGCTACCTCCTGCCAGATTACCCCCATCCTGCTGATGTGGGGCTGCAGCAATACGGGATTATACTTCGGCTGGCTGTTCCTCTGCCTGTCTGAGGGATCTGCCAGCAGCCTAGAAGTGCTTTGCATAAACTGCGAGCAACAATGAAGCTCTTTAGTGTTGTGTCTCTGTCTCTGCATTTAACTAAGAAAATTAATGAAAAAAACATGAAGAGGTCACAAAAAAATGATCACCCCTGTGATCACTTCATATCGCTGACAAATACAGAAACTGGTTTTGTCTAATGAGGGCTTGAGTTTCCTTCTATATGCTGTTTAACCTCATAATCTAAGTTATTTTGTCAGAAAATGTATTCTATAGTGTGAAGAAATTAATTCCCATGTTTATATAGTAACAGTAGGTGTCTTATTGTGTGTTGTAGCACTGGAAAAAGAGTTGTAAGCAGAGGTGTAAAAGACTAGCACCACATGAATGTATATGTAGAAATAATACAGACCAAAAGCACAAAAATCTTTACTTTAAACTTGTATATATTTTTTAAGCCCTTTCTGCAATTAAAATCCTGAAATTTTATTTCTCAGTCCCATATAGCCACCCTGACAAAGTTAAAGTGTCATGGTGGCTATGTCCATCTCTTATATACAGTCTGTTCTCTGTTACTGCATTTTAATTGTTTGTTGACTCCATCTAGAGACTACAGAAACACTCATCATTATTACCAGAGTTCCAGAGAGTTCATTCAATTTAATTCAAATCAGTTTTATTTATATGGTGCCAAATCACAACAACATTCACCTCAGAGCACTTTATATCGTACACTGTAAAAAAAAAATCCTAATATAAAAGTATTTTACTGTGTATTTTACAGTTTTGTTCTGTTCTTCTAGAATATCATTAAATTTACATAAATAGACTGTGATTTCACATTTCAAATGTAAATTAACGTAAAATCACTGTAATGTAATAAAACATAATTTTCTTGTTTTTTAAATGTATTTGTCTGTACATATGCATATTTAGATTGTTAAAATACATTCACAAATGTATCATGATTTCACAAATATTTGTCCGTTATTTGAAAGATTGAACTGTTAAATTCAAATGTAATGCTATGGAAAAATATATAAAATGATTCTCATGAACTTTTTTTTACATCAAATTTTTACATCAAATAATAATTATTATTATTTGAACTGCCTATAGTAACAATTTGAAGCTTTTTACCTTAAATATTTCCATTTATTTGTAAAAATCTCATTCACGGAAAAGTGTGCAGCGTATTGTTTTGTGTGGCATCTTAACTTCAAGGTCAGACCGTGCTGCACGTATGGTTTCTTTTCTGGTTATCTTTATCTTTAGGCACTATGTTATTAGCAGCCTGTCACAAAAACACGTTGTTTGTTCTCATTTAGTTGAATCTATGAAAAATACCTAAAATAACACAGTTTTAAGGACATAAAATGGTCTTATTGGACCAAAAAGATAAATTCAAAAGAGCTATTTGCTGAAAACTGTGCATATCTCAGCATGGTGTGCAGTGTGTCCCCCAAAATTTGAAGAAACAGGACAAGTAAAGGACAAAAGAAGATAAAAAAAACTATCTTGAGCTGATGAACAGACTTTTCTACTTGTTTCTACTTGTAATTGAGATTGAAGGAGACAGTGCTGTGTGCCATTGGTAAGATATTCAGTAAATCTGTGTTATGTGTCTCCATTCTACATGCATACACCGTTAGAACAAAGACATAGAACAAAAGATTCTCTGAGGTCCTGAGTGATCGGTGAGGTTGCCAAACAGTCTTACAATATCAAGGAAATAAAACCAGTTTCTTAGCTGGTTAAAATACAAAAAGACAAAAGATCAAACTCTGAAAAAAGGGGGGGTCTGTCCCTCAAGATGACAACAACACTTTACCGTGGATAAAAAAATAAAATAACCAGTATCAGACTTTGCTGAAAACCAGAGCCAATATTAGTGCATGTTTTTACTGGCTGACAGCACTTTGTATCTGGGGTCACTTCATGTCCTTGGAGCTGTCATAGTAATGCTCCAATTCTGCCTTTAAATTACATGGGTGATCACTTAAAGGGAAAGCGTTTTCCTTCTGGACTGTAGTGCAAACAGTATTTGAATTGCTTTGCTGTGAGTTGTACAGAAGAAGAAGAAGAAGAAGAAGGGTGGCTTGAAGTGTTCAAAGTGCCACAAAAATTGATTTGAAAAACTCTGCAGACATGTCTCTTTCCATCTGTGAGCATTTTCATGTAGGAGAAATTTTCTTTCTGTGAAACTACAATTAACTATCATATATATATATCTGTGCAGACTAAGGAGTGTCCAGGGGTTTCACAAATATTCTGCAGCAGCTGTTTAGGAATTACAGTCATTTTTGTGCCCACCGCCCCATTTTCAGCAACTCAAGACTAATTGAAAATTGGACAAGCTAACATACTTTTAAATAAAAGGATTGTTTCCATACTTGGATGAAAATACTTTGCATTCAGTTCAAGAACCCACAGACATAACCATATAGTGTTTCCTCCCCTGATGCTGATGCTCTGCTGGGTCCTTACTCCAGACACCTTTAGTTGCTGTTTGTTTGTGGGTCTCTCTGCCTTTCGCTTTCCTATTTAATAACTGAAATACTCCTCTTATGGGTTAACATCAGGTCATTGAAGAATAGACCTTTCACCATCAACAAAAAAATTGTCGCTCAGCAAGTAGTTAGCAAGTGTTTGCAGACTAGTTATCATTTCCTATGCAAACTTCTAGCAACCCCCAGCAACCAGCAACCGCTTCCCAACTGTTTGGGAAACACACATTGTTCCCTAGCAATGAGTGGTTACCATATGACAATGACCAACCGGTCTCTAGGCCTGCGTGACTGACCAGTTGCCAATTGATCAGTGAAGACATTTTTTCCCTAGCAACTGGTGGTTGCCAAGTGGTTGCTAGCTGGACTCTAGGCCTTTTGGGCATCAGCCCTGTAAAATCTGAACCATGAAATAATTGCGATAAAATTAAATTTTTGTTTTGAAAATTCAGTGTTTATTTAACCATCTGACATTTTTTTAAAAATAGTTATTTATAAATGTGGATACATACGTTTTCATTTGTATAGCTTTTGCTACATTTGGCATTTTTGTGCATTTCAAAAATGCTTAAAATGCATTTTGCGGAGAAAAAGTGACACCGATGATGTCGTGATCTCAAAAACTCACAAAAACTCATGTTATACACTTGGCATTACGGGGTCATATCTTCTCGATGGTTGCAACAACAGTTAAATTTACAGCCCTAATACTTTTAAATGTAACAAAGCAAAGCAAATCTAATAAAGCAATCAAGAACAACTTTGTGTAGACTACTTCATTTAGTCAGTTTCCTGACGACAGTTTAGTATCGAGTCAGTAAAGAACTAAAAAAAGCACAGTTGAGATCAACAAGGCGAGTGTGTTTCATAATGAAATGGCTATTTTCTGCTGTTGTTTTTATGATACTTTACTCATGTTAGTGTATACGCGTATAAAGGTTAGGGTCACAGTGAAGTTTAAGATTGAGGGAGTGGGTGCGTCATTTTCTCTGTCTTAGCAGCTGCTGATATAACCCTCTAAATAAAGCAAAAACCGAGATTTGTCATTTTGAAGAATTATGGAGCATTAATATGAAGCTTTGTAAAAATAAATAAATAAATAAGCAGCAGTTGTTAGGATGAACCTGAAAGCTAAAAGTAACTCTGGCAGCTTCATTTATGAGCTGGTTCGGATGCGTTTTAGAGGTGTTAGTGCGGTGCAGTGGTAATTAAAAGTGTGAAAGCTCTTTGAGGATGAGAAGTAAGAGCTGATAAAGATTAGAAACAACCTTAACACAATGAAAAGAAAGGAAAATCAGCCCTACCTTGATATCCTTGACAGGCTGACACTCAATCTGATGGGAGACTGATGCAGTTTGGTTCATTGTTGTTCCACAAATTCCACCAAATGCTCCTTTATCTGAAAACAGGATCACAAAAAAATAAATAAATAAAATTCCTGGCGAAGTTTCCTCGGTCTCCCCCTTCAGCTGCTTCTCAGTTCTGAGCTGACCACGCCGCCAATCTGGTGCTGATAACAAATATTAAGACGCTGCAGAGCTTCTTCGTTGGAAACGCTCTTCCTCGTCTTTACTGAAGCTCCACTAGAGACAACACATTTAAGCACACAATCTGTTTTCCCTCCTTTGTTGCTCTCTCTCTGGCAGTAAATGCTCTCAGTGCATTTGAAAGCAGTTCCTCCTCCCTCTTGTTTCTTCTTTTTCTTCTTCTCTTTCCCTCTATGGCAACTACGAGCTGCTTCGGCTGACAGACAGTTCATAAACCAGGATGTTTGCCAGTGCCTCCCACATGCGAAGACGTTCCTTCATCAGAATGCAAATTTGCTTCAGGCAAAGATTTTGGAGGCGTTTGGTTAAAGTGTTTCGCACACATCAAAGCTTCTTTCAGCGTTTCTTTTCTTTTCTTTTTCTTTTCTTGGAGGACTCGCTTTGATGAATTCATGTTCAGATTTGACCCAATGGGAACCCGCAGCTGTTTGAGTATTTATTTCAGCTGAAAGTTGGGTGACGGTTTGTTTTTAGTGAACACACAAAAAGAGTACACTTCACTTTAAAAGCAACGCAAAGAAAGACCCTTAACAGATCTACAAAAAGCACAATGGAAAATAATTCAACAAATCCTCCCACCCAAATGCCATTTATAGGAGGTCTGTGAGGAGGTAGTTGGAGAAGGAAAAACAGAGGCCACATTTTACTACACGCATATGCATATTTTGGTGAATGTGTTTAGCCATTTTTTTATTAAGAGGCATTAGAACTTCATTAAAACCACAGACTGTATATAAAAGATGGGCATTGCCAAAGTCACCAATTGGTTAGTGAAGCCCCATCTTGAGACCTTGAGATGTCCGACTGGGTGGATTTAACTGAGAAGCCAAAGGGACAATCTTACAACTTAAATGTAATGATTGGCATGACAAACTCACCAGTTCAAGACAGAAGCAGGCTCATCATTTTCCCATAGAATTAGAAACAGCCAGAAATGATTCGCCCCCTGCTGGCCATTAGAAAAAATGCTGGTTTAAAACACGTCCACATGTACTTCGCTTCTTAGACCCAGCAGCACTTCACTTTAACATTTGAAAAGCAATAAAAAAACGTTTAAAAGTTAACTTTTCTTTAGCTTAGCTAATATTAAAAAGTTAAAAGGAAATGGGACTTCCATCCATTTTCTCCCACTTATTCTCTCCCACTCTTTGCTTAGCCTTTCCAGACGCAGGCCAGCAGCCTAAGCAAAGAAGCCCAGACCTCCTTTCATCATCCGGGGGAACACTGAGTCTCTCTGAATCTCTCCAGCATGTCCTGGGTCTAACTCTCTGTCTCCTTACATTAGGACAAGCCTGAACCACCTCACCTTGCTCCTTTCGATATGGAGAACTACCGTCTCTACTTTGAGTCCCTACCAAATAAGCAATCTCATTCTTTTGGTTATTACTGCAAAAATTGGGTCCAATTTGTTCTCTGCTCCCCTCACTTGTGAACAAGACCCTCAGATACTACATACCTGGGCACTCCGCCCTTTTCCAGCTGAGGACCACATACTGGCCTTGTCACACTTGGCTCAGAATTGTTCCAGCGTGAGCTGGAGGCCACCACCTGATGAAGCCAACAGAACCGTGTCGTCTGCAAAAAACAGAGACGAAATTCTGAGGCCACCAAAGTGAAAACCTTTCTCTACTTGGCTTTGCCTAGAAATTCTGTCCTTGAAATTATGAGCAGAATTGGTGACAAAAGGCAGGCCTGGTGAACTCAAACACTATGTGGACCAAGCTCTCACTGCAGTCATACCGGAATCGAATGGCTCGTAGCAGTAGCAGTGACCCAGACACCTCATCCTCCCAAAGCACCTCCCACAGGCTGTCCTGAGGGATGCAGTTGAATGCTGTCTCCAGATCATCAAACACTTGTATACTTCACACGCAAACTTCCACCCACAGTCGAGTATCCTCAAGAGGATAAAGAGCTGGTCCAGTATTCCACAACCAGGATGAAAACCACATTTTTCCTCCAGAATGCAAGGTTAACAAAGGCAAATCACCACCCCAGTATGCCAATCTGGAAGCACCACCCCAGGTCTCCACGCAACATTGGAGAGGCATGTAAACCAGAACAGCCCTACAACATCCAGGCTTTAGGAGCTCATGGCGAATCTTTTCCACGCCAAGTGACCCTGCCACAAGAAGAGTCATCTTGAGTTAGGACTTTTATGACCTCAGCTGGTTTTGGGTTGTTTTTAACCATAAAAATGTCTCCTACCATGAATTTGTCCATTTTCTTTCTTTGTTGTGACAAAGATAATGGGAAGTGTAAAAATATATTAATGTATTTGAACACTTTAATTTTTATTGTACTTTCTGATGTTTAGAAGTCACTCATGCCTAACAGAGCTCAAGTAGCAAGATTTACTGCCGTAAAAGCTTTCAGGCAGAGCTGGAGTGATACTTACATGGCACTCTTCTTTTGTAACTGAGCACTCAAACCACTGCTAACTAGAAACCATATCCATATATTCAAACAGTGCTTTATTCTATGCCTTTAAGCACTTTCTAACTATCACATATGTGTATCACACCACGCTTAGGAGCAATTTGGCATTCTGTTATTATGCCTAAGGACACTTTCAGTTACTAGAAGACCCACTGAGCAACAAATCCTTTTTGCACAAAAATGATTGAAAACCATAATTAATAGCATTAAAACACGTAACCAACATTTGTCACAGATAAAAGAAACAATGTAGGAGATTATAAACATAAACAGAGCCATTAAAAACATACTTAAGTTAAAAAGTCGTCCGAAATGTCCACTAAAGAAAAAAATGTAACACAGTACAATACAATATTTTTACTGCATTTCCGCCAAGTTGAATAATTAACAGGATATAAATACTACCTCAGTCCTGCTTGCTTGTTCCCTGACGTCTATCAGTCATCCATCTCTTGGGAACTTTCCAGAAACTGTCATTTTAATTCCAACAGACATCCCCATTTTTCTCTGTCACCAGCTGCCACCAGCATCAGCAGTCCTGTGTAAAAGAAGCTTTGGTTAGGACTCTGCAGTCCTGTTAAAAACTAAGTGCCTTCATTGTTCACTAACTTGTAGAACTACTTTCAGCAGGAACAACTTGAAGTAATCGTTTTCTTTATGACTTTATCAGTCACTCGGTCATTGGAGAGGAATTTAGACCCATTCTATTTTGCAGCATTGTTTCAGTTCATTGAGGTTCATGCACAGCTCTCTTAAGGTCTCACCACAGCATTTCAATCAGGTTGAGGTCTGGACTTTGACTAGACCATTACAACACTTTGATTTAAGATAAGATAAGATAAGATAAGATAAGATAAGATGACCTTTATTAGTCCCGCAGGTGGGAAATTTGTTTTTTTACAGCAAAGTGCAAAGTTATGTAGCAGAAATTAGAAAACACTGGAAAGCAATAAAATACAATAAAATAAAATAAAATACCATATACAATAGAATAAAATAGAATAGAATAATATATACAATAGAATAAAATGGAAATACAAATACTATATACAACTGAGTAGGAAAATACAAAAATACAACTTCGTCAGAAGAAGAATTGCACATATAGCAGTCTTATTGCACATGTGTGGGTTTGTGTGTTTGATCAGCTGCAAAAGTCTTTATTGTAGAGTCTGACAGCAGTGGGGAGGAAAGACCTACGAAATCTCTCTGTCCCACACCGTGGGTGCCGCAGTCTCCCACTGAAGGAGCTGCTCAGTGCTGTCAGAGTCTCTTGCATGGGGTGGGAGATGTTGTCCAACAGGGATGAAAGCTTAGCCACCATTCTCCTGGGTCACCACCTCCACTGGGTCCAGAGGGCATCCTAGAACAGAGCTGGCCCTTCAGATCAGCCTGTTCAGTCTCTTCCTGTCCCCAGCAGAGATGCTGCCGCCCCAGCAGACCACACCATAGAAGATGGCTGAGGCCACCACAGAGTCATAGAAGGTCTTCAGGAGTGGGCCCTCCACTCCAAACGACCTGAGTCTCCGCAGCAGGTACAGCCTGCTCTGCCCTTTCCTGTAGAGGGCGTCTGAGTTATGAGTCCAGTCCAGTTTGTTGTTCAGATGAACACCAAGGTACCTGTAGCTGTCCACAGCCTCGATGTCCATACCTTGGATGTTCAGTGGTTGCAGTGGAGGATGCTTGTGCCTGCGGAAGTCTACCGCCAGCTCCTTGGTTTTACTGGCATTGATCTGGAGGTAGTTCAGCTGGCACCAGATTTGATGCTGTAGTTGGAATAGTTGTCCTGTTAAGGCAAAGCTTTATCTGTCTGTCCTCATATTTGACTCTAGGATACTTTGGTATATAGAGGAGTTCATGATTGATGGTATCCAGGTCCTGTGGCTGTAAAACAAACCGAAATCATCACGCCTCCACCACCCTGCTGACAGCTGGTATGCGCTGTTTGTGCTGACGTGCTGTGTTTGACCAGACATGTCCACTTTGGTCTCATCTGTCCAAAGGATATTGTTCCAGAAGTCTTGTGGTTTGTTCAGGTTCAGCTTTGCAAATCTAAGCTGTTCTGCTGTGCTCTTTTTAGTGAAAAGGCTTTCTCCTCGTAATGCTCCCAAAAAAGCCACACTCGTTCAGTCTTTTTCTGTTCATACTGTCATCAACTTTGTTCACTTGTGCCAATAACGAAGGACTGTAAAAAAGCATAAGAGCTACATCTCAGACTCTACAGGCTTCAGTTAGCATCTTAAATATCAAACATTTATCTTCTTAAGCACTAATTTCCTGCAGTTCTTTTGTTAATTAGTGGTCCAATGGTACAAGTATGAAGATGCAGGTTCATGAAGTTTAATCTGGATAAATTTACTGGAGCTCTCAGCCACCATGGCTACATGGAAATATCCAATAAGTGCTACGACTGCAGTGATTAGAGGCCCTTGCTTTAGTGTTGTTGACATCAATCATTTATTTTACACATCGGGTTGTGTAAGAGGTCTCATGTGCAGATCATAAATCACTTCCTGACAGGATGTGAAAGATTAATGAATGTTGCCATGACACTGCCTCCCACTATCCATACAAAGAGCATGTTAAACCCTCGGCCTCTCTTCCCAGATTTGTTATTATTCGTTACAGTAAACTGTTGCCTCCATTAAAAATGTATTATGCTGATTCATAGTTGATGAGCTGGCTAGTTTCCATGAGACTAATCATATTTATTGTCGGTACAATCGCCCTCACTGAGCACATGAAGCTTTTATCTCTATAAACACTCACTGGCCTGCTTGTATTGGATTTCAATTCACTTTGCAGATAATGTCAAAGGTTGAAAAGAAATTCAAATATCCAGGAGCCCATACTTCACAAACTTTAGCTTTTCAGTTTTGCTTTTTTTTTTTTATCAAGCAATTAATCTCAAATATATTTTTTTACTTACAAAGATAAAAAAAAAAAAAAGAATTAGTAATGGAGAAAAAGGTCAGTGTCATTTATATTCATATACACACACTTAGAGGTCACTAACACAAAGCTCTAATCAATGATAGCAACTCCATGGGTTTAGGCATGTGGGCTTGATCAAGACGGCCTGCTGAGGTTAAAGCTGAGCATCAGAACGAGGAATATTTAAGTGCCCTTGAACGTGGCATGAGTGTTGGCCTGAGTGTTTCAGAAACTGCTGATCTGCTAAGATTTCCCCACACAACCACACAGAATGGTCAGACTGATTTAAGTGTCAAATAGACACTTGTTACAACCAAGGTACACAGAAGAGCATCTCAACACAATGGTTGCAGCACCGTTCTATCTATCTATCTATCTATCTATCTATCTATCTATCTATCTATCTATCTATCTATCTATCTATCTATCTATCTATCTATCTATCTATCTATTTTTTTTTTAAAAACAGTCTGCAGAGGGTTTCATCTTTTCAAGCAGTCCCATCTTCCTCTATGCCATCTGGAGATCTCCGAGCTCATGTATGTATGAAATACATGTAGAGCGACCTGCTCCCACGCTTGCGCAACACCAAGCGACACCAAACTGGTTGCCAGCATTCATGACGTCCACAAGGACAACAGCAGTGAGCATAAACTCTTTAACCTCGTATCAGGCTCAGCTGAGTCAGTGCTGTCAGTCAGTGTCGAATGTGTCCCTAAGTAAACTGCATTCCGGCCAAGCAATCATTACTGTCTTGGGCTGGCACTATTTCTGTTAGCAGCAGAATTTGATGCCACAGAATAAGAAAACATTGCTATTTTAAACATCTGAGATGTCTTTATAGTTTACCTGCAGTCCTTGTCTCAGCCAATTATAGCTAAGTACGTGGATATTTAACTAATAAGCTCTTGAAAGAAGTTTAAGAAGCCTGTAAACAAGCAGCAGACTTTGGAGAACACATACATAAACCAAATTAATCTGTATTTAATCCTAACATTGCTCCCCTGCAGTTCTAATTGGTACATTTATCTTCATTATTTCTTCCTACTTTCAGTTCTCACCAACCACACAATTCCCAATTTGTGCATCTATCATTAGTTTGTTTTATTTTCCTCCAATTAAGAATATAGTTAAATTCATACTGTGCTGATTTTCAGTAAATAATGAAATGTTACTAATCGCAGTGGAACATCTTTAATTAGAGCAGCGGCGCAGGAGGCGAGGCTAATCAAGACAAACGCCTGATTTAGAGTTAGCCATTGCATGAAAAATTACTTCAGCACTTTGTTGCCTAAAGTGCACGATTTCCGAAGAAATGCCAAGACATTTGTAACATTGTAGGTTTACCTCCCACCTTTCCTGGCTGAAAGCAGCATTATGCATCAAAATCTCTGTAGTGAGTGCAGGCTTGTTCTCCAGTTAAAATACTGTGCAATATTTTAATTAAAGAAAATACTGCAGGGTCTTCTTAGCTCCTTTTGATTTTAACTCCATTTTGATTTTTGACTTTATTTCATTTTATTTTATTTTATGTTATTTTACTGCATTACATTTTGGGGGGTGATTTTATCTTTTTTAAACAGGTTTTTGTATCACTTATGACAGTTTGCAGTTATTTGTTGTCACTTGACAAAAAAAAGTTACAAAAAAAGTGACAAAAAAAACCCAATGAAAAAAATTAATTGGGTTCTTTTGGAATTCTAAGATCAAAGTCAGAAGCCTGAGAAAAAACATTAGGACTTTGATTTTTTTTTTTTCATATTTCTGTCTTTAATCTCAGAAGTCTGTTTTTTTTCCATAGAATTTTGATATTATGATAATTCTGAATACAACCTCCTAATTCTGAGGTTAGAGTGGGAATTTGGAAAAAAGTCAGAATCCCAGCTCCTTCTTCTTCCTGTGACTGTTTGCATCTCTGTGTGATTATTTTTGTGGGGTTTTTTTGTTGTTAGGGATATTTTTTTGTCTCATATTTTCTTCAAATCACACTTTCTCTTCTCTGCAGCGATATTAAAGAAAACAGCTGCACGCGATCATCATTGATACCAAATCAAGGAAAGCCTCAGATGCTTGGATCTTGGTTCTTAAAGCAGAATTTCTTCACTGCAAACAGTTTCAAATCTTCAGTTTCTTCACAAACAACCCATTTTTGTGCATTTTCTGTGTGTCAGCAGATCAGTTAGACAGCAAGTTATTTCCAAAATGCCGTTTTAATGGGACTGTGGATTCCCCGCTGTGCTGTGCTTGTTCCCGCCAGGTTTGTTTCCACTCAAGTTGAATCAGATTTAATTTTCACACCTGTAAAGTACAGGGCATGGTAGAGACAAAAACATAAAGTGCTTGCATCCTGTGCTTGGTAAATATGAAGATGTAAACTCTGAAAGGTTATATGGGTGCAGTGTAGAAAGCCATCAGAGGGATAAGTGGACTAATAAAAGAGGACATTAATGCGAACAAGGGAGAGCGTTTAGTGCTCTATCTCCTCTTCCTGAGTTTAATAGTACCTATGGGTCCTGTGTCTGGTTTCAAATGCACTGTTTAAATGATACAGTACAACAGTCCAATATTACTCTCGCAGTGGTTAAGTCATATAAAGTGGATCTATTATGCTTTTCCTTATTTTCAGTTAGATATATACGTTTACCAGCAGTTTATCTCCATTTAAAAAATATCTAAAGATTCAAATAACAAGGCCAACAGAAGTTAAAGAAGTGAGCCTAAAGCTCTTATTTCAACAGTTTTTTCTACTCGCAGCTCTTGATGATGTCAGTAAGAGCAGACATCCCTAATACGCTACCTCAGGCCTTTTTTTGCACTTTGAAAAGAAAATGATCCTTCAGACTGTCTCTAAACTGATCGTGTCTCTTACCACATGACTCCTGCATGTGGGGAAATCCGAAGCTTGGCAGATGTGTTGCTTCTGTTATTTGAAGGCAGATCAAGCAAATGGTCCAAGATTTTTATTCACTCACAGTTTTTCTATATATTATTCTGCAAATTAAGCCCAACTTCAGTGAGCTCTTGGCTTAAACTTCATGCACAACTTGCTGCTATTTAAGCCAACACAGTCTTTTTTGTAAAAAACAAAGAAAAAAAATACAGACCATGGTGCCATCTGTTTATTTGAACAAAGATTTATAACCAAAATTTGTACTAATATTTTTTTCTGTGCTACTCCTCTGTTTATTTACATAGATAACAACCATTCAATTAGTTAAATTAGTATTTATTACACACATGTAGAAGTGTTTACTGATCATCATTATAGTCACATTCACCTTTTGTTTCATGCTTCTTAGAGCCAGAAGTGACCATATGTGGCTCAGAATGTGCAGGGTAGCAGCAGCAAGCTTGGTTAGCATGCTGCATCTTTAAACTGCATTTTTAAACTGCATGGGTTTATTGCTCACCATTAATGCAAACTAATGAAAAAATGAATGAAGAATTTCACTTACCAAAACTTTAGCACTAACTTTCATGACAGGCTCTGCTCAGTGTGTGGCAGAGTCTGTCATGAGGCTGTTTCTTGCTACTGTATATGCATGTTTATGCAAATACACAGAGCAGCCACTAGAGGTCCCCAATGTGCAAGCCCACCTTCAGTATATTTGGGTCTTTAGCTCACAGGGCTCACCAGCAATGGTGGCATGGCCCGCTACAGACAACTGTGCTACCTCCCTGTATGGAGGGCCACAAGTGCCAATTTGCCCTTAATGTGCCGTCTTTTATTTTTTTTTAATATTATTTTATCTTCATGTGATTGTACACCATACAGCCCACACAAAATTAACGAGTGGCTTTCACATGTAAACAGTAATACTTGGCTAGATGGGAGTAGCGTGACTCCCCAATCACAGCCTTTGGTCAGTCCAGTGTTTCTGTTTCAGTGATTTAAACATTGTGATATCCAGATAAGTGATATACAGATGCTACAGAATAGCAGCCGCATTACTACACAATTTCCCTAATCCGGCGATACAGCAGACAGCCGACTGTCTCCACTACTGCACTTTCTCTTAGCATTACCCATGCTAAGTGTTTAGCTTGATTACCGCTCTAGCTCGGCTCTACAGCTGCTTTAAGAAAAATAAAGTCGCCTTGTTTGTTGAGCAGTACTTTATCAATTTTGTTGCTGTGCAGGTAATTATATGCGTTGGTGCTAATGTAATTACGCAATTCCTCACCATCAACGCCTTCGGAAAATACAAGGTAATTAATAATGTCGATGTAGCTAACATTGGGCCATAGTTTCATGTCATCTACCCACTCCGTGAGAAGTGACGGGTGAGGCACTGCAACTGAACTGTCCTTGCTGCTTTTTAAAACATCTTTACTGTGTATCCACCTTCGATGTGTTGCCATTTACACCAGGTAAAAGAAACTGCAGTGAGAGAATCCTTATCAACAGTGAAGATGTAGCCCCGCATCTGTCAACAACAGCGCAGGCGGAAGTAAAAAACCGTCTTCCGCTATGAATCAGGGGTAATGGCGCAAACTCAGAAATACTGTGGATGATATTTTCTTGTTTATTCTGGTTATGTCTTTCGTTAAGATTTGCCATTTGTTAGATTTCTGTTCTGTGTGTGCCCTGGTCCCACTTCTCTGTGTTCCCTCTGTCTGTCCATGATATCATAGTGTCTGCTTGAGAGTCTGTCTGTTAAGTTCAGTGTCAAGCCTGGATCTCTCTGTCGTGTATTTCCTCTTTTACTTTGAAGGTCCATGTCTTATGTGAATGTGTCTTTTGCTTCCCTAGTCTCGTTAGCCCTGATTTCTCCCAGCTGTGTTTCCCTCCTGTCTCCTATTCCCTGTGTATTTAAACCCTGTGTTTCCTGTTGCTCGTTGCTGGTCTGTCTGTGTTGTCTCCCTGCATTTCCTCCCTGTGTCGTTTTCCCTAGTCTCCCTGTGTCTCAGATTCCAGGTTTCAGGTCTGTTTTGTTAGTTTTCCCAGTGTAGGTCGTCTTTAGGTTCTGTTTCATGCCTGCTACATTTTCTGTTTGCTCTCACCTGTGAATAAAGCTCCCTCTCAGTGCCTGCTCGTGGGTCATTCCTCTCTTCACTTCCACACGGCTCACCTAGTCAGCCGTAACAACAGTAGTATAGGCCTATTTAACACCACATACAGTTTACACGAGACAATTTTATTTCTTATATGAATGTTATTTATTTTAACTTTCATAAACAGGATGTGACAAGTGATAATAATAACAGCTGTTACTGCATTAAAACATTCACAGCAGGTGGGATATCCAATCTTTAAGTGATGAAACCTGCTTCCGGGTCCAAACTATTCTGCATTTATTAAGGCTGTTGTGTTTTTTAACATGCTTTAATGCTTTATATTTTGTTCTATTTAATCTGAACAAGCCCCTAAAAAAAGTCAGTGATCACTGTCGGCCCCTCTTGGTTTTTATCATCACTATTCATTTTACAGCTCAGTTTTTAAAACCTTACAATGTAACTACAGCCCAGCCCATGCAGCAGTATATTAATGACTAACCTTATATTGCAGTTGTTCTCCTGACTGAAGTTTGGTCCGTTAACAGCATCCTGCCATGCAGTTACATTTGTTCCTAACCATCGGGAACCCTCGTTGAGTGGAAAAAAAGTTAGCGTTCATCCTCCAGCTTCACCAGCTTATATTATGCTAACCATAGCTGTGTAGCTAGCCACCATGTAGCACATCATTATATATCAGCTAGCCCAACTTCAGTAACCCTACAAACGCCACTGCTGTTTAGTTTTCTGTCTTCATTTACGTTGGAAGTGATAGCAGAGCTGTACGTTTTAATTTTTGCTGTGGGGGTGTAGCTGCCAAATTTTTGGCTTCACGACCCACCTTCATGGTTCATACACGTCGAAACTCAGTTTGCTCTTCATGGCGTTTCAGCTGATGACACAAAATACCATCATGTGGTGGCCTTGCTAGATCCGCTGTCCACCCGCCATGTGATGATCCCCCTCCGGAATCCCCCCACCCAAGGGAAATACATCGCTCTCAAGGCGCTGCTGCTGCGGCGCTACTCCTTCTCCGATGCAGAGCGGCCAAGAAAGTTCTCTCTCTCTCAGGCCTGGGTGATGGTACTGCACTCGAGCTCATGGAGAGCATGCTGTCCTAGCTAGGAATGGATGATGGCGGATTCCTCTTCACTCACGTCTTCCTCCAACAGTTGCCGGGGCGAGCTGGCCTTGCCAACTCCCCACTGCTGGCTGCGAAGGATTACCACTCACTTGCAGAAGAAGCGGATCGCATTCATCTGGCTACCAGGAGCTTCGGCATCCAGGCGATAGTTCCCGACTCACCGATGGCATCTCCTGCGCCACCACCAACTCCAACAGCCACCAACACGATGGTGGCTGGGATCGCAGCACGGTGGAAAAGGACAGTGTTTTTACCATCAGCGTGACAGCAGCTTGCCGCCTTTGCAGTTTTAAGGCCCAGGGAAACGAGACCGCCACCGCTGTGTAGCGGCCGCGACCGCTGGCGATAAGGAAAGGCTACTGTTCATAGACGACTCAAGCTCAGGGACACGTTTTCTGCTTGACTCCAGCTCCCAGAAGAGCCTCGGGAACTCTCGTGTCGTCTTTGCATACCTCCACAATGGTATATTATTTAATCTTAAAAGAAATTGGAGATTTCCTGCGTACCACCAGAGAGAGCCCACGTACCACTAGTAGTACGCGTACCACACTTTGAGAAAGACTGCTATAGATTATATTAAAGGGTTGGAACCTTCCCAGGAGTGTCCAGCCTATAAAAATTACTCCAAGAGTGCAGCAACGATTCATCCAGGAGGTCACAAAAGAACCAGAACAACATCTAAAGAACTGCAGGCTTCACTTGCCTCAGTTAAGGTCAGAGTTCATGATTCAACGATAAGAAAGAGACTGGTTTAAGGAGTTTAAGGAGGAAATCACTGCTGAGCAAACAGATCACAAAAGCTCGTCTCACATTTACCAAAAACATCTTGATGATCCCCAAGACTTTTGGAAAGCATTCAATGGGCTGACGAGACAAAAGCTGAGGCATCTGTACTTACTCAGGTTATCTTTGTCTAATATTGTGTCTGATGATCTGAAATATTTAAGCAACAAAAACCTCTAAGAAATCAGGAAGGCACTGACAATATAAATTCACTTATATACAGTGTTGGGACTAACGCGTTATTAAGTAACGCGTTACAGTAACTACGTTATTATTGTGGTAACGAGCACAGTAACTAGTTATTATGCCAAAATCAGGAACGCGTTACTCGTTACTGGGATTTAGATAGGCTCGTTACTCGTTACTTCGTGTGGTGGATATCGCGGAGCTTCCACAGATTCAATAACATTAGCAAGTGGTGGAAGCCAGCAGGTGGATGAAGGAAAAGGGAGGCAAGAGGAGAGACCCGAAGCGGCCGCCGGTCCGCGTGTCAGGTGAACTGAACTTCAGGTAAGAAGTTATGACCTGCAGTCTATCTGGGTTCATAAGGTTAATTATTAGAGTTGCCAACCATCCAGTAAAAAACAGAATCGTCTCGTATTCAGAGAAAATATTACGCGTTTCGTACTGAGGTGAAAAGGAACACAGTTTGTCCCGGACTTCAGCTACAATGAAAAAGACACAAAGCTGAAGCTGCACAGCTGCCTCTTCTTCTCTCATTCTCTCCCCCTCCCGTTTCTACTTCAATCACGAAACTGATCAATGATCAGCTGATCGGCTTTTCTCTCTTGTTTATTTATCGCCCACTTTGCGCCAGAAAGAGGAAACCAGCGGATGTCGCGTTAAACAACAGCAGCACGTTTAAGCTTGATCAGCTGTTGTTAGAATTTATTTAATATTAATTTCTAGTATCAGCTGATGTTTGTTGTAGCCACAGCTGTAAAGCTGCTGGTCATGATATCGGTTTGGTTATCTGGTGAGAGGGAAACATGCAGATGAAACCAGGAGATGTCCTTACTGAATCATCAGAGCTGAACAGGTGATGGAGAAACAGGTTTACCTTTTAGGTGACATGAATGAGTTGAAGGAAGTTATGAACTGTTTCTGAGAGACAAATAACACCAGGATCCTTTTCTACGTAGCTGACAGCTGGTAACTGTGCAGGGGCGGGTCTAGCAAAGTTTTGCCAGGGGTCCATGTAGGGCATTAACAGGGAAAGGGGGACAAGGAAATAGTTTTCTTTATTATTCTCATTTAAAATGTCTCGCTTTTAAAAAATAATTATCTGAGTCTTACAACAAACAATTGATAGATTGATACATATATACCATCAGAACAGTGTACATCACTGTCACAACAGTGTTTATTTTCATTCAAAGGCTTTATGATTTTTCCTATATAATGGTGGGCGGTCTCTAGTCAAAATGCCGGGACAATTTTTTGTCCCAGTCCAGCTCTGTATGCAGCTCATCTGCAGTCTGGTGTTACCTACATCTTCCTATTCAGAAGGCAGAATTTCCAAGTTCTGAGTACAATCGAAAGCACCACGACTGCAGTTTTTGTGTTGGATGTAAAAAGCAGGCTAGAATCATGGCGGCGGTCAACGACGGTCCAGGCGTGGAATTTCTCTCGTGGAAATGTGCACATTATTTTTTCCTTTCTATTGGTAGGTGGCACAGTGCACTTGTGGCAAGTAAGCAAGCTAGAAGACTGGCAGTCTGGCTGGGTATCCAGTTACGGAAGCAACACATTAACAAGAGAATTCTGAGTAAAACCAAAGTTACTTTCCCTAGTAACTAGTTACTTTGAGTAAGTAGTTACAGTGGGTTTCCTGCCTCATTTTCTCCCTGCTCTCTACTCTCAGGCACCCAGGAGGTGACAGTGGAGGAGGACGCACGGGTTCCTCGCCTCCTCTTCCTCTTCCCAGATGTTCAGAGTCGACGTTCTCTTCTTCTTCTGGTTTTGAGCTACGTCTCCTGGGCACAGGAACCGGAGCTTTCTTGGCTCTGCGGCTGGCTCTCTCATCCAAAATGGTGACGCTGGGGTATTCTGCGAGTGAGTTGGCAGAGACAGCCGGCGACTCCCCTGGACTCCCCAGCTCTTTAATGGTGTTCAGCTTCTTCGCAGTGACTAGAGAGCAGGAGGAGGAGTGGAGAAATGCACCGGACTGGAAATGAGCCTCGCCGCCAGCTAATACAAAACAAGCTGGTCAGTGCTTTAGTGAACTTCAGTGAACTTTATTTATAGAAGACAACCATATCTGCATAAACTCACTGCGACTTCGTCGTCTGAGTTCAAAACCGACTCCAGACTTGCTCCAGGTTGGAGCGAGAAGTACTTCTGAGATTTAGACACATTGTGCCCTGACTAAAAGATGAGGCGGAAGAGTGGAGGTCATGTCAGGTGAAAAAAGGTAGCGAGTTATGTAGGAAGTTCTTTAAAAAGCAAAACCCACCAGTTCATGGAAACTTTCGGCACGAAGGCTGCGCCTGATGCTTGCATGGCGGCGGATCAGAATCTCCCTGGTTTCGCTGTGGTAGGGTAGAGTGTATTTGTTGGTGTAAGCCATTGTCTGGAAGACGCAGGGAGAGAGAGATCGAACATCAGCATTCACCGTGAGAAAGCAAAGGAATAAAATAAAATACATTTCCCATTTGATTATTCTTGAACCGGCCCTCATTTCTCTATATTTTTCTTCCAAGCAGAAGAAAATTAGAAGTTTCTTCTAATTTTTTAAGTGCTCTTGAGCAATACTTCTCCAGCCTTCTGAAGGTCTTTGAAAGTTTTTCATTGGACATTGGCTGCTTTTTCACTCATTTTCAATCCAGTCTTTGTACCTGAACATTTTCAGAGGAATTATTATTTTTTTGTTTAACCCAATTTAACACTGAACTATGAATAATTCAAGCATAAAAAGGCTCCTAATTCAAGGCATAAAGTAGTTTTGTGTCATGGTTCTGGGTCCTTTTGGCCCAGCATTTTGTGTTTTCTTGTATTCTTGTTGTATTTTGTGTGGTGGGTTATGTTCTGGTTCATTAGTAGTCTTTAGTTATTCTGTTGTGAGTTTCTTATATTCCCTGATTATTTCCTTGATTATTTAATATTTTCCCCTTGTGTCTTTGCCCTCGGTGTCTCTCTCTGTGTGTCTGTGTTTATAAAGGTTGTGTGAATTCTTGTGTCTTCTTTCCTCCTCGTGCCATGTTTATCCACGTTTCCCCAATCAGTCATGTCTCCATGTCTGTCCGCACCTCTGTGCGTGTTCCCGTCACTTCCTGTTTTAATTTGTTAGTCTCCTGTCTATGTGTTTTGCTTTGCTTCTCTTACTTTGAAAGTACCTCTTCTCATGTGTTATGTTTAGCTTTGCGTCCTCTGTCTCATTGTGTGTAATTTGCCCCAGCTTTGTTTCCCATGTGTTTCCCTCGTAATATTCCCTCGTCATTCCCTGTGTATTTAAGCCCTTTGTTCTCTTCTGTCCAGCGTTGAGTTCTCCCTCCTGGTTGTGTGAGTCTCCCCATTTTCCCCATGTGCTCAGATTGTTAGGTTTCCAGTTTAGTTTTGCATTGCTTTTTTTCATCGGCAAATAAAGCTGTGTTCTTTGAGTTTAAGTCCTGCCTGTGAGTCTGCTTTTGGGTCCTATCCTGCCTGCTGCACACAGCCATTCCATGATAGTTTTGTGTGATTCCCAAAGTGGTATTAACTGAAAACTTATCTCAGTTTGGTGTGCAGTATGTCCTTAAAAAATTTAAGGAAACTGGATAAGTGGAGGACAAAAGAAGAAACGTCAGGCTTTAAATCTGTCAGCAGGTGAACAGTATCTGAAAGTTGTTTCTTTAAGAAACAGGAAAAAAAACCAGCAACGACCTGACACAGGACCTGAGAGATCCACCTGGACCTCCAGCTGATCCAACTCGTTCTCACTCCCAAAGCGTAACATATTACACTGTTTCGCTTTGTTACACTTTCGGCCACCCAAACATTCCTATGTTACACGTTCAGAAACAGGAGGAAACATGAGAACCGTTTGGACTGAATCTACACATGTACATTTATTTTACTTTCTCATCATGAATCGCTTTGGAAAACACTATCTAACATGATTAAGGTTGTGGTTAAGGTTAGGGATAAGGCTATGATTAGGGTTCGGGTTAGGGCTGGAATACACGGCTGGAACATGTGTTACCGGAAGGATGGTTGTCAAGAAGCCATTATTAATGAAGGGAAACGGGGAGAAAAGGCTGAGGTATGAAAATTACACAAGAACTGGACTAAAAATCATTGAAACAGTGTCTGATGGAGTGATGAATCCACATTTGAAAGATAGAAGGAGGTCAAGAGAGAGATGCAACAGTGAGTCATCTTGATAAAGAACAGAACAAAAGGCAGAAACATCCAGAGAAGAGCTTTGAATGTCCTTCAAGAAGCCTGGAGAACTATTCCTGAAAACGTCTAAGGAGCTTGGAAAGAAAAGTGTTTGGACTTCTTTAAGTTGCTTGAAGACGTTTCACCTCTCATCCGAGAAGCTTCTTCAGTTTTTCAAACTTGAGTTGAACAAACTTCATTTGACCTTAAAAAAACTGGTAGTTAAAGTTGTGTTTCACCCTGTTCTCTAAAGATTTAAAACTCTGTCAGTTTAGCATCATTTCAAATCATCATTTTAAGGCCTTAGGGTTTCTAAACCAGGCTAAAATGAAGAGAAACCATGATGGTAGTAGATATAATGAAAAGGAATTAAAGCAGCCTTTATCTTAGTTTAAGCTGAACGGCATGAGAGTGTGACTAACTGACCAGAGAACAGCTTAAATCTTGTACATGTTCTTTGGCAGGAGGTCGTGCATTTTCCTCACGTCGGCAGTCAGGAACTTTTTCTTGGGTCGAGACGTCTCCTTCATCTCGTCGCTAGTGGGAGGCAAGCGCAGTGAGCCGTGAATGACAGATATGAAACACAACGTTTTTGTTATCGTTGCCGGCATTGAGACGGGGCAGAGAGTAGGACGCCGCTCTCCATCTGATGGAAAACAGCTTCATCAGCTGCAGCCAAATTAGATTTACTCTAAACATTTAGCTGATGCACTCATCTTCGATGCTAGTGAGCAGATACGGTTTCAAAGTCATGCCTGCTAGTTTATCAGTTATTATTGTGTAGAATAATATACAGTGTGCACGCATAGGTAGGCTGAAAGTCTCTGACATTAAAAATTGTATCTGTCATGCTGGGAAAGTCAATGCTATTAAAGGTTTCTGTGGGAATACTGTTGGTGTTTCTGTTAGTTAACAGCAGGCAAACAGTAAATATTGAACATGTTTTAATTAGATTTGAGAACTCTGTTCCACTCATTACTTTAAAACCACTTTCACTCTTAGCTTGGGTGAGATGCCCAGATGTTTTCCATCTTTTCTAAGAGGATACTGACACATGATCTCCTAGGCCTGTCCGTGGGATCTCCTCATAGCACCGCACGCCTGCAATGCCTCCCAGGAAGCATCCTAGTTAGACATCTGATCCACCTCAACTGGCTCTACTCTGAGTCCCTCCTGAATGACTGACTTCCTCAACCTCTCTGTAAGTGAGAGTTTGGACATCTTTGGATCTTTTTTCAGCAGCTACTGGAGGTTCGGGTCATAGTTTCCTGCAGGAACACAGACTGGCCAGTAAATCAGATCTGAACATTTGCACGTTATTCCCCATGGGATTTGTTTTTTTCTGCACACAGAGGAACTCTCAGTGAACCCGCATGCATCACCACAAACCTAATGAGAGCGTTCAGTCTGCTTATTGGACAGAAATGTCTGGAGGCGGGACCAACAGAAGCAAATACAGGAAGGTGCGGTGTTCTAGTCTACAACACGGAGAATTTGGTGGTGCTCCTGCACATCCCAGAAAGCTGCTGGAAGATGTTTAGCACGAGGTCAGATCATATTCTCACCTAAACAAACGACCGTGGAAATGGAGCTCACCGCCCAGTGAAACCAGAATGACCAGATCATCTGCAAAGAGCAAAGATGTGATCCTCAGCCTACACAACAGGAAGGCTTCCACCCTGGTCTATGCCTCCATAAAATATATGAATTGAACAGGACAACTGACGTAGCCGTGCACTCTCTCCAAGTCCATTAAGTGAAAGTCCAATGCAAAAAAGATACAACATGTCTAAAATGTAAATACAAACATAATACACAGAATCAAGTGTTTAAAGAAAACCATTAGCTCATTTTTAGAGGTGTCTCAAAGAAGTTGGGACAGGGTCATTTTTCCCACTGTGTAGCAGTCCCTCTTCTTTCAACAACAGTCCATGAACATCTGGGATAAGATAAGATAAGATAACCTTTATTAGTCCCACACGTGGGAAATTTGTTTTGTCACAGCAGGAAGTGGACAGTGCAAAAGTTATGAAGCAAAAATTAGAATAAAATAAAATAAGAATAAATACAGTATACAACTGTACAGAATAGAATAAAATAAAATACTATATACAGTAGAATAAAATAGAATAAAATATACAATAAGATAAAGATAGAATACAAATGCTATATACAACTGAGTAAAAATACAACGATGCCAGAAAAGATTATTGCACATTAGTGTTATTGCACATGTGTGGATGTGTGTGTTTGATCCGCTGCAAAAGTCTTTATTGTGGAGTCTTACAGCAGTGGGGAGGAAAGACCTGCGAAATCTCTTCGTCCCACACCGTGGGTGCCGCAGTCTCCCACTGAAGGAGCTGCTCAGTGCTGTCAGAGTCTCTTGCATGGGGTGGGAGATGTTGTCCAACAGGGATGACAGCTTAGCCGCCATTCTCCTGTCACTCACCACCTCCACTGGGTCCAGAGGGCATCCTAGAACAGAGCTGGCCCTTCAGATCAGCCTGTTCAGTCTCTTCCTGTCCCCAGCAGAGATGCTGCCGCCCCAGCAGACCACACCATAGAAGATGGCTGAGGCCACCACAGAGTCATAGGTCTTCAGGAGTGGGCCCTTCACTCCAAACGACCTGAGTCTCCGCAGCAGGTACAGCCTGCTCTGCCCTTTCCTGTAGAGGGCGTCTGAATTATGAGTCCAGTCCAGTTTGCTGTTCAGATGAACACCAAGGTACCTGTAGCTGTCCACAGCCTCGATGTCCATACCTTGGATGTTCAGTGGTTGCAGTGGAGGATGTTTGTGCCTGCGGAAGTCTACCACCAGCTCCTTGGTTTTACTGGCATTGATCTGGAGGTAGTTCAGCTGGCACCAGTCCACAAAGTCTTGAGTCAGTCCTCTGTACTCCTTGTCGTCCCCATCAGTGATGAGGCCGACTATTGCAGAGTCATCAGAGAACTTCTGCAGGAAGCACTGGGTGGAGTTGTGGGAGAAGTCTGCAGTATAGATGGTGAAGAGGAACGGAGCCAGAACCGTTCCCTGTGGGGCCCCGTGCTGCAGGCGACCCTGTCCGACACACAGCCCTGAGTCCTCACATACTGTGGTCGGTCGGTGAGGTAGTCCAAAATCCAGGTAGTGAGGTGATGGTCCACTCCTGAGTTCTCCAGCTTGTCCTTCAGAACCGAGGGAAGAATGGTGTTGAAGGCACTGGAGAAATCAAAGAACATGATTCTCACAGTGCTCCCAGCGGTCTCCAGGTGAGCGAGGGAACGATGTAGGAGGTGAATGATGGCATCATCCGCTCCAATGCCAGGCTGGTAGGCAAACTGAAGTGGGTCCAGTGATGAGCTCACAAGGCGCGAAGCTGAGCCAGGACCAACCGCTCCAGGGTCTTCATCAGGTGGGATGTCAGAGCCACCGGCCTGTAGCTGTTGAGGTCCTTGGGCGTGAAGTCTTTGGCACTGGTACAACACAGGAGGTTTTCCAGAGCTGTGGGACTCGTCCCAGCCTCAGGCTCAGGTTGAAGAGGTGCTCCATCACCCCACACAGTTGGTCCGCGCAGGACCTGATGACCCTCGAGCTGATGTGATCTGGACCCGCTGCCTTCTTGGCTTTAATCCTCCTCAGTTCCCTCCTAACCTGGGTGGTTGAGAGAGACAAGCTGGAGCCTTGTGTTGAGTGTGTATTGGATGCTGTTGTTGGGGGTGGGGAGGGGTGAGCAGGGTGAATAGAGGAGGTGTGAAGTGTCTGAGGTGTCAGAGGTGGAACAGCAGCAGTGGGGGTGGGTGAGTCTGCAGCCGATGTTGGAGACTGCCTCATGGCTGAATCAAATCTGTTGAAGAAATGATTCAGTTCATTTGCCCACCTCACATCCCTCCCAGGCAGAGAGTTCTGATGTTTGTGGCCTGAGATGGTTCTGAGGCCTCTCCAGACTTCACCAACGTTATTTTGCTGAAGCTGGTTCTCCATCTTCTGCCTGTAGCTGTCCTTCCCATTCCTTATCAGTCCCCTCAGCTCTCTCTGCACCCTTTTCAACTCCTCTTTGTCTTTGGATTTGAAGGCCCTCCTCTTCTGCTTGAGGACAGCTTTAATTTCTGGGGTAATCCAGGGTTTGTTGTTGGAGAAACACCGTACAGTCCTGGTAGGTGCGGTGTTATCCACACAGAAATTAATATAGTCAGTAATGCATGTAGTAAGGCTGTCGATGTCCTCTCCGTGGTCGTCACAGATCACCTCCCACACAGTCGACTCAAAACAATCCTTAAGCGCCTCCTCGCTCTCCTCCGACCATCTCTGCACTGTGCGGGTGGCTGGTGGCTCCCTGCGCACTAAGGGCTCATACACAGGGACAAGGTGCACCAGGTTATGATCAGATCTGCCCAGGGAGGGAGAGGTGATGAACTGTATGCCTCTTCTGCATTGGCATACAGTAAGTCCAGTGTTTTATTGTCTCTGGTTGGGCAGGTCACATACTGGGTGAAGGTGGGCAGTGTGGAGTCCAGTGAGGCATGATTGAAGTCCCCTGATATTATGAGGAGGGCTCTCGGAGATTGTGTTTGCAGTCTGCTGACCACAGAGTGGAGAGAGTCACAGGCTGCATCCGCGTTGGCCGAGGGGGACATACGCTGTTATCGCGATAACATGCGAGAAATTCCCGGGCAGGTAGTGCGGACGCATGCTAACGGCTAACAGCTCAATGTCTCTGCTGCAGAGTTGTTCTTTCACAGTGATGTGCCCAGGGTTACACCATCTGTCATTCACAAACACTGCCAGTCCCCCTCCTTTCCTCTTACCGCTCTCTCTCGTCCTGTCCGCTCGCAGCAGCTGGAATCCCGGTAGTGTCACGCTTGTGTCCGGAGTTAGCGGTGTTAGCCACGACTCCGTTAGCATCATGATGCTACATTGCCGGTGTTCTGGGAATTTCTCCTACCCCGCAAACCGTCCTACCCGTTGTTCCTGAGCATGTGCGCGCATGCGCACAACACATAAAGTGAAGCAAAGCGCATCCGGCTGTGATTTAATGCTACCCGTTGTCATATTTGCAGGAAAATAGGTAAGCAGTAAGTATTAGTACTTTTATTGACGTTGATACTTGAGTTTTTAAGCCTTTGTGATTGTTTGTCAATATTAAAGTAAAGTCGCTATCTGCTTTCTGCACAAAACTGTCGAATTTGCAGCTTCGGTGAAGTCTGCTGTCAAGTTACTGGACACGTTGTATTTGCACAACACTTCTGAATCCGCAGCTTCGGTGTTTTAAGGCTGTTTCGGTAATGTCGTTATTTAATAAGTTAAATTATTTGCATTGTTAACTGCACGTATTGAAGCTCAGAAGAAAATGTTTACTTACATTCGTAGATATGGAGAAGAAGTGGGAAGAGATTTACGCGTTTATTTCTGCGGGCTCCAACCCTTCAGGATATGACAAGGCTCAGAGGCAAAACCTCAGAAGATATGCCTCAAAATTCCAACAAAAGGGTCAGTAATTTATTGTTAATACTAACAACTCATATATGTGGTTAAATTAATTTATAAATATATATTGTTCTACTGCAGATGGAGAACTCTTTGTTGGAACCAGAAGAGTAGTAAAAACCATGGATGATGCCAGGAAGCTATTTCATGAGTTTCATTCATCTCCAATTGGAGGACACACTGGCACACACAAAACGCTAAATGCAGTGTGTTCCAGATTTTACTGGTTTGGTATGACAGTTGACATTAAAACATGGGTATGTATTAACTGTTTGCATTGTTGTTAAATGCCGTTTAAAATAAGAATTTTTTTTTTATATCAGTTAAAAGAGAAACTGTACGCTTGCAAAATATAAATAAATATGATTAATTAGTGATATTACAGTAATAACCTGTAGGCCTGGCAGAGATTTGAAGACACACACAAAGTTTTGCTGCTAAATTGTTTGTTCGTTAGAGAATATATCATTAATGATGGTTTGTTTTTTTTGTTTTTTATAAATGAGAATGTTGAACATTTACGTGAACTCCATAAATATTTTTACCTTAAAGATTCTGGAATGTGACCAGTGTCAAAAAGTTGGGAAACCACTGACTGCTGTGCAACCGTTGCAGTGTATTCAGGTAAATATTATGCCCCTTTTACCCATCAAACTATGCTTCTAGCTCATATTCATGAAGGCAGGAGTGTTTGCCAACTAATTTTAACCATCGATGTTAATGTGTACATTATACAAATTGTTATTCAAATTATTAATTTGTCCTTGATAGGTGTCTGAAGTGTGGGAACTTATTGGTATAGATCTTACTGGACCTCTTCCTAAAACGTCAAGCGGCTTCCAGTATATACTTACTGCAACTGACTACTTTTCAAAATGGGTTGAAGCTTTCCCATTAAAAACGAAATCTGCATCTGAGGTAGCCAATGAGATGAAAAGACCAATGACAACATAAAAAGGTATGCATAATTTTTATCTATCAGTTTTTAATAACATTACTTATGTTATTCAAACTTAATTGTTACTTAATAATTTATTAATTTCTTTACTTCTAATTAAACTTTCATTACTGTCTTTACATATTTCGATGCCTGCATTTAGAGCCCTCCGAAAACTGGTGAATGACCAGCAGAATAACTGGGATCTGTATCTAGATCCCACCCTGTTTTCACTGCGGTCAAAAGTACACACCACAACAAAATACTCACCTTTTTTTCTGATGTATGGAAGAGAGGCAGTATTTCCATCAGAAGTGCCTGCTCAAGTGCCGGTGAGTGTTTGTCAAATTCTTTCTATGTTAGAACTAAGAATTGAAACCATTTAAGTAAAAACCCAGTAATGTCTTTATGAATATGATATCATCTTGTTTTAATTGCTAATATCTACAAAATTTTAGATTTCCAACATCATTCTGCCAGACGACAAAAGGTACAGTGACTATGTACAGTCTGAAAGTGAAGCACAACATGCAGTTAAAGAAACTGCGCAAGAAAACATTGCGAAGTCACAAGACAAGCAAAAGGTTGCATACGCCAAGCAGGTCCTGAAAAAGTACAAAAATGTTGTGTACAATGTAGGGGATCAAATTCTGCTTCTAAATATGAGGAAACGTGGGCGAAAAGGAGGAAGACTTGAACCGGATTTTTCAGGTCCCTACACAATTGATGACATCAGTGGAAAATGTGTTGGACCGAAAAACGCTGAGGGAAATACTTTAAAAAGTCTATACAGTATTGACCACATTAAACCTTATAGAACAAGCCACCCTGTCCAAGTCTCAACTCCAACTGAACCTGTTGAGAGTAGCCCATCTTCTGAGATGCAGCCTTGCAGTCCTCAGCATCATCCTGAAGCGCTGCAAAATAACAGACCCTCTGTCATACAGTTTGCACCAAAAATAGCTCAGGTAAAATCAGTCCAAGCACCAGAAGAGCTTGTACCAGTGACCCCCCAGAAACCCAGCACGTAAGAAAAAGGTGGCATAGCTAAAAATCTCATTCTGACCGGTTGGTCAATTGTTGCCAGTTTGGCTAGTCGAATGGATAGAATTTTTTTTTTTCTCCCCTCTTGCTAATTTTGACCTGTTGGTCCAATTTTGGCTAATTTCTCCCCTCTGGCATGGTTATTTTGTTGGCCCGTTGGCCCTTGTCTGTTTGTGGCCCGTTGGCCATTGACCGTGATTTTCAAATGGCAACTGTTATTACTAAAGAAACTTATCATATTTTGTTTTTTAGTGAAGTGGCTTTGGGCTGCAAAAGACACCGGGCGTGTGGAGGCAGTCGTTGGGCCATACAAATTGTATGACTCTTCTTTTCGCACACTGGAGGACAGTGGGTGGCTTTCTGATGAGGTAAGTGAAGTAATCATTTTTGGTCCTAGTGGTGGTCTGTAAAAATAATCTTCTTTTAATCCAAACAGGTCATTGATGGATACCTGCACTGCCTCATTAGGAAACAAAAGGCAAGTAAGAACGTATGCCAGTTATTTCACAAAAAGCATTTTATACAATTATGTAATCTTTTAAAAAACCTCTTGCATTTTTCAGGAACCCGTGTATCAGTTGTCTTGCGTTGTTGCAACCTCTCTGTTTTCTGGGAAGTTTAAATGTGTCACCAAGGTAATGTAGATGTTATATAGGTCATATAGTGCATGTTATGTAAATGAATCTAAACCTTTATAAACTTAAAAATATTCCACAGATGTTGTTTCCGGCTGAGGACATTTGGTTGTGCCCACTGAACTTCGGTGCACACTGGATCCTTGTGGTACATTGTTCTTTTTAGCAGCATATTCTTATGTTGAAAATGCTTACAACTGATTATGTTTACTTAAGTTAGTGTACTACACATATTCTACTAAATACCATTTTTATTTTAGGTTGTCAAACCTAAAATAGGTTTGACAACCTAGTGTGGAAAATGGAGTCTCTGCCACACAACAAGCAGATGGACTCCAGCAGTTGTGGAGTTTTAGTGTTGAAGGTATTTAATAAGCCATTGTATTTAATTGTATTTATTGTATTTAACTAGAATTAAGTTAATCAATTGCAATTACTGTAACATATTTTACAGTTTGCCGAACACTACCTTATGAGTGGAGAGGTTACTAGGGTGCTGTCCACTCCAGAAGCCATTGGGCTGCAACGCACAGAAATTGCTTGCGAACTGCTAGAACATCAAAGTAAGTTGAGTCATGTGCTTTTGTATTGGAATAGCACTTTCAGTTTTGTTTAAAACTGTTATGTTGAACGCCGGTGTGTTTCTAGGTAATGCTGATGACTACTGTGTGGTTTGTTCCATGCTGGAAGCCGATCCTGAGTCCAGTATGATTGAAATGGTAAAACAAATAAACCACAAATGCAATATACAGTTGCTTGCAACATTATTCGCCCCCTTGAACTTTTCCACATTTTGTCATATTACAGCCACAAACACGAATCAATTTTAATTGTAATTCCACGTGAAAGACCAATACAAAGTGGTGTATACGTGAGGAGTGGAACGACAGTCGTACATGATTCCAAACAATTTTACAAATGAATAACTGAAAAGTGGGGTGTGCGTAATTATTCAGCCCCTGAGTCAATACTTTGTAGAACCACCTTTATCTGCAATTACAGCTGCCAGACCTTTAGGGTATGCCTCTACCAGGTAGAGACGTTGTTCTTTCACGTGGAATTCCAATAAAATTGATTCATGTTTGTGAATGCAATCTGACAAAATGTGGAAAAGTTCAAGGGGGCGAATACTTTTGCAAGCCACTGTAGTAATTATTTTCTCATGAAATTGTAATGTTGGTTAACACACTTACACACACCCCCTTCTCCCTCTTCAGGTGCAGTGTGACTTTTGTCTCAGATGGGCACATTTTGGATGTGCTCAATATGAGAGCAGCCTGGTCAAGTACTTGTGCGACAAATGTGCATAATTGTTATGAATACTGTTTCTTTTCCACTTCTTTCTCCCTGTGTTCTGTTGGATCTGTAAATATCAAATACATATATCTGTATATATCTGTAAATATATGCTGTCAGTCACAGTAAAGTACAAAGAGCAGCCTGGTCAAGTACTTGTGTAAAAAAAAAATGTGCATAATTTGTTATGAATACTGTTTCTTTTCCACTTCTTTCTCCCTGTGTTCTGTTGGATCTGTAAATATCAAATACATATATCTGTATATATCTGTAAATATATGCTGTCAGTCACAGTAAAGTACAAAAGAGCAGCCTGGTCAAGTACTTGTGCGACAAATGTGCATAATTTGTTATGAATACTGTTTCTTTTCCACTTCTTTCTCCCTGTGTTCTGTTGGATCTGTAAATATCAAATATACATATATATATCTGTAAATATATTCAGTAAATATATACTGTAACTATAATGGAGTGAGTTCATTGTCAAAGTTTATATAGTCAAGTGTTCCAATCACTTCAATGGTGACAGCTGTATAACTTAAGCACCTTGGCATGCAGACTGCTTCTACAAACAAGTGCCAAAACATGCTACCTTTGTTATTATAAAGTAGAAGCATACTCTGACGGGAAGAATTACGTGCCAAAACATGCTACCGCTGTTATTATAAAGTAGAAGCATACTCTGACGGAAGAATTACGTGCCAAAACATGCTACCGTTGTTATTATAAAGTAGAAGCATACTCTGACGGGAAGAATTACGTGCCAAAACATGCTACCTTTGTTATTATAAAGTAGAAGCATACTCTGACGGGAAGAATTACGTGCCAAAACATGCTACCGTTGTTATTATAAACTAGAAGCATACTCTGACGGGAAGAATTACGTGCAAAACATGCTACCGCTGTTATTATAAAGTAGAAGCATACTCTGACGGGAAGAATTACGTGCCAAAACATGCTACCGTTGTTATTATAAACTAGAAGCATACTCTGACGGGAAGAATTACGTGCCAAAACATGCTACCGCTGTTATTATAAAGTAGAAGCATACTCTGACGGGAAGAATTACGTGCCAAAACATGCTACCGCTGTTATTATAAACTAGAAGCATACTCTGACGGGAAGAATTACGTGCCAAAACATGCTACCGTTGTTATTATAAACTAGAAGCATACTCTGACGGGAAGAATTACGTGCCAAAACATGCTACCTTTGTTATTATAAACTAGAAGCATACTCTGACGGGAAGAATTACGTGCCAAAACATGCTACCGTTGTTATTATAAACTAGAAGCATACTCTGACGGGAAGAATTACGTGCCAAAACATGCTACCTTTGTTATTATAAACTAGAAGCATACTCTGACGGGAAGAATTACGTGCCAAAACATGCTACCGCTGTTATTATAAAGTAGAAGCATACTCTGACGGGAAGAATTACGTGCCAAAACATGCTACCTTTGTTAATAAGAGCAAGAAGCATAATTCTGACGGGAAGAATTACGTGCCAAACCATGCTACCTTTGTGAATGTGACCTACAAGCACACTTTAATGGGTAAAAAGAAGTGTCAAACCGTACTGGCTTTATGAATATCAGCTACAAACATACTCTGATGGGCAAAGTTAAGTGGCAAACCGTCATACCTACTTAAATTTGTACTGGAATTATTGTGTGGCAGCAGAAATGTGCATAAATTACGTACAGTAGGACATTTTGCCAAAGTAGGGCAGTTTGTCATAAGGCAGCGTAAAATTATCCTACTGGTAGGACGGTTTGCCAAAGTAGGACGTTTTGTCAGAGGACACCGTAAAATTTTCCTACAGGTAGGACGTTTTGCCAAAGTAGGACGTTTTGTCAGAACACCGGTACTCCCTCTGTGACCAGGTTAGCGACGTGAGCTCATCCATCTTATTGGGCAAAGATCTTACATTTCCAATAATTACAGAAGGAAGAGATGGTCGATAACGTCTCCTTCTCGGGCGACGGCGCTCCTTCCCAGCACGACACCCCCGTCTTTTCCTCCTCAGCTCGCTGGGAATGTCGGGTCTGTCCGCCGGCAGTACCGCTGCGGGACGTAGCGCTAACAGCTGATCCTTACTGTAAACAAAGGATCCCTGCTCTGGGTCCCCAGACACGGGTGAAAAAAGTAGAAAAAAACTAAGAAAAACGACCAGAACTAGCACAAAACGGTAGAACATGGTTGCAGAATCTAATTACTAATACGTTAGTTATAAAAAATTACGAGAAGAAAAAGATAAGAAAGAAAGAAACTCAGAATGAGCAGAGCTGCTGTAACAGGCTGCCGCACACGGGGCGCCGGAAGTAGATACGATCCGGACTTTTCTACTATGATGCTGCTGTAAAAGATGCAGTATGCTGTTTAGTATCGTCCTGATGAAATATGCAAGGCCTTCCCTGAAAAAGATGTCACCTGAATGGGAGCATATGTTGTTCTAAACCCTGTATATACATTTCAGCACAGATGCCCCCACATACTATCAGAGATGGAGGCATCCAGCTGATAACAAGGTGGATGTTCACTCTCCTCTCGAGTCCAAAGGATGTGGCCTCCATGTTTTAGGATTACAAATTTTTGATCCATATGACCACAGAACATATGGATCAAAAATTTGAACAGGGCAGCACGGTGGCACGGTGGTTAGCACTGTTGCCGCACAGCAAGAAGGTCCTGAGTTCAATTCCACCATCAGGCTGGGGTCTTTCTGTGTGGAGATTGCATGTTCTCCCCGTGTTTGCGTGGGTTCTCTCCGGGTACTCCGGCTTCCTCCCACCGTCCAAAGACATGCAGCTTGTGGGGATAGGTTAATTGGATAATCCAAATTGCCACTAGGTGTTGTTACGGGTTCGAAATTGAGGACGAGAGTAAAACAATGATGGTCCAGAAGAGGTCAATCAAACAATTGATTTTAATGAATACACGCAGCGTGGAGAGGTGCAAACTGCAAAACAGTTGTACATCTCTGCCCAAAATACACTCTAGATTGCTTTTATAACATCAGGGTATTGTAACGCCCCTTCTTGCGTTTACAAGCACATAATTTGCATGTACAGAACATTCATGTATTTTAAGAATTAAATGCAACATAGAGGTTCCTCCTTGTGGCATACTCTTCCGAATATGGTGATGACCTAAGGCCTTTGAGGTCACCATGGACTGGACATCCTTCCGTCACCTGTAACTAAGCAAACTCAAATGCAACAAGAAGCTGAATACATTCAGGCCTTTACTCAGCTACTATTTTACTGTAACAATATACTCAGCCTATAAGCTTTTAAGATTATAGATTTAACTCAACGATTTAAGTGGTTGTAACTGCACCTGTAATAAACATGTTAATATTAGATTATGATAACCCCTGTAATACAAATTATAACATAATGCCAACAACTTCAATAAATGCTAGGATGAAAGGATAATTAATGCAATGATAAAGATGATGGTTATGAACAGTAACCCTAAAATAATTCCTATAATTCTACAATTCCCTCTCTTGACGTCTCTTCCAGAGACGTCACTACACTATTCCCAGGTCCACTACCTTCGCTCTGACCCTCTCTAGCCGCCCCCTGACTCAGCAAATCAGACAACCTCATGTCCTCTAGGTGGTCCAGTAATAAAACGCCAGCTCCCACTTGAAAACACTTCATGCTTAAGTGGTCTCTGCTCCTTTCCTGGGTCCCTCTCTAGTGGAAATCTAGTGGAATGGACCCTCGTCATCAATCACTAAGTAAACTGAATTGGCGCAGGTCTCAAATAAGAAGTAGAAGACACTTGGGCCTTCGCTCAGGCCTGCTACTAGATTTATGTGTATTGTAAGCATGCATGCAATTAACCTGCTATGTTCTCATCTTCCCTCAACATGTATCACCTGGACACTCTTACCAGTGAAGCTTAAAACCCTCTTGGATAGAACATCAACTCTAAACTAGCACAGTTATGCAATGTGTATAAAATGAACTAAACCTGTGAATAGAATGAATGTGATGACAAACCTATTCAATGCAATATGAACCCTGTAAACAATATTACTGGTAAACAATGCTGTAAAACATGTTCTTAATGCAATCATAAAACATCACTGACACTTGCCAAGTTTACTTAGCCACACCTTTCCATTGTCCAAACACAGATGTCATCCAGGACGCCAGCAGATTTTCGATACCTGAGTGCTCATGCATGGTTTTAGATAATTCGATTTTTCTCTCCCGTCAGTGAACTCGGACCTAATTGTTCTGCGAACCCCATCATGGCGTCCCTGGTTTGGTTAGAGAGTCTCAGCAGGTTGTAATGAAATGAGCTGGTAGACCCTTTACCATAATTCAACCCTATGCCCTTATTCCTGCTGAGACACTCATCACCTTTACCTGACCCCTCGCGCTTTTGTCTTTTTTACCGATCCTGTTTTAGCAACTACAGTCTCAGGAAGTGCTGGGCTGGACTGGCCTCCGTGTTCAGACAAGTGGTTCGGAGTGCCCTGCAAAATATAGACAATAAACAACACAGCCATAGTTAATATCATTGCATACAATAAACATGTAGTTGTAAGGAACATTCTAATCAGTTTTCTCATTACGTGTCTCTGATTCGTGTGTTTGCATCATGTTATATAAACTTTGTATACTTTGTAGTGCATTATGCTAAGCAAACCAACCCTTTCAATTCCCCAACCCTATCTGTCTCCTCAACGGGTTGTATGTTTTCAATGTTTCCTTATTATTTTGTCATAAAATAAATCAAACAAATAACTTAAGCTGTGTGACGGCACCTTGCGTTTACGCCAGGCTGTGAGCTGCCCTGAATCTACTTGCTACACCCCCTTTCACCCAATTTAATTTCTCAATCTTAGTTTAAACTATTCCTGACCTTCCCTTCTCTCATCTGATCATCTCAAGCACGTCCTGTACCAAATTTGCTTCCTCTTTTCAAGCCCACATTTAATTACAAGCTCTAACACATTTGCCCTATACTGGCGGTCTCGACGTGTTTCCTGTCTACTTACAAAAATACCAGAGTTATTCTCAGAACTCAGAGCTGAAGTTCCTCTTTTCTAAGTCTGTATGTTCAAGAAGAGAGCAAGCTGCTAGTCGGTAAACAACTTTATCATCACATAAGTTATTAGGTAAAAGTCACGTAGACACATTTCATGTAGCTAATAACATATATACAATTTTCCTTTGACATATCTGTATGTGTACGCCTAAATTATAACCTCTTATTCTAGAAATCAAAAATAACCTGAAAATAACACTTTCTGCCTCAGTTTTACCATACCTAAATTATCAAAAACCTAAACATCATCAAGTAATCCTAAAACCCTTTCAAATTAAACCTTAAATCCTGTAACTCCCCCTTTTGTGACACATCTCATGTGTTACAAACTCAAAATCCTTCACTCAGGTTAGGGCATTAAAAGAAAAGGTTAGTCATATCATATTAAGTCTACATGCTCCGGACCTTCAAACCTGTTTTTAGGAATGAAATCAAATTAATCATCATGTCAAATCTTTTCTTGGCTCCATCCACCGCCTGCATCCTTGGAACGTCCTAGAAACAAAAAGCCTGTGTGTTAACCAGAACTTCACATTTCATACTCAATTTCCCCACTTATGATCCAACCTGTGTTATAACACAAAATAAACTTAAACAGAACAGTTATTAATCATGTGTTACCTCAGTTAATGGTAACTTGAGTTACCTCAAACAATGTTTCCTTTTAGCATTTGGCATTCTATAATGTAATAACATAATCCAACCCCAGTAAATAATTTTCTCAAAACAAACATCAACATCCCCAGAATTAAGTCTTCCACTCCTCCTGTTTGTCAACCTTTTATTTATTTCCCCTCTTGGTCCGATCACTCGCATTCACTCACATGCATTCACACATGATATTTTTTTTTGCTGATACTGCAGCCTTCTGCGCCACGTCATCAGATGCTCCACATCAGCAAAATGAGCTCAATCATTTGTTTTATTTCGTTTTTCCTTTTTAGGAAAATAGTTCTCTATACTTTTGACTGGATTGACTCGCTGCAATCCTTACTTGGTAATTTGTCCGCGCCGTCAGTTCACTCTCTTCCAGGCCTGCTTAGAGCAAAATGAGAAAAAGAGAGCTGATTGTTAGCTCATCAAAGTACAAAACAAAATCACCTGACAGGTTTTTTCTAAGTGCACTGTTATAAAAACTATGGGCCCTTTTAGACATGTCCATGTTTATCAAAACTCCCTCTATTAAAATGAAAACAACAGCCCCAAAAATCTTAAACCATCTTAAATTTCACCCATTCAACGCACTGAAAACCTTGTCCAAACTGCACCGTTTTACACACAACCATGTCCCCTTAGACACTTCACCATACTTAGATTCAGCCTAAAATATAAACACGTTATAACAATGTGTCAACACTAAATTATAAATTTCTTGTCCAAATCTGCACCTTCAACAGAAATGCATGTTGAAACCTTAACACCTTATTGAATTATTTTCATTTTCTTTCTATACTAATCACTTACTTTTATCAATCAGTGCAAAAGCACTCCTAACTCACTCTTATAAAACTGCTTTAATCACTTTTCTTCTGTTAATTTCCATTTATTTTATTAAACATTCACACCATTCTCTCACTCATACAACCAGCAAGCTGATCTTCATTGCATACGCTTGTGTTCTTAGCCGGGTTTTCAATCAATATCTCTATGCATCAAGCTTTGATTAGACAAGCTTCATGAGCTTGTCTTTGTAGGGTTAATGCATTTTCTGTTTGTGTGTGGTATTTTGCATCTATGGCTTCGCAGTCTCCCAGACTCCTTCCCAATTCTCCAGTTAAGCAGTCAGTTTTTCTTTCCCGAATTACTAGCCCAAACTTTTGATCTCCCACCTTAAATAAAAGCACTCCTGGTCTTCAGCCAGGAGTTAGGGCTTACTTTTCAGGTTCCTGGACACATCATTCTGTGAACAATTCAACCAGAAACTTGCCTTAACATATCCATTGATGTTAACCTATAATTTTCTTCCGACTGCTGCTGTGGAGAATTTGTCCGGTTCTGCTTTACTCCTGAAAATAACAAAACTAAGACATTTTCATTATTATCACAAGTGCCTAAATAACCCATTTCTCTATCTCTGATCAGAAACACCAATTATGCCATGCATGTAAGCGTGTTCTTCCTTGCATTTTATGTTAATTGAGTGTAAACTGCTTCTTCATTGCATCCTATATATTCATATTTAATTTATGCATTTCACCACTGAGCTTTAGATTCAAACTATCTCACTTCTAATTCATTTCAAAAATAATCTCACATGTAACAATTTGTATGTGTGTTTTCTATTCCTTAAGGTAATGACAATTATTTCTTTCATTATTCTCACCTTTTCTAGTGTTTACCTCTTTGTTATGCTGTGGTGGACATCCCTAAACAGTCATGAGTTCAGGCTTTCAACTTTCAATCCAATTATATCCTATATTCTCGCAGTCCAACTCGTCCAGCTTCATCTCTCACTGGTCCTCTCTGCACAATGTCCTGTTCGGGCTTCAAAGCTCCAGCAAACACAGTCTCAACTCAGCTGTTGTCTTCTTCTCTGTTTCTTTACAGTCTTTCTTTCAGATTAAGTCCCAGCGTGGCAAAAATATCACTCAATGTCCAGTGCTCTTCCACAATTCTTTATCCCACTGTTCAACTGCCCAGCCTGTATTTTCACAGTACATGTTGCAGTACTCTTACATGCTGCTGCTGGTGGTCAGTCGTCATCAGTGTTAATGGATCAGTGGCACTGTCGTTTGCCTGCTGTATTCAAGTCCACGATGTTCTATCGGTCTTCATCAGGCGATTGACTGTCCTTTGAACTTCTTCTCCGCTTCAGGGACAAAGTGAGAGATCCAGCCGCACAATTTCGAGCCAAAACTGGCTTATTCTCCCAATTCTTTTAATCTACTTTTCTGCTGCTGAACTCAAGGTTGCAATGTTGAGAGAGTCCACCTGTATTGACACACTAAAGCCTACAATTAGTAATATATTCATTTTTCTTAAAGGCTTCATTTGCTCCATGGGCCTCGTCTGTCTCTCTGTGTTCTTTCTGTACACACTCAGTTCCCATATATGGGCATGCAAAGTTCCTGTTCACTATTTCCTGTCGCTGCAGCCCCGGTACACAGAGCCATATTTCCTGTTCTTCAAACTAATCTAACTCCTTTTCTTTCTAACTCCCCTTTTCACTTACTCAGACAAATCACACAGTCACTCAAATCAAATACTGACAGCATTCACACAATTAAAATCACTCGAAATACGCTTTCATACAGTATCTTGGACATGCCTTCCATGATCAGAAAGAGCAAGTCAAAAGAAAAAGAAAAAAAAAAACTGAAACCTCTCATAACATCACTGAAGGTCAAATATCTTCATAGACCCAAAAGTAAGCATATTATTTCCCTAGTCAAAAGTCAAACCGTTCCTCACAAAGTAATTTTTAATCTAACAGCCTTTGTGTTTTGAAACTAAAAGAGGAAGGAACAGCGCCCAATTTAAACTGCGCATGTTGTCACTCAACAACACACACACAGAAAATGTAACTGTATATATTATCTCAAACTGAAACAAAACCCATCTAAAAATCCTAAAACATCTTACTTGACACCCCAAAACACACATCGCTTACAGACATCTTTTTAATTAAATTATCTCAAATTCAATTTCAGTTCTTAGAACCCAGATAACGGTCTTAAGTATCAACAGTTTATGTATCCTATCTCAAAACCCAGCAAAAATTCATACAGTCATGGCAAGAAATAAAACTTTACTTACAGTCTTGTAATAAACAAAACCAGCGTCTTAAATACATGCATCAGCCATGTGTAGCAGTCTCTATAAACTTCCTATCAGTCTTACACAGTTTTACCTAGTACAGACACGTGTCAAGCAAACCCCATACTCATATTCTACAGTTATCATGAAATACTTATCATAATCAACAACAGTCACACAAATATAATAAACATAAACTGCATTTCTTCCCTTAAAACACAGATTGAAGTCGTCCTTAACCCTGGCTCTGCAGTCAGTCATTAGCCACTCATTAGTAAACAGGAAATGTCACTCTAAATAAGTCACAGGCATCTCATTTACATAGACACAGACACACTCTCAAAATAACCAGCCTGCTGCAGTGCCCGTGGCAGACAGAGCCTATATACAAACATAAAAATTATAACACAGAGACGTCTGATAAATTAAATAATATTTACAAGGCCTTAAATTGCACAACCTACATAATTTAGACAAAATTTGAATTAACCCTCCAAGGGACAAACTCCAAGTTTTTGATAATCAATGACCCAGTATCAGGTCCAACCTGTGTCTGGTCTAATTGCTAAAGTTCCTAAGTCAATTTAAAAGCGTCCAACGCCCAAGGTCCAACCTTTACTACCCAAAAAAGTGCATAAACCGTTCCAAACGGTAAACTGATCCAATCAGTAGCTATTTAGGAGCGTCGTTGTTCTCCACACTTGCCAAGTGAACTATCCCTCCCAGAGGAAGATGTCGATCGTCACCGACAAATTGGAAGCGTCACCTTCCGACAATGCACTTCCTAGAACATCCCACAGTTCCGTTCTACAGAAATTTACTTGTATTTTAAAGACATCCTATGAAACCACCAAACCAACTTTATTGATGTCCAAGCCCAGCTTTATATTCAATTATGACTGTATTACCATACACAGTTTCCAAATTACCTATAATCCTAAATTCAGTAGTCCAACTACTTTAAATTCTCTTTCCTTAGCAGTCCAACTGCATTTAAATCCTCGTAGCAGTCCAACTGCATTTCCTTTAATCAGTACTGTCACTTAACCTTACATTATCATTACTTCAACTTCAATTCTCATGAGATTTTCACCAAAATCAAAACAGACCTTTACCAGTAATTTTCAGTGAGTAGACTTTCAATTTTGTCAGAACCAATTCAGCACTGTTTGGAAATAATTCAACAGGTAGTGCCTTACCTTTGAATAAGCCGGCTTATGTCCACTCACTTCGACCACTGACTCGTGTCTGCCTGTTTGAGCACCTTGGACCCTCTCAGTCTCAACCTCCAAGTTTTCTCCCTCAACCCTCGGCCAATGCACCAAATGTTACGGGTTCGAAATTGAGGACGAGAGTAAAACAATGATGGTCCAGAAGAGGTCAATCAAACAATTGATTTTAATGAATACACGCAGCGTGGAGAGGTGCAAACTGCAAAACAGTTGTACATCTCTGCCCAAAATACACTCTAGATTGCTTTTATAACATCAGGGTATTGTAACGCCCCTTCTTGCGTTTACAAGCACATAATTTGCATGTACAGAACATTCATGTATTTTAAGAATTAAATGCAACATAGAGGTTCCTCCTTGTGGCATACTCTTCCGAATATGGTGATGACCTAAGGCCTTTGAGGTCACCATGGACTGGACATCCTTCCGTCACCTGTAACTAAGCAAACTCAAATGCAACAAGAAGCTGAATACATTCAGGCCTTTACTCAGCTACTATTTTACTGTAACAATATACTCAGCCTATAAGCTTTTAAGATTATAGATTTAACTCAACGATTTAAGTGGTTGTAACTGCACCTGTAATAAACATGTTAATATTAGATTATGATAACCCCTGTAATACAAATTATAACATAATGCCAACAACTTCAATAAATGCTAGGATGAAAGGATAATTAATGCAATGATAAAGATGATGGTTATGAACAGTAACCCTAAAATAATTCCTATAATTCTACAGTGTAAATGTGCGAGTGAATGTGAGTGCGAATGGTTGTCCGTCCCTGTGTGTTAGCCCTGCGACAGACTGGCGACCTGTCCAGGGCGTACCCCGCCTCTCGCCCTATGACAGCTGGGATAGGCTCCAGTGCCCCCCGCGACCCTGAAAAGGATAAGTGGAAGCGAATGGATGGATGACCACAGAACAGTTTTCTATGTTGCCTTACTGAACTTTGAATAAGCTTTGGTCCAACTAACCTAAATGGCTGCACAATGTGCCACTAACTGTTTCTCTTTAATGTCACTTCCTTGTCACAACTTTTTTTTGAGATTTGTTGCTGCCACCAACTTCAGTGTTTCCTAACATTTATTTTCATGAAACATTAAAATGTCTCAGTTTAAACATTTAATATGTTTTCCACCACATAATAAAATCTGGGTTTATGAGGAATACAAATCACTGCATTGTTTTTTAATTTACATTTTATACAGAGTCCCAACTTTCATGTTCATGTAAACTGGCAGGACAAACTCTCAGAAATCAATAACAGTCTGACTTCTTTTGTCGTCTTGTCTTTGTCTGCCTGTCAATATCAGGGCTCTAGAGTGCGACCTATTTGGTTGCATATGCGACCTAATTTCTCAATGGTGAGGCTAAAAAAACATCCTAGGTCGCAGCGGTGCGACCAGCTGTTCAGGTACAAAGAAAACAAAAAGTCTCCGCAACTCTGAAAGGCTCACAGACACACATTATGCCCATATTGTGGTCTAAACCAATCAGAAATAGTCAGGGGTGGGACCTCTCTGATTCTCCAGATATTCTGTAGTCCTACGTGTGTATGTTTGAAAGTACAGGCGGATAGAGAGGTTAGTAGCTTGAATAAAGTGATATCGATTCATTAAATCCTGAATCGACTTTTAAATATAAATGTATTTTGCCAGAAACGCCAGAATCTCAGGTTAAAGCTCACAAAACTATTTCAACAACCACCAAACCGCTAAAACAGCAAATGAGAGCAGGTAAACGGATTCCGCACAAAGACGTAAACACAGAGCGCGGACCCGACGCATCAGAATCAGTGAGATGTCGGCTTTCTCACCCGACGGCCCGTACGCAGACATGCCATCGGGGCTGAAAGCCGACAGCTCACTGATTCTGATGCTGCAGGTTTTGTCTCTCTCTAACAAAAACTCATTGAACCAGCACCAAAAGAAGATCAAAAGGACGCTTCACATTTGATAAACATCGTCATGAATTCCTTACTTTTGCTGTTTTGCTTCCACCACAATAAAAATCACACTTCCTGCACAGCTCTTTCTCTCTCTCTCAGTGTACTTCAAGAGCTTTCCCGTCTCAATTCTCTGTTTTCTGCATTATTCGTTTGCTTATTACGCACAAGTCATGTACACCGCTGTCGGCCACTTTTTTTTTCTTTTTTCCCAAAAATGACCTCCGACAAGAAAGCCTCATTTCTGCTGTTTAATAGCAAAGAAATTTAAACTTTTTAAAATTATGCCAAATTGCAAAATGCTTAGCTGTATCTCTAATAAAACTTCTGAAACTTTGCTCTGCTTCACTTCAGCAGCATCAGATAATGTTTATATGTTGATTCATGGGTTTCTTCAGTTTTTGTTCTACTGCAGCATATTTTTAAGGCGGTTATCTGCCATAAAAAGCCAGGCCAGGAAAATCTCCTTCATGTTTTTCTGTTTTATCCTCAGTTACTTTGACACAGGTCTGGACTTTGACTGGACCATTGTAACACCTTGTTGCTTTCTTTATCAGCCACTCTGTTGCTTTTGATTTGTACCCAAGTCATGACCTGGCCACCACCGCGCTGATATGCACCGAGCTGGTATAACTTTGGCTTTCTCCAATTGTGGTTGCTGTGCATTACGGCCAAACATGACCACTTTGTTTCATTTTAGAGACAAGCCATCAGGCTTTTGAACTGTTGACATTCTGCACACACCATTACACACTCACTACAACTACTGGACTCTACACACTGTCACTTTGAACCATTTTAAATCCTCACTGCAAAGTTCTGCACAACTGTAAATATCAATGATCGTTTTAAATTCTCTTAATATTTAATACTTTAGTATTTTGTTATTATTATTATTGCTATTTTCTTTCTTTAATATACCTGTACACTTTCTATATGTTCATGTAAAGCTGAGGAACACGAGCCAAAGAATTTCATTACGGGTAAATGTTGCTACACTGTTTATCTGTATATGACAATAAAAACTTGAAACTTGAAAGAAGAGGTCTTCTCATGTCAATCCTTCCAAACAAGCTACACTTGTTCAGTCTTTTTCTAATTGTACTGTCATGAACTTTAACATCTAACATGCTAACTGAGTCCTGTAGAGTCTGAGATGGAGCTCTTGGGGTTTTTAGAACCTGAGAAGTGAAACTTTGTTTTTCTCGTGACTGTATGAGGTTGTTGCCATAGTCGTATTGTCCAGCAGAGGACAGCAGAGAGCTGCCAGTCCCACGCAGAAAGCACTGCGCTAACTTGGTCATAAGGAATTTCTGCTTGTGTCAAAATTAAAAAAACAAAAAAACCCCACAACAATAAAATATCTAATTTAACAAAGGGAAATTAAATATAGTTAATTAATTAATTAATTTAATTAAACAAAATACATGTGTAAGTCTTTAATGTTCTATTGCATTGTATTTCTTAGTTTGACTTAGTTTAATTTTGACATTTTAGGTCTTCTGTACTCTGTAAGGCTGCATTTCTAATAATATGATGAAAAACATGGTGAAGCTGAGTTTTTGGCCCACCTGAATGAAGACGGTGAATATAATAATGGCGATCGAAGCTGTGACAAATAGCTTCCTTCTGTTGAAGGTGTCCGGTAGCGTGAAGGACAGAGCGAAGCAGATGGCCCCTCGCAGGCCTCCGTAGGCCAGGCCAAACTGGATTGTACGTAACGGGTTGACAATCTGAGTCAGAAGCAATATGCCTGCAGGAATCAGAATACTTTAATAAGTATTTCCCCAAGGAAATGAAATTGTAAAACAGGTGAAGACAGAAGCAAAGAGCAGTTAGCAGGAATGTTAAAAGCAACGCTTCCTCGAGTCGCACAGACTGAAACTCTCACCGATGCCTCTCCAGACGAAGGCGAACAGCAGCGTAAGCAGGATGTAGGCCCAGCTCCACTCGTGCTCGGTTGTGACTATAACCACGCCGAGAAAGAAGAAGATGAGGGTTTCAGAGACGGTGGACAGCATCTTGACAACGTAGCGAATGGTGGTGCAGGACGTCTGGGATACATTCTCCTCCACGTAGTACTTCGTGGTTATAGCACATACAACAATGCTGCGTGGAGGACAATAAAAACAAACAAAAGAAAATGTTTTTGTAACTCCAAAAAAGATGTGAAAGGTTATTTTTCACAGCTCTGTCCACACAGCATAATATCTCAGAGGCCACCAATCAGATTCTGACTCAATGTATTAAAACTGAAAGAAAATCAAGGGAAAATGTGCAAAAATAACAGAAATAAAGATTTAAACTTTAGAGGTTTTAACACAACAAACTGAAGTGTTATGAAACATTACCAAAAAGAGAGGGAATATTTATATTATATATTTCTTTTTGTTTATAATAAACTTTTGAACCTTACATTGGTTTTTTTGGCCACACGGGGGTGCTATAGCATTTGTTTACCTGATTATTAAGAAACAGTCATATCAAAGTATTATCAAAGCTTTAAATTCACGTTTGTGTTTATTATATTTAATTGTTTAAAAAATGCCAATTTTAAGTGCATTTTAAAATGATACTTTTACAACAGAGAGTCTATAATGTTTTTATGCTTTAAATCCCTGTTTGCTGGATTTAAGACACCCAGCCTGTGGCCACTGCTGTGTACAGGGGTAAAAGTACTGCATGTGTTTCAGGATGTCCAGTTTGATCACATGCTGTTCTAAAACTAAACCTTCCCCTAGATGTCATCATATGATATACAAAATAATATTCTGGTATCTGCCAACAGTTACTATGAAACTTGCTTCCTTTTTGCTTTCTCACGCTGTGCATTTTTTCCCTTTTTTTCCACCATTGTTACACCTTCATGAGAGTGAATCACATTGTCACATGATCACATGATGCACACATGTTGCATTGTGGCGAGTCTGTGCCACACCGACAGTGTGGAAAATTACGTGGAGTAGCGAGTTCCTACAAGTTGCACAAAGCTTAGGAATGACGCAGCCCAGCTGTTATATGTTGGTGCAGGAAAAAGCTGAGGCTGTGTGTGTGTGTGTGTGTGTGTGTGTGTGTGTGTGTGTGTGTGTGTGTGTGTGTGCGTGTGCTCCTATACTGCAGCAAAGCAGTTGGTGAAAGGAAAACTCTACGTTCTCTGGTAGTGAATTTAAGCCCTATAGAAAACACTGAAATACAGCAAGTCATTGTTTTTTATTCATCTAAATTTCCTACATTATCCTTCCCAGTGATCTCCTCCACTTGTGATAAAAATCGTGGTAAACAAGTATTTTCCATTGAGTTACTTCTTACTGCACACCATATATACACTTGTCGCCACTTTATTACGTGTTTGATGTTCAACTCAGTTATTTCAGACATGCAGGCATGGTCAAGACGACCTGCTAAGGATCACACCAAGCATCAGAATGAGGAAGAAAGGTGATTTAAGTGACTCTATATGTAGCATGGTTGTGGCAGATGGGATACAGCATCGTAAGACCACACTGGGTGCCACTCCCATCACCCACAAGAGGAAACTGACGGTACAGTTTGCCAAATTAGACAATACAGGAATGAAAAAATGTTGCCTGGTCTGATGAGTTTCAATTTCTGCTGTGATATTCAGATGGTGGGGTCCGAATTTGGTGTAAACAACATGAAAGCACGGATCCATCCTGCTTTATATCGACTGTTCAGCCCACTGGTGGTGTACTGGTGTGGGAAAATTTTCTTGGCACACTTTGGGCCCCTTAGTACCAACTAAACATCGTTTAAACACCACAGCCTACCTGAGTATATTTACTGACCATGTCCATCTCTTCATGACCAGAGTGCACCATCTTCTGATCATCTCCATCATCTCAAACTGTTTAATTTAATACAACAAATGAGATCACTGCACTCAAACATTTCTATTTTTGGCTCTGTGTGATTCTTTTTTTTTAAACAGACATCCATAACATGGTCATCTGTGGCATAAAGCTCTGTTTTTGAACACAGAAGCCCCGCCCACTTGATGTTTAAACCTTCCATTTGAGAGGGCAGCCAATAAGAAGAAAGTTGTCTTAAAGGAAGAGGAGCTGAAATAGCTGAGTGGCTCCACTAAGGCTGAGCATCAAATAAATAAGGATTATTTTGAACTGTTAATCATGCAAAGCTCCTCTAGTAGAGTCTAAAATTAAAATATGGAGCCGGAAAGTACTTGAACAGCAAACTCATCATCAATTACAGGTATTTTTATTTTACTAACAATACTTATATATGTCGCATGATGATTTTTCACACTGTGGTGACACTTTCCCACTTTAAATGTTGGGTGCAGGTTTATTTACATTCTGCTCTCAGCTGTGAACATTGTCGTGTCTGGACTGCACTTACGCCATGATGCTGGATAAGGCAAACAGTTCAGTACGAAAGGTAGCTGAACATGAAGACAAAGAGGGGCTCGATCTCACGGACATTGTGGGTGAAACGTGTGACGAATGCAGCCACAAATCCAAACAGAAGGCCAGAAAAGACGCCGCCCATCCCCACCACGAAGAACCGGGCAACTCCAAGAAACACATCAACAGAATCAATGTTTGGCATGTCTGCTAGAAAGGCAAACATGCTGTAAAGAACCTGGAGTGGAAAAACACATAAAATCAGGAAAACATCTGAGTTATTCAGATACTTTGTTAAAGTACAAATATTCTATTACAAGTAAAAATCCTGCATTTAAAACGTAATAAATGGTGACACCCTTGAAATGGCAGAACTTTCCCAATAATCTTGATATTTTTAAATGAGCTTGAGTATCGAAGTAATCCAGTGACAGCTGCCACGGCATCCATGGTTCTGCTGCAGAGAGCAAACGCTAATAGATAAACTCGGCTTACCTTTGAAGCTATTTTATTTCAGGCAAACGTATGCAAAAAGAATGTAAAAAGGTAAGTAAACAAAAATCAGAAAACACTTTTGTAAATATTTGAAATTGTTATTTATATTTATTTCAAAGTAAAAGCAAAAAATCTGCACATTTGAAAGAGAAGTTGAAAAACCAAATGTCTATAAAATAATTTGATTGCATTTGTATTAGAATAAAATCCCATATTTTGACTTTCACAATGTTTTGAGGTTATTTAATTTTAAAAAAGGATATTATACTCATAAATATACATAGAAAAGTGTGTAATTACATCTTCCAACAAACTGATGCATACTCATAAACATATATTTAATGCATTAAGAATACATAGAAGCAGGTTTGCAGTTTCCCCACTATATCTGAATACTGTGGCCGGCCGGAAAAGACATCTCCCTTCCAATTAAATTTTGTTTTACGCATGTAAAACCAGCCACACACCTAGTATGCCAAAGGTGGAGGAGAAGTCATAGGCTTGTGCCATGAAGGTGCATTAAAATTCATGCCTACACCTTCTGACTCAAGATACAAAGGATCAAGCCTTTTATTGTCAGAGAAGTAATCTAAGAGACGAAAATGTGAAAAAAAAAAAGGCCAGTACCACTGGAATCTTAATAAAATGTCATCCTCTTCCTCCAAACCTCAAGCATTATCTCATGAACTGAAGTCAGGGCTCTAGCACACAGAAACATGCATAAACATGCTCATTTATTCCTTATATCATCACAATTACTTACTGTCAGCAGATTAGACATGTGACCCTCCCGTTTCCTGACCGCTCACAACAAACCAGCTAAACAACAACTGCTGGTTATAAGTTAACATTATGCCAGCTAATGTTAGGCTTGAGTGCCCTACCTAAAAATCACATTTTCCCTCTGATAGCAGGTTCATTACATTCTCTCATTATGAGAGTTTATTCACTAAGCGTCGTAGTCCAGCAATGTGAGAGCCACTTCAGAGAAAGTTAGCTGTTAACTAACAGAGTCTAACACCGCCAACAGCAGCTAAAAAAGACTAACAGAGGCTAACAGCAAAAAGAACAGCAGTCTTATTAACAGAAAAGTTTAGGATATCCTTAACAACTCACCTCAGTATTGTCATCATTGAACAGAAGAAAGCTTCTCTGAGTCAATGACCTCTATTAGCCTCCTTTCACAAAGTTTTACAACCTCTTTTAGAGTAACTAAAGGTGGACACTTCTCACCCGCCATTGACAGCTGAGGTAAACTGTCGACTGACAGTCTTCCACACAAAGGGAAAAGCCTCGGTGAGGATCCAGATTTTGTCCAAACGGTAGCAGAAACGTGTTATGGGGTGCAGTCTAAGTGTAATGTTTTTGATCTCTCTTGGCTGACTAAAACATGTTTGTCCTACAGCGGCCACCATAATCAGTATTATGCACTTGAGTTAAATGGGGTTACGCAGCAATTCAGATTAAGTCGGAGGTCAGAAAGTAAAGGACTGATCTACAAGGTTATACATAGTGTATCCATCTGTGATTGCTGACTGCCATTCTTAAGTAACACAAAGATACCAACGCAGAAAGTAAACTGAACCTTTCACACTGTTGTTGCCAAACAGATTTAACTACTCAAACCCTCTGAAAACTCTGCTGCCTTTTCAAACTTCACAGTTGAGTCAAGGTGAAGGTTGTGCGCTGACAATACGAACATGTTTCAGACACACTCCTCTGTCCTCTTTTCCACCCCGTGGAAGCAAGTGCAGAGTGAAACTTCCATCTCAAGTGAAACTCATCCAAAGTAGAGGCGGCTTTGTCACTGTTGACACTCCCATTTAACAATTGGAAACTAGCCAAACTAGACAGAAAGGAAACTGGGTGTGGGGTCCAAGGGATTCAGTATATGTTATTACGCAAGGCAGGAAACACTCTCAGACATGTATTACATGATACCAGTATGGTAGTAGAAACCTTTAAGTGATCAGTTTCTTTAGAGCTGGACTGAGCATAATTAGCATAGCTGTTTATTTAAGTACACATTACCACTGCTGTTACTATAAAATTCTGGACGATTTCTCCGACACAATTTCTTAAATTATTTATCATATAGCTCCTGTCAGAAGCTATATGATAAATAATTGTATGCATGTGGTCCACTTAAAGCAACCCAGAGAAACATTGTAAAGGTCAAGATGACAAAAAAAGCAACTGCTGGTAGTGAGCTGAAAGGAAATACAGAAAAAAATAAAATGCCGATTAATCTTGAAAGCTAAAAAAACATACTTCACTGCTACAGCAATGAAATCAAATTAGCCAGATAATCAGACAATAATTGGTCTAATACTGTTAAACTACTTGATCCCTGCATAATCGACTAAATTTCTTTCCACAACTAAATGTTTGTTAATTTGGTTTTTACTTTCTTCCGGAGTAAAGGTTATAATACTAGAGGTGATTGCTTAGTCATTAATAATAATAATAATGATGATAATAATAATAATAATAATAATAATTATTATTATTATTACTATAGATCTGTTTCTAATCTTTCATTCCTCAGCAAAATATTTAAAAAAATAGTTTACAAACAACTGAATGGATACCTTTCATTTCGATAAATTTCTGATAAGAACCAATCAATTCACATCCAATCACAGCACAGAAAAAGCTCTTACTAAAATCATCAATGACCTGAAGATTAACAGGGACTCACAGAGAGTTTCAGTCTTAGTTCTTGATCTCAATGCTCCTTTTTTAATCTTCTGCATTAAGCACATTGAGTTTGTATGTAATGAAATGAGCTATACAAATAAAACTGTTATTGCACACAAAAAGATCAGATATTAGCTGTGGGATGTTGTAGGATGTCTTCTGCCAGATCACATCCTACAACTCCAAATAAAATCAAATAAAACTCATGATGCAAAGTAAAGTTGTAAGTACAGATATCACTGATGTGCAGAGAATTATCACTGAACTACTTTGACACTGGATGCAAATGAGAAAACTCTGGAGCAATTTCTATTCATGTTTATGTATTTCTCTTTCAAACAGACCTCTGAGATCTAGATCTCTGTGAATTTAAGTGACGCTGAATCTAATGATGCCTCTGTGTGTTCAGATTTGAGTCTGATTGTCTTTTGAAGGGGAAACTAGACGTTTCTCTAATACGATCACAAATAATGGCTTATAAACTGCCTGAGAAGTAATCTGAAAATCCATGGCACTGGATCGCTTAAATGCAATATCACCTGTTTGACAGATATGCAATATCAGCTGATTTTGAAGCTAATATCTCAGCAGCTCAGCAGTAATGTGTGACTGAACACTCCCGGTACTTACCACAGTGACGGCATCATTGAAGAGGCCCTCTCCAAATATGACTATGTAAATCTGCTCGTTGACTCCAGTGTCTTCAAACACATTGAGAGCAGCCACGGGGTCCACAGCCGAGATGATCGAGGCAAACAGCAAGTTGTCCTGCAGAGAAACACAAAACAAAGGCAGACTCATGATACTTCACTGGTACTTGGGTAGCGCTTTTCTACTCAGTTTGAGGTCTCAAGGCACTTTCTTACTACAGTTGTTATTCACAGAATAACACACACACATTCATACAGTGCTTTTAACCATACCAACACAGTTATCTAGGAGTCACAGCCGCCCTGCCATTATCAGACATGAAATTTAAGGAGTATTTGAAGAGCTGAATGCCATTGCTCAATTGTTTTTTGTTCTTTTTACAATCCCTGTATGGGCAGAAATCTGTGCCATCAGAAACTGAATTTGAATAAGTTAAATTTGAATTTGAATCTGAGCAATTCAAATTCAAATTTAACTTATTCAAATTCAAATAAATTTATTATTCAAATAAATTTGAATTTGAATCTGAGCAATTCAAATTCAAATTTAACTTATTCAAATTCAGTTTCTGATGGCACAGATTTCTGCCCATATAAGTGTCTCAGAGTTGATTTTAACCCTCAAAGTGTGATTTAAACACTTTCTGATTTAAATTGTACTCAATGTTGGAGTTATTTGACAAAATGTATTCCATCAGTGTTGATTTAACTCTTAAAAGTGAAAATTCTAAATACTATAACTCTGCAGAGAGGCTGGTTAAAATTTTTAACTCTGTCATGAGTTAATTTAATAACTTTAACTGTGTATAGAGTTAATTTTGAACTCAAGTTAAGCCCAGCCGTCCCAGTCACCCCGGTGCGGGCATTTTTCTTCATCGGTTGGAGCCTCATGGAGGAACAATACTTAGTGTTTTCTGACCTGACTTCTGCTTCTGAGTTGTCTGACTCCAACTGAAGCTTCACCTCCCGTGCCTCAACTATAATCTTAGATGAGGTCCCATGCAAGAGATGAAGAATTAACAATACTGCTGCAGTATCTGCTAAACAGGTTTTCAGTATCTGAAAACTGTCCAAAGAAAGATTCGTTGTGGCTCTCTAACACCACCTAATAGGTTGAAAGACAGTTCTTCAGGTGGCCCAAATTTCCAAAGGACTGTGAATGTTATACACCAGCTTGATGGTGATGCTTGCAAGGAGGTCGTGTCTTTGCTTAACGATACTACAGACAACTCTGTGATTTTCCAGAAGATGAGAGAGACCATTCAGCACCATTTAAAGGCTTGTTAATGACCCAAGCAGAAGCATTTGTATCCTATCCACTTTTCCAAGATTCCTCGATACAAAAGGAATGTTAAGTTAGAATTCATCTTTTTAAATGTTTGGAATTTGGAGCTAGCAGTTGTTTCAGATATAATTTTCTTTCTTAAAGGTGGAGCAAGACTTCACTCTCCTGATCGATGATGACACATCCTCCAGGTTGCTTCAGAAATGGAATACATTCTTCAGGCCAAATGTCCAGTTTTTCTAGTTTTGATATTAAAATGTAATATAAAGTCAAACAAAGCATTGTCCATTTGTTTGTATGATGATCCTGAACTAATAATCCTATAGATTTTTTTTGTTCTTCAGTATCTCTAAAGATTGATCTACTTTTTGATAACTTTCAACAATAGATGGAAGACTCATAAGTCTCTTAACTTTCCCCTGTTTTCATTGTAAAACAGATCAGTACATTTGATGAAATTGTATTAATTTTTCATCTTCAGCCTTTGAACAAGAAATAGCATCACTGTTGTTGTTGTTGTCACATGTCCTTCCACCACCACCAGTAGGACAAAGGTCTCCAAAAATCAGCGCAAGTGATGCAAGTCAGAGACTTGTACTATTTCACAAGGTAATTATATCATGAAATGTCGATAATATGAAAGTCTTTGAGTAATCTCCTCTACATTTATTTATTTATTTCTGTATTTGGACATCATTTCTGTGAATAATTATTAGTTTCCTTATGTCAACCCCAGTCATGCTGGCGTCTGGAAGAGCATCTCTGCAATCAACAAGGTCGGCAACCATACCTCCTCGCTGTCAGGCAAAAGAAGAGCAAGACTGACACCTTCTACATCACCATGGATAAGCATCTCTCCATGCCAGGCGAGCCACTCACTCGGGGCATTTCATGAACTTTTCAAGGCACATTTTGTGTTTAATTTGTCCCAAGTGAATATAAAGCTGGACCTGTTATTTGCAGTGCAGTGGAAGAAGACATGTCTGTCTTTTGCCAAATAAGTGACTTACTTTTGGTTGAAGATGACATTTTTCATGGGAAGCAAGTTGTTTACAGAGTGTTTTGATAACCATCTATGTGCATTCAGAGTCGTACATGCTGAGGAGAGATGCATAGTGAAAATGTCAGATCTAAAGTTTTATAAACCTTTTGATATGCAAAGGTCATACAATGTTTCAGATGAGACAGTGTACATACCATCATTCACATTTTTTTGAAGACACAATAAATGTCCTTTTGGGGAATATTTATTTTTTGGAATGTAATTCTGTCTCAGAATTTAATTTTAACACTTTTCAGTGTAGAAAGCCTGACACTATAGGGAGTGAAGCCAACACTAACCAGAAGGTTAAAAATGGTATCTCAGCAGAGTCACTTATTCAGTCACTTATTAAGTGTTACTCGGTTTTGGGAGTTAAAACATGAACTCTGGCCTGGTGTTAAATATTATAACCATTTCAAAAACGTTGATTTAACTCTAAAGAGTGTAAAGCTATATAAACCCTGAAAAAGTGTTGAAAATGACTCAGTGGGAGTTAATTTAACACTGGTCTTTTTGCTGTGCATACTCTGTCTCCAACATAGACCCCTGGTTCCCACCGTGACCTGCTGGGGTACACGGTAACAAACATAAACATGGTTACCATAGTGATAATAATAAACTTTATAATGTGTTGCTAACATTTTGGTTGTTGTGATGATTCAAATTTGTTCAGTAAACCTAATCAACATGAACATGTGTTGACATTGGCATATATTTGGATCTCATATCTTCTTATTAAATGTAGCTAATGTCCGATAAACTGAAATCTGGGACTTAGATAGCAGTAATATTTCATACATTACTTAAACTCACTAATTTAATTAAGGGATTTGTTTTAAATTATAACGTAAAAAAAAAAAAAAACAATACACAATGCAAGAAGGTTGTGCATGTAAATGTGCTGGCTGCTGTTTGCATGTTGTGTTCTCTGAGGGTGCTCCGGCTCCCTCTCACAGTCCAACAACTCGCTTTTTTAGGTTAATTGTCGATTCTTTGGGGAATTACAATCATCTATTGGGAATGTGATTCTGAGCGGTGAACTGTCAAGTGTGTACCCTGAGTTTTACATTATGGCAGCTGGGATAGTCTTCAACCCCCTCTCCAGCAACCCTTAAGTGCTTAAAAGGAAGGAAGAAGGAAAGGGAGGAAGGCAGAAGGAAAGGAAGGAAGGATAACTACACTTTATGATCTCAGCTGTGATTATTAAAGGTTTGTGCTTTCTAGACATTCCCTGTAATGGAAAGAGCAGAGGGGTATGGTACTTCATCACAGCACTGTGGAACTATCAAACAAAAGACCCCAGTGCTCAAGGCGACCCCAGTCGCCTTGAGGCGACTTTTGTTGTGATTTGGCGCTATATAAATAAAATTGAATTGAATTGAATTGAATTGAATTGAAGGCAACATGCTGTCCATTACCACCAGTTATGAGGACATAAGGTAGGTGGAAAACTCATCTGATCCAGCCTCAGTCGCCCTAAATGAGAGTAAATGTGTTACTTTTCTTCAAGTCCTGTCATATTATTTTGTATGTACAAAAGTTTTAGAACAGAAATATCTTTATGCATGCTTAATCAACCAGGTAAGGGAATCCCAAAATGTTGATTCTGTTCAGCTGGACGTAATGTTTTCAGTGGGAGAAACGTTTCATCACTCTTCCAAGTGACTTCTTCAGTCTCAGCTGACTGCATGTTACCCCAACCTTATAAACAGTACATTTGCACAATGACTCAAACTAGCATCACTGAATGAACAATGGGTTGGTAGGTCAGTTCCTTGACCATTACAATGCAAATTTGAATGATCATTGATCAATGACCATTGATCAAAGGACATGGTTACCATTCACAGAGATTTGGGGAATGGCTGCAATCACCGGATTGTAAGATGATGAAAGCACAGAAATATTTAACTTAAAAGATAAATCCAAATAGATTAAATCACTGTTCCCATTTTTTTTTACCTTCCTGAATTATAGCTACATTTTCAGGAGGGTAAAATTAGTACTTCTGTAATGGAAGTGCCGAGAGGTGACTGAGAACCCATGATTGCAAGGTGACTGAGAAATGTTCCAAACTAAGAAATCATGTTTGTTAAATATGTGTAATTTATATGTTTTTTCATTTATCCTTCTCCTTTTCTGTGGTTTTTCTTTCTATTTGTTTTTATCTATTTAATCTTCTGTAAGGCACTTTGGTCCATTGTGGTTGTTTTGTGATTTGGAGGCTGCCTTTAACAGCCGATTACGTGACAACCAGGCGACAAAGGCTGCTCCAAATGTGACCCACAAATGCATCCTCCTTTTACCTGGATTTGAACGATGATTCGGTGTATCCTCGTGGCCCACCCTATCCCAGGATTCATAGCAGTGGCAGTGGATAATTTTTGATTTAAGCTTGTTCTGCAGCCACAAGAGATAGGCACCTTGCAGTCGACAAAATCCTCTGTATGCCAGAGTTTTCTAGAGTCAAATGTGAGGCCATCTGTCCGACAGCTAAAGCTTCTCCTAAATTAGGCCATGCAACAGGATCATGACCCCAAGCACAGCAGCAAATCTACAGCATGGAAGTCCAGACCTCAACCTGACTGAAATGCTGTGTATAAAGGAATGCTTGCAAATGTCAATGAATTGAAGTTATTGCTGCTGACTGAAGGTTCTGACCGTGAGAATCACCAACCCGAGGAAAACACACAATACACGAGTCCATGACAAAGACAATTCATTCTTGAATGAAGACATTGTTCAGACACATTTAAAATGCAGCCAATTGTGTTTATTATTAAATTATTGAGGAAATAGTAGGGGGGGGGAGTGGTTTAAGAAGAGGGTAAATTAAAGGGATAGAAAAGAGGAAAGAGATAGAGGACAGAAAACCCCAACAATCCCCTCTGAGCAAGCACTAGGTGCGACAGTGGATAGGAAAAACTCCCTTTAAAGGAAGAAACCTATGACAGAACCAGGCTCTAGAGGGGGCAGTCAACTGTCGGGACTGGTTGGGGGGTGAGGGTGAAAGAGAGAGAGAGGGGAGGGAGATGGGACAGGTGTTAGGGGTTAAAGGGAAATAGGGGCGGGAGAGGTGTCAGGTGGGAAAGGGAGGGGACAGGATTGGAGAGGTGAAAATTACGATGTAACAGAGGTGGAGGAAGACGAGGTGACATCAGCAGCAGAAAACGTAGAAAAAGCAGGAGTGTCCCTCCTCCAGAAGAAACGCAGGCGTTTTTCTTCTTTTCAGGAGCTTTTCACACAAGCACTTTTTTCTCTAAGATGAGGGTTCTTAACTCATCGATCATTTGTGTATTTTCCTTCTCAAGTTTCCTGCATGTTTACTCCACTTCTTCTAATTTGGCTTGTTTTTCTTCCAGCCTTTCTTTCAGTTCGTTACATTTTGCCTCCTGCATTAGCTGTGCCTTGTGCATCTCTGTATAACACTGTTCTAATTTGTTGTGCGTGTCTTCTAGCTGCTGACTTCTCTCGATTTGTTGAAGTGTACACTGCAGGTCTTTGTTTGTTTTCTCTAGTTGCTGCTTTAACATCTGCACCTCAGTGTTTTTGCACTTCAAGTTGTTGGAAAGTTCCTCAAGTTCTGTGTTTTTTCTCAGCATGTCATTGAGCTTACTCTGCATGTCTGAGCATTGTTTTTGCAGTGTTTTCTTTTCATTGAGTTACACTAATTTGTTTCTTCATGGCGAGATATCAATGTTCGCCATGCTGCTGGGGTCACACCCTTTCGCGAAAAGTCACAGTTTTCATTATAACCCAAGACCAACTCCTTAAGGCTGTCCTTGAGAAATTTGAGGTTTCAGATGTCACCCATCACTATACTGTACCCCAAAGTGTAAAACATGACATTTCCTGTTGCCAGTAAGTGGCGCTCTCCCTGATGTCAAATATGGTAGTTGAAATTTGTTCAGGGGTGGAGCCTTATCATATGTATGCTCTTTGGTCCAGGTCGGACAATGTATGAGGGAATGAGAGGCAATAAGATTTTCATGGCGGATCATCGAAATTCGCCATGGCGCCACGGCCTCACCGTATCCCGAAAACTCAAAAGCTCCACAATTTAACATGGCCCAGGTGTGTAGTTGACACTGACCAAAGATTAAGCTTATATGACCAAATCCCAAGGAGGAGTTAGAAAAAGTTCGAGGCATGGAAATGGCAACATTAGAGCCAAAATGTCACCTTCACTTCCAAATGGCGGACTTCCTGTTGGGTTTGAGTCAATGGGCTCAGTGACTTTTTTGTTCGTCTTGGCATGATACACATGTGTGCCAGATTTCATACATGTAGCTCAAACGATGTGGTGGTAGGGCTGCATTTAACAACGCATAGGTGGCGCTCTAGAGCCATTTCCCAGTGCTCATATGTAAAACCATTACAATACAAAATTTTTCACCAGACCTGGCATGTGTGCAAAATTTCACGAGTTTTTGAGCATGTTTAGGCCCTCAAAAAGGCCCTTGTTTTGCCTGAATAATAATAATAAGAAGAAGAAATGGAGCAGATACAATAGGGCCTTCGCACTGTCAGTGCTTGGGCCCTAATAATAATAACAATGAAGGTGTTGCTGCAGATCTGAGTCCCGACTCTGCAGCCTTTCTAGTGTTGCAAAGAAAACACAAACTGAATGTGAGTGTTTTTCTATAAGTTACACTGAGTATTTGCACAGACATACTGACTGTTTGCTGGGAGACGTCACCCATTCAAACAGCAGTCGCTTTCTAAAACATCAGATATGTATCGGATTCAGTACCACATACGAAAGTGACCTAGGTCGGATTTGAAAATATTTGTGCAGTTCAAACTGTCATACCATGATCGGATATGGGTCACATAGGGTCAAAAATAAAGAAACTTTAACCTTGAAAAAAGTCGGATTTGATGCGCTTTCGCCTGCTTTGTGAACGTAGCCTAAAGACATCTTCATTGAGTGCACATGTTCTTTTGCAGCTGTTTTAAATGTAGATGAGGAAAGTGTTATACATATTTCAATTGCAGCACTCAGGTCTTTAACCACAGCACTACACATGACTTCAGATTCCCCTGAGGTGGTATTTGTTTCTTTTGGTAGAATGGCACTAAATGCTCACGCTGATTTTATTTAACTGAATCAATCAATAAAAACTTCAGAAAAAATGGAATCAAACAATATTGTTCCTCTGCAAAAGGTGGCCCAGAGCAAATGTTTTCAGTTTTATTCTTTTGTCAACAACAAGCTAATGCATATTCACATGTAGCATATAAACGCACGTGCGTACGCGCACACACACAGACTTCAAGCTTTCAAACATCATCTTTGTTTAAAAAGTTATTATCTTTGGAGTGGGTTCAGGAATGTTGCAGTCCCATGTGACTCATATTGTAGGAAATACATGGAAATCATACATAAGAAGAGCAATGTCGCCCTCTCCTGGTTCAACTAAACCTGGACACTAAGATTGTGTATGAGTGACACAGACAGGGTGCTGTTATGACTTTATACACTTTACTCTTATTTCAATTTATCATTACAATTATCTGTCTAAGTCTTATTAAATAAATTAATATTTTAGAAAAACATGCTCCGTTTTCCTCTAATGACCAAAAAACTGACAACTGCCCACCTTTAGAGAGTCTTATTTCCTCATAGAGGCACACTTGTCAGAGATCATACGAGACGTAACACGCGTTAAATATGTCAAATCTGTGCTGATTTGAAAATCTGTGCATATTTAATAAAAATATAGATGTCATAATGTGAATATATATCGTAGCTATGCTACAGTCATAGGCCACTTTATTAGATACACCTATTTCACTGCTCATGAAAAGAAACTGAGGCTAGAATTCACACAGGCTCATCAAAAGTGGACAATAGAAGAAATTGATACCAATTTAGTGATGGCTGCTTCTAGCAGGATAACACACCTTGTCACAGAGCTGAAATCATCTCAAACTGGTTTCTTGTTGAATCTGTGCCACAAAGAATTAAGACAGCTCTGGATACAACATCAGGTCCAAACTAATGCCAGTGGCTAATGAGTGTGTATGGACAAACATACTGGGTAACATCCACATCACACCCACAGGAGCTGCTCAGCCATGAAAACCTATGCCACGAAGCTCCTGGCTCACATTTGTGTGCTGATATTAATGCCAGACAACATTTCCCCAGCAACCACATGGTTGCACTTTGGGCAGACTCATATGGCCCACTGTGAACTGCCCACTGTGGGCCCCAGTATTGCTGTGAAATGTGGGGCAGACTGTTTGATCTGAGCAGCGTACCCACTGTATGCCCACACATCCAGTACTGCCACTGACTGGTACAGAGTGTGGACCAGAATGTTGTTTATGATTAAAGTTTCTTTTAGCCACTCCCACAGTTTCAATAGCAAAAGTGACCAATTAAACGTCTGAGAGGTAGAGGAGCAGAAACCACAATACCCACTCTGCAGCCCTACAAAGTATGATCAAAGTTCATTCAAATCTTTTCCAGCTGTTGTGTTTGCAAACAGAATGAAGCACATGCTAACAAGCACATCCGCTCTTTGGTGGAGGTGACTATGATTCTTACAACTATAGTGTGTATTGATAACATAAAAAAGTACCCTATAAAGATATAAAATATCACATCACATCTCTGCAAGATCAACCAATTGATCTTAAGTTCAATTCACTAATAATGCTATATAGAGCTATTTAAAACTCTGCAGTTTATTCTTTTACAAATCAGAAACAAATCATAAACCTTTGACTAAACATTTAAAAGAATTTTACTGAACAATGAAATGAATAAAACAAATGTACTATATCCCCATAAATAAAACAAACAATAACTCAAAATGATGGTCAAGTATATTAAAATGGGCTTCAACAGGGCAGATAACAAAAGCCTGCACTCTGCACTTGTTTTCACGGCACATACTTTAAGAAGTTTTACAAACTTCTTAAAGTACGTACAAGGTGACATTTGAGCGGCTGTGCCACTATGGTTCCTCCTGTGTCCAAATAACTGGACTGGGAAAAAATTTATATTATGACATTTAAATTTCGCACGATTTCGTTAAATATGCAAAGGTTATTCTACACAAAATAACCAAAACCATCAGCATGTTAACTCAACTGTATAATCAGCCAATCACATGGCAGCAGCTCAGTGCATTTAGGCACTTGACAAGATCCAGATCCAGATATAAAATATCATTAGAGTCCGTTTTTTTGGGGGGGGGTTTGTTTGTATATCATGTGGCACAAATGGGAACCTGAAGTCATTTCCGGTGCTGTGGTTAAAGAAGGTGAGCTCCACAGTGGGAAAAACACGTTATTTTTATCTGCATTTGAAAGAGCTGGACAGCTGTGCTGAATGAATGAAATGACAAAGTATTACAAAAAATCCACATGGCTGAAAACTTTCACGTGTAGCTCACTTTAACGTGACCACTCTGCTAGCCGAGTGAAGCTACATGCACATTTACATTCCCATCTCTTACCCACCATCACGGAGAGCCTGGTGAATGAAAGTACAGATAAATGAGGGGTGGCTTTTTGCACAGGACTGCATTTTTTTTTTTTAACTATAAGAGAATTTATTAAAAAGCTATATAAATGACTCTTTTAAGAATGGGATTATGAAACTTGTTTGTTACCCAGGGAACACTTAAACAGCGGGTATGGCGATTGAACCCATAACCTTGTGTGTTATCAGCACCATATTCTAGTTATCTGACTCGTGGCCTGAATCGTCTGATCTGAAGCCAGCTGTAGAGTTCGGCTGATGAGCTCTGCAGATAGAGGTGGAAGCAGTCATATATATTCCTTGTCGCCTGACACTGCTGTTATTGTTTTCAGGAATGTTACATATAAAAGCACTCATGTGGAGTATTTCTGACTTCTTTTTGCTATTTCTTGTTAATGAAGCCTAATTGGTAACAAGAAATGTGCTCAAGTGCACTCAGCTACTACACACCTGAGCTCACTCAAGCACTTTAGTGGCCAGTATGGGGCTTGAACCCATGACCTTGGCTGTTTCAGCACCATGCTCTACCCACCTGAGCTAACCAACCTGCAAGAAGAGTGGTCAAACAACAGTTTTTGTTTTCCAGGATTCACTGACCAAAGAACAGTGGATCTATTCTGGACATCCAATCAACTGAGACTACTTTTTAGAGCACAGGTGTCAAGCTCCAGGCCTCAAGGGCCGGTGTCCTGCAGGTTTTAGATGTGTCCTTGATCCAGCACAGCTGATTTAAATGGCTAAATGACCTCTTCAACATGTCTTGAAGTTCTCCAGAGGCCTGGTAATGAACTAATCATTTTATTCAGGTGTGTTGACCCAGGGTGAGATCTAAAACCTGCTGGACACTGTCCCTCGAGGCCTGGAGTTCGGCACCCCTGTTTTAGAGCACGAGAAAAGTATTCTTATGTCGTATTATTCAGCTGGCCTGAGCTCAGATGGGAAGTTTGGGGGTTTGAGTGTCTTTGGATCCTTCTGGTTCCTCTATACATTTGCTGAAGATGCTACTGCATGGGCTTTATCTTAAAACACTAAGAAGTGAGGACAGGAAGATGCAAAACAGATTCCAAGAAATCATAAAATGACATAATAACGAAAAAATACCCACAAACACACTCTGGAAAGATGCAAAACCAACATAAATATCCTTTAAAGCCTTAGTTTTGTTTTCATTCACAGTTTCACATCACATTTGTTTGTTGGACATGCTGCGCCGACTGATTTAGACAGGAGTCACAACCTCAAGAGCTGTAGCACAAGGGCTGTAGCTACGTCGTAAGGTTTTAAAAACTGAGCTATAAAACGTGCTGCCGATGAATCGTGGTAATAAAAACCGAGAGAGGCCGACAGTGATCACTGCCTTTTTTTAAGGGGCTTGTTCAGATTAAATGGAACAAGACACAAAGCATTAAAAATGATAAAACACAACAGCCTTAATAAAAGCAGAGTAGTTTGGACCTGGAAGCAGAGTTCATACATCATCACTTAAAGACTGGATATCCCACCTTCTGTGAATGTTTTAATGCAGTACAGTTGTTATTATTAGCACTTGTCACATCCTGTTTATGGCAGTTAAAATAAATAACATTCATATAAGAAATAAAATTGTCTTGTGTAAACTGTATGTGGTGTTAAATAGGCCTGTACTACTGTACTTTAATGTCGGTCATAAGGGTGGTACTTTAAGAGCCATATATTTTATGAGGTGGTACTCGTGAAAAGTTTGAGAACCACTGTTGTAGAGAGTGATAAATGAGAGAAAAGTGACACTATTTCAGATAGTGAATCACCAGGACTTCCAGCTGACGGCATCTGGCCACTGTCCAGGGCACTTATCGAAGACCACGTGGCCTAATGGATAAGGCGTCTGACTTCGGATCAGAAGATTGAGGGTTCGAGTCCCTTCGTGGTTGGTTATATGTTTGCTACAGAGAAATTCTGGTCTTATGTGTCGGTAAATGAGGGAAGAACCAGAAGCCAATCTACCATTACACATAAATGGCCGATTTTAAAAGAGGAACGCAGTTCGGGACTGATGTCTAATCAGCCTGACTGTTTCATTGATTTTTTTTTCTTACAGAAAAAGGAATTTCAAAAATATGCACATTAAATAAATCAAAAATATAAAACTTGATAAAAGCTAATACGAAACATTTAAATTTCACTGTTATGAAGTACATTAAGTGTTTAACGGGTGCATGAAATAAAACATTTTTTACTAGTAAAATTTAAGAGGCTGTTTTATTTATTTATTTATTTTAAGACTGGCGGAACCTTTTAAAAGCGCCGCTGTTTGTCGTCGGTGTTGGAATTCTTAACTGTCAACAGGAACTGACTGAGGAGCAGCAGCATGTGTTGTTGCAAGCTTTAGTACGTTTAAAGTACCGTTTTTCTCAGTGTCTCTATGTGTGTTAGGAGCTGTCGGGTTAGAATAATAACCGAACTTCACTTTAGCGCGTTTACAACTGTAGAGACACAAAAAATTAGCTTAACTTACACCTTGAGTACCAGACCTTGAAGTCTGGCAATTCAGAGCTAAAAGTGAAACATTTTGTAGTAAATTTGTCTCTAGTATCGTGTAGATTGTTGCCGAGTTAAAAAATTTGAACTATCGATGTGAACTGAAGTTAGTTATAAACTAAATATTCATTATATTTTATGAGAAACGTTGAAACCTCAAAAATGTTAGATTTTTAAATATAGTTTGGTTTTCGGGTCATTTGTTACTAGGTTATAAGCTCAAAAGGGTGAGAAAAACCACGTCTACAATCCCTTTTATATTATTAATACACCTAGCAACACACATTTCTTTTTAACACTCGTGTTCAGTGTCTTTATTTTTATATTTTTCTTCATGCTTCGTCTTTGAATTCTGACAATGATCGTTGCATGTTTTAAGTCTCTGGAAATGCTATGTTAATTATTATACAGGCTAGATGGTTACCGAGTTAAAGAGTAGCTGCTACCCATGTGTGTATGCTCTAAAATAACACGATGACTCGTACCAGTATGTGATAAGGAGCAGTGGGATTTTAAATTCCTAATTTTTTGAACGGAGTTTGGACGAGACGACCGAGAAAACCGCTGGCATGTGCGTCCACCGTCCTTTGGGTGTAAACTGGTGTCATAAAGTGGCTGATTTGGTGTTTTTGAGTTTTCTAAATGATCCTGAGTCAACCTCTGTGTTGTGTCGTGTGTTTCTAATGACTTACTGACGAGAAACACTCGACTTCCTTCCCCGAAAACAGGAGCTGCCACTGCGGTCTGAACCTCCTGCAGTGGGGTGATTATGCGGCCGGCGCTGCGTCTATAAAACGCGGCTTCAGCAGAGCTCAGCCCAGGCTTTTGGGGGCGCATTCCTCAGAGGTGAGTGATTAGAAAACATTTTTGATATAAAAGGAAATTAGACCATGTGTTCACTGGCATTCACTTTCAGAAACAGCAGCTCCTGCGTGCTTTGACTCTCAAATATGGCTACGAGTCCTGTGATAACAGGTGCTTTTATTGTGAAAGAAAATGCCTTTTTGTTGTTTTAATTACTGTTTTTAGTGCAAACCTTTTTATTGTATCAAAGCAACATTCAACATTCTGTTGTAAGAGTTGGAATACTAGTAATATTAATAATAATAATAATAATAACAATAATGCTAATGATAATAATAATAATAAAAATAATAATGATAATACAACATCTCCACCCTGCCTTTAAGTAGCTCTTTCATCCTGTTTTCCCTGATGGAGGGAAGCGGAGCTCCTGCTGAGGACATCCTCCTCCGGCGTCCCTGGCTTCCCGTGAGCATCAGTGGGTGCCAGCTCCTGGCCAAGAGCTGGTTCGGTGAGACGGCGTACCATATCCTGCTCACCGACATGCACTGTGTGTGGGAGGAGAGGATGGACACAGCAGACATCCAGAGCAGATCACAGGTATGCACGAATGTGAACAGATAACCTGCGAGGCCTTTACTTAGCAGGAAATCTTTATTCTTACTGTTCTTAAAAGCCAGATGAGCAAAAACCTGTGTTTGATGAATACATTCTTGTTCTTCATCATCAGGAGCTTAACAGGCGTTTGCGAGCCCCAGTCAAAGCCTTCTTCACTCACCTGTGTGAGGTGGTTAAGCCCTGCCTGGCGGGAGTCGGCAGCCAGACTGAAAACGAGGTTCAGATCTCGCTGACGAGACAGGAGGACGGTAGCATCAACATGAGGCTGAAGAGTGAGCTGGCAGGGCTCCCTTTCTACTGGGAGTTTCACTGCACCCCTGCCCCAGTAGCTTTGGTACGTCCCTGCCTTTCAGATTTCTTTTTTAAACCCTAACCGTGGCGGCTGGGCTGTCTGACTGTTTTGTGTGTTTCTTCAGGTGTGCATTCAGCTGGTGCGCCCCCTGCTGACGATGAGCCGCCTGCTGCAGAAGCAGGTAGAGCAGCTGGGGGGTCTGCTGGTGAGGAAGGACGCTGAGATCCAGGACTACAGAGAGAATGGAGCCACGCTCAGCAGAGGTACAGAGGCTGTTTGTAAGGTCGCAGCATTTCCAGCAGCACTTCCTGGTCTGTCGTAATGTGACTGTGATATGCACCAGGTGAAAGCTGGGGAATCCACCATCACATTACCCACTGCTTTTTGGGCTGGTGTGTTGAAGTCTGAAGCAAACATATTGGTTAGCGAGCTGCGCTGTAATTAATTTAACAACATCTAAGCAAAATACAGAAACAGTGTGTGGACAAACTAAATACACAGATGGGGGCAGTGTCCAAATTATGGGGTGCAGCCAGTGTGTGGGCCTCACTTGTACTGTGTTGGCCCAAGAGCTGAAGTGAAACAGAATGTTAAAAAAGAATGAAAGGTGTCCGCTGCAGTTCCTGGTGAACTCCCAAATGGAGAAATGTTTGCACCTTCCTTTTCCAGCTCATTTGTCAACCAATCAACATTCAGTGTATGCGCAGTTTAACAACATACTATTGGGGTTTTTACAGGTGCGCGTTTGCGTAACCCGGCTTGCAGACAAAACAAGTATACGTAACAGCCAGGTGCTGCTAATCAAATGCATTTGATTCATTGCGCATTAGCGAGTGTGAGCACCTCTAAAGAAGAAGTTCAGGTGTGTGTTAACACGATGCAGAGTTGGGAAGACTTCAGCAATAGCAGGAACAGTAAGGAACAGCAAGAAAAAGATAATCCACAAGTGGAAAACATTCCCCCCAAGGTCAGACTGTGCAATGCTCAGTGAAAGTGTAAAAAACAAAACAAAACCCAAGAGCTCCATCTCAGACTGTACTGTTGGCACGGTGGAGGAGGGGGTCATGATTTGGGCTTGTTTTGCAGCCAAAGGACCTGGGCAGCTTCAACCATCTCCTCTGTATACCAAAGTATTTTGGAGTCAGATGTTAGGCTGTCTGTCCGGCAGCTAAAACTTGGCTCCAACTGGGTCATTTAACATGACAATGATCCACAGCACAGCAGCAAATCTGTAACAGGATGGTCCAGTGCTGAGGTGGGGGCCGCTGTAAATAAGAGTTGAGTAAGGTTCCTCCATAATGATGTAAGAGACCGATTAGGTCTTAAACTAAATGATGCATTTTTTATTCACTGTGTCTGCATTTTTGTTAGTTTTTTTTCTACTGAATAAAGAATGAGTTAGTGTAGTGGTTTGTGTGTTGTTGTCCACCAGAGCTTGTATTTATCTCATTTTAAGATCTGCTATGGACAGGTCTTAAAACAAAGGCACATTAATTCATATTTAAATTTAGTGTGCAGTGCAGTTTTGTGTTTTCTGAAGTCTAGTTTTTGTTTTTCTTTAAATTAAATGCTTTGTTTTAAAAAAAATTCAGTTTTACATTTAGTTTAGCTTTAGTTCACCATGATAAGCTCAGTCTGTACCTTACACCAGGCTGTTGTCAGATAAATGCATTAATGTACTCTAAAAGGGGCCGGCAACACAAACGCTGATGATCACAATCAGCCTCCACGACTTTGAACCTTAATATAATTTAATCATCTGAGTTATAAAAAAACAAAATCACCTTTGCACAGCTATCATGAACTGGAAAACTGTTCATAGAGAACAAAATGTATTTTTGCAGTTTTCAAACCCCGTGCGCTCTTTGGCTACCCAGGTTAAACATGATACATAAGTCACTTAGATACCTTCAAAATGTTATTGTATGTTATTTTTATTTGTTCCTAAGTAAATCGGTTTGGCTGAGATAAGTTATAGTTTTCACACAGCTGAATAAACGTCAAACAGAAAACTGATTAAACAGAAGTGTGAGATGGTAGAGAATTTACTCCAATGTCGTGTTATATTTTATGGAGCAAGGAGCAGACGGCTGAGTTTATTAAACTCCATCGAGACAGCTGGTGACGCATATCTGAAGGCTAGACCGTCCCATTTCACAGCCTCGCACTTCCAGCCTTCTCGGTTTTCGGAGGATCCGGCCTTCGTGGTCTACGCGGGCCGGATCCTGCAAAGGATGCAGCCCCTGAATTGGGACACAGCCTATGGGTGCTCACTCACTTGTGGAGCCATCCTGTAGTTGAGATTAGCGGAACTGCAGTTTTTGGTACTTCCCCATAGGTTGCTAACTGTTTAGATGCTTTTGTCCCCTCAGTCTGATCACTGTGGAGGGTCATGATATCATGATTATAATCCAGATGTGTCTTTTTGAACCCAGAACGGCTGCAGACAGATGTGTTTGAGGAGCAAACCCACAGAGAAGACTTCATTGCAAAGGTGAGAGGTCACACACACACACACACACACACACACAGCCTGTAGTTTGAGCTCCATTCCTCGTCATTAACCTGCTGTGGTGAGCTTCCTTGTGATAAACCACTGCGGTCGCTGGAACTTGAGCCTCGTGACGCGCTCAATAATCGTTGTGTGCCACTTCCTGCCAATCAGGATGAGGTGAGGTTAAGTTCCCGTGTGTGTGTGTGTGTGTGTGTGTGTGTGTGTGTGTGTGTGTGTGTGTGTGTGTGTGTGTGTGTGTGTGTGTGTGTGTGTGTGTGTGTGTGTGTGTGTGTGTGTGTGTGTGTGTGTGTGTGTGTGTTTACTGTATTCAGGTGTGGAATTTCTCATCTCTTACTTTGCTGACCCCTGACCTCCACTCTGTGTGTGTGGTCGGGGTTTCAGATGCACCTGTTGAATTTTTCAGGACGGATACGACTGGTTATTTTTATATTTTTATTACATTAACACTTCAGTGTGTGTTTCACACAGTTTCCACTTGAGTTTTGATACCCACATCCCTGCTGCCTTGACATTTGTCCACCTTCAAATACATTAGTCATACTGTTTGTGGTAAAAAGGAAGAGAGGAAATAAATAAATATTTAATTTTAAGGGACAGAATGAACCATTAGGTGGCATACAGATGGTTTTGTTACTGTTTTTTGGATCCAGATGTTTCAACCTTTGGATCTCTCAGACATTTAAATGTCTTCTGTGTTACAAACAGCAGTACTCAGACGAAAACGAAAATAGCTGAATGAATGTATTATTCCATTTCATTGTTTGTCAATTATTCAACCAAAAAACAACAAAAAAAAGTGTCTGTCTGTCTTTCTTCTTTCACGGGAAATAGAGTCGATCAAAATATCTATATATTGGGATCTGATTGATACAGACACATTAAAATGTGTTCAGAATTTGCAAATCACTGATGATTCATCTCATAAGTCATGACACGCTGTTCTCATCTACATAAGCTACCTTTATAGGTTAAAGGTATTTGAAAAAAATCAGCCCTGTGTTTACTTGATATTGGATCACCACTAAAGTTTGCAGTGGACTTGGTCATATTTACAGAGGTACCTACAAAGAATAGAGTTTCACATGTGGGTTTTTACAGGTTTCAGTTGTGGTAAAAAGGATGTTGCAGCATCATGACCCACTTTACTGCATCCTCTGATTCAATTTACAGTAGCAGCAGCATTGTCGGCCATTACAACCAACTGCTTCTTATGCACACAGAAGTTTCTGTTGCACCTTAACTTAGTATCTAATGCCTACTTATCATCTGAAAACGAGCACCATCGAAATCCATGTGTCCTGTTGTAAATCCTTAAGACCAATCAGTGTCCATTAGATGGATTATCAGTGTTTTATGGGCTGACTGTGGTGTGCAAGGAGATATCCTTGGATGACTTTAACGATAAGTAGACTTTTTTTTTTTTTTTTTTGTCCCCTGAGCTAATGTTAGCTGGTGTATCTTAAGTAAGTACACCATGATTCAGAAGCTTGTAGTGGAGGGATTTTAGCCTACTCTTCTTTATAGTGTTGCTTGAGTTCATGCACAGCTCTCTTAAGGTCCCAACACAGCTTTTCAGTCAGGTTGAGGTCCAGACTTTGACTGGATCATTGCAGCACTTGATTCTTTTCTTTTCAGTCATTTTGTTGTAGATTTGACACTGTGGTTCAGATCATTGTCCTGTATCATGACCCAGATGTCCTCACGTTTGACTCTAAAATACTTTGGTATACAGAGTAATTCATGGTCAACTCAATGACTGCAAGGTTCCCAAATCATCACCCCAGTACTGATATGCTGTGTTTGGGCTTGTGCGTTGTGGCCAAACATCTCCACTTTGTTACCTTTTAGAACATCTTCCAAAGAAAGTCTAAGTATATTGAATTAAAACTTCCGCTTGCAGCTTTTTAGGCAGTATTTTGTGCATTTTACCTTTTACTTAAACATCTTCTATGTATTTATTTATTTAATTCTATTTTTTGGACCTTCATCCCTTGTGCGTATGCATGGTCTGTGGAAGTTTTTAAATTTGTTCAAATAAACTGTGGTAAGAAAATACAGATGAGTCACAGATTTGGTCGAAGGTTCGTACGCGCGGTCTATCTGTGAATAAGATCCACTGTCTCCAGAGGTGTTAAAAGATGCCTTCTTGCACGTCGTGGGGTTTTTATAGCTCTCAGGGAAATTTCCTGTCTCAGGTGAATGTGCGGGGAAGATGCTGCAGTGCTTGCTTGTGTGTCATCAGGTGGTTTTTGGGGAGGGAAGCAGCCTGTTTGTTGATGCTGTTTGTGTAAAAGGACAAACCAGGAAAGAATCACAGTTTCATTCGGTGGAAAAGCTCCAACTCAGGTACGATGATGACTCATGGAAAGTTACATCAGGGTTACAGTGGAAGCTCTATTTTCTGATTTTTTTTTTGGGGGGGGCGGGCAATCACAGTGTTGAGCCAGGCTGGGTGAAGTGGACAGTCAGAAACCACAGAAGAAGAAGAAAAGTGCTGCAGTAGATCAAAGTCTTCTTCTCTCATGGCAAATTACACCGGGCTGTGACCAGGCCGCCCTCAGACCAAAGTCCAAACTGAAATAAAATGTGTCTGGGAAAAATGTTGCCGCGATGCGTCAAGCAGAGAATCACACACGCGATGGATAGACTGCTATTTGTGTATGTGTGTTTAGCATGTGTGTGTAGTATTTATCTATCAGGGTCAGGCTTTTGCATACCTGTACGTGTGCATGTCCATGAATGTGCCATCCCTGTGTTGTGTTTGTGTCGGCATCTCTATCACCATGAGAACGTCCACGGCAGCCCATCATACTTATATTTAGTTTCTTTTTTACTCTCCTGACGTCACGGCGTCAGCAATCTTCTCTAGCTCTCTGCCAGATAATGAATGAGCCCGTTTCCAAAAATGTCACAGTAACAGACGGATCAGAGCCGCAGGTACAACACACAGTCTGTATTTGTGCACTGTTGCTGTTTAAAAAAAAAACAAAAAAAAAAACCCCAAAACAACGAAACAACAAAAACACCCGGCTTCAGTTTCAGCTTCAGCTTTTCTTCCTTGAACTTGAACTTCTTTGACATTTACACAGTTATTTACATGCACAGTGCCAACACAGAGCGGCACAGAGCAATATCTTCAGAAATCGTCCGCCTCATCACCCTCTCCTTTACCGTTTCCATGTGTGTGTGCGTGTACATGTGTGTGTGCGTGTACATGTGTGTGTGTGCGTGTACATGTGTGTGTGTGCGTGTACATGTGTGTGTACCATTTGTGGCCTCTGGTTTCCCACATTAAGGGGAGTAAAGGGCAGAGGGACAGTGAGAGGGAGACGACGATGACAGGAACTGCAGCTTTTATTTTCTACTGCAGCTTTCCATGCAAAGCCCCTCCCCACTCAGTCACCACACAAACACCCCACCCAGCTCAGGTCAACATTTACATGGGTGGAATTAGTCTGTGCTTCCCACTGACACACACACACACACACACACACACACACACACACACACACACACACACACACACACACACACACACACACACACACTGGGATTTAACTTGGGCACAGGCTAAAGCTGGTCATGGAGCCAGAGGATGAAAAAAAAAAGTGTTCAAATCCTTTTAGGATCACATCAGCTTCCCTTTAGGACCTAAATTTGGACGGTGTGTGTCTGTCCTTTGCATCTGTGAGGACCAGTTTTACAGAGTGAGGATATTTTTTGCTGCCCTCTGTTACCTGTTGTGTAAAGATTTTTTTATTTCTTTTGTAACATCAGGACATCAAGAGCCATTTTTAAAAGTGTAGATGTTTTTTTGTAAACCCCCCTTTTTAAAATACATGTTTTATAAGATTAGCACTTATTTTTTTTCTCTTTTTCTTTTTGTAAAGTGAGAAGCCCTGTTTTTAAAAACTAGGGAGTTTTGGACATTTCTTTGTGTAAAATATTGGCCATTGTTTAATATGAGGTTAAGAGCCTTTTTTAAAAAGTGAATGTTTTAGTAAAGTGAGAACGCTTTTCTATAAAGTGCCGTTGTTTTTGTGGGTTTTTTTTTTTTAGTTTTGAAAAATAGGGATAATTTTTGTAAAATTAGAACTTTTTCAAAATTGAGAGGTTTCCTTGTTGAGGACTTTTTTTGTGTAAGGTGTGATTTTTGCAAAATACTTTGTTTATCAAGTAAACACTTTTTCGTAAGGCTGGGACCATATTTTATTTAGAAAGTGAGGACTTTTTTTCATAAAATTATGTTTGGTTTTGCTTTGTTTTTTAAACTTAGGACCGTTGTTTATAAAGTGAGGACCTATTGTAAATTGAAAAACCCTTTTTATAAAGTACTGGGTATTGGTAAATTTAAGGCTATTATTTAAAAGTGATCAGTTGGGGTTTTTTTGTACAATTACAACCTTTTCCAACATCTGTAACATTAATTTATATATTTTATATATACAGTGTTGGCAAGGTTACTTTTAAAATGTTTTCCACTACGGGCACAAAATATAGTTTGTAACGTATTCCACTAAGTTACTTAATGTGAGTAACGTATTCTGAATACTTTGGATTACTTGATATATTGTCATGCTTTTTAGAATTACATGAATGTACTATTGCTGTGTGATTTATTACTATTACTAAAGGCTGCATTACAACCTGCTAGCTGCAAATAATCATGTGCAGTTCTGAAAGATTTTTAAATCTTAATATAAAATGAGTAACAGTAGGGTCGACATTAGGTAAGGCTGCACTTTTTGCAGTGATCTCGTATAGAAAACTATTTCTGTATCAGTAATAGGTTTCCTTTCTGTCTGCTTTCAGAACTGTGCATGATTATTTGCAGCTAGCAGGTTGTAATGCAGCCTTCAGTAATAGTAATAAATCACACAGCAGTAGTACATCGAAGTTACTGAAGTGGCACATAACCCAGGTAGCTACCACAACTAAAACAAGGCAGTAGGCCTTAGTTAGTGTTAGTTTTAAAAAAAAAGAACTTACTTCCAGATGTTTCTTTAGGTTGGAGTCTTTTGACGCTGAGAGCAGCTTGGTTGCTGGCAAACAGAGTTGGCATTGTACGGTGAGATTTCGCCCATCCCTTTCTTCTTTAAATATGAAGTGGTGTCGAAATTTCCAAGTAAGAAATGCATTCCTGCCCGGGCACTGCTGGCTCCGTTGTGCTGGCTTCCGGGTCCATTGTGTAACTGACACCACCAACATTAACAGGACGCTTACATTAGAGCCTCTTATTTCGTGTTTTGTTTAAGTTTCCGGCAATGCGTGGAATTACCAAAATTAGAGAGGGGGGTAGAGAGGGGATAGCCTAACGCAGGGGTGTCCAACTCCAGTCCTCGAGAGCTACTGTCCTGCAGCTTTTAGGTGAATCTGTACTCCAACACAGCTAAATCAGATGGTTGGATTACCTCTTCACCATGCCATCAGGTTTGGCAAAGGCCTGGTAACAAGCCATTCATTTGATACAGGTGTGTCGGAACAAGGATGCATCTAAAAGCTGCAGGACAGTAGCTCTTGAGGACTGGAATTGGACACCCCTGGCCTAACATATGAAACAGGAAAAGACAGCCATGTAAACCATTTATTTCAACAAAGTAACTGTATTCTAATTATCAGCTATTTAAGGTTACGGTAACTGTAACGGAATACAGTTTCTCATAATTTGTATTTTAAATGCGTAACACTGGTATATTGTCTGTCTGTTTGTCTGTCTGTCTGGATATTAGATAGATATAAGATGGATAATGTACTGCGAAGGTACAGTACCTGTACTGTGCAAAAGTTTTAGTTAGGTGAGGAAAAAATGCTGTAAACAAAGAATGCTTTCAAGAATGGAAGTGTTAATCATTTATTTTCATCAATCAACAAAATGCAGTGAATGAACAAAAGAGAAATCTAAATCAAATCAATATTTGGTGTAACCATCCTTTGCCTTCAAAACAGTTCTTCTAGGTACACTTGCACACAGTTTTTGAAGAAACTCGGTTGGTTGGTTGTTCCAAACATCTTGGAGAACTAACCACAGATCGTCTGTGGATGTAGGCTTCCTCACATCCTTCTGTGTCTTCATGTAATCCCAGACACACTCCATGATGTTGAGATCAGGGCTCTGTGGGGGCCATACCATCCCTTCTAGTACTTGTTCTTCTTCTTTACGCTGAAGCTAGTTCTTAATGTTTGTATGTTTAGGGGTTGTTGTCCTGCTGCAGAACACATTTGGGGCCAATAGACAATTATTTATATTTCTGAAAACATTCTTTGTTTACAGCATTTTTTCCTCACCTGCCTAAAACTTTTACACAGAATTGTGTGTGGGGACTTTTTTTGATTAAAATAATGTCTTTATATGACTCCTGTATAAATTAAAGTGAGGATGTTTTGTGACATGAATTCATTTTAATGTGAAATGAAAACGAGTGATTTCTTTTTTAAGAGTGAGAGCTTTTCTTTCTTGTTCATTTCTCTTTTTTCTTTGGGTGACATAAAGTTGGGAAGTTTTTTTTTGAAGGTTCCTAATATCTTGGGGTTCAAGTTAACTTTAGGTGAGGGTTAGGATGAGGGACCTCATGTGCCTCGGGGTCCACACGACGATGGAAGTACAAAGTTATTGTGAGTCAGATGGCAGCAGCTGATGACCTGGCAGAGGGGAGTGTCACACAAAGCATTTTGTGACGCATGCTTTTGGTTTTTCAGAGTCAAATGTTGGTGTGTGTGTGTGTGTGTGTGTGTGTGTGTGTGTGTGTGTGTGTGTGTGTGTGTGTGTGAGAGTGAGTGAGTGTGTCACAGGCCCTGTTTATTATCTTTTACATGCATGTGTGTGTCATTGTGACGCATGCTCTGCAGTTTTCGGCACTGCACTCGCAGCACCAGCAGCAGCGTCACAGCTGTTGACTCTAAACTGAATTGTCACTGTTTGGGAACGATGCCCGCTTCCTGTTTCATGAGACGGCGGCTTCACAGCTCCACTGACAATTAGTGGCCACTTCTGACCAAAACACCTCACTTGAGCTGCACAGACTCACATAATTGAGCCAAAATGTTGCGGCTTCCAAATTTGGCATTCCTTACTCCAAATTTCCAGCTTTTCTGGCTTAAATTGAAGGTTTTCCTGGTCAGGTTTGAGTTGGGTTTGCTTGAAACTGCTTACAAACAATGAATCAGAAACTATTTCTTTCTTCTTTACAGTGCAGCTTTCCATCTCCAGTAAAAGCACTGTATTCGGTTGTGTGTTCAAATTGCTGAGGAAATGATCCTTAAATGCTACATCGTGCTCCACGTGAAGCCCTGTGCGGCTGGTACAACAGGAGGAGTTGAATCCTAATATCTGTGTGCTTCAACCAGAGGCTCTAAGTTAAGAGCAGGGCAGGAAACTTAATTTTTGCATCCACTGACCACAGAGCCTGACCGATTCCAAAATACACACTTCGACTTTCAGCAGCTGAATATGACTTTTAGAATGAGGAGAAGCTGCAGATATTGATCAGTTTGCTGTCTGCAAATGAGGGAAAATTAAAGGACAAAGCTGAAAGCTCCTTAAGCTTAAGCACAGTTTCTGAAATGCATAAATCAAGTAAAATGCATAAATGAAAACTGCTTTCATGGTTGGAAAACAGGACTTGTCCTCCCATTTAATCTGACTTTAACTTTTTTATGTTTATTGCTGTCAACAGTAAATTCTAATATGGATTAAATATTTTTAAATTCAGATAAAAATGCAGATAAGGAGGCTGAGGAATTAGCCCTGAGTGATGTCTGCAGGCAAAACCTGGGGTAAAAAGGAGCATAAAACAGAATAAGGGAGCTTTAAAAAAACAAATATGACCAGGAGTGTTATTGGAAGCCATGGGAACAGAAATGAATCGATGCAAGTACAATGAACCACAATTTAAATCAAAAACTGTTGTAAACATACGAGAAAAACCCCCAAACTTGCTTCATAACAACATGTGTTGTGACAAGTCGCTGAATTTTAATGGTCTTCCTTAAGTCAGGAATTAGTCAGGATCGGTCCACACTGAAGCACAAGCCCTGAGTTTTACTACTAAAACATCCAATATCCATTTAAAAGGTCCTTAAATATCAGCGAGGTGGAAATGTAGTTAAATGACTGCAAAAACATGTTGGTGTGGAAATGGTTTCACAGTTTTAGGGTAATTTTGTGTTAGCATATCAAACTGGAAAACAAAGGGGGGATGACGAAGAAAACGTCAAAAACCCACGAGGTACTCTAAATTATATACAAAAGCCTTTCAATAAAAAGAATGTAAGACATGATAAAGTCTGTCTTGAGTGATTAACAGTTTATAATACAGCACCAGGACTCTAAATAATCCAACATGTATCTTAACTGAAGATCTAGAAGAAGCAACTGTGTGTTTTAACATCTGTATCTGTTTTCTCTTTGCTGTGGAGGCGCGCTGGACTCTATAATTTCATATGTGAGGCTGAGAAAACAAGACAGTTATTGTAGGAGCAGGAAGAAAGAAGGATTTGAGGAAGGTGAGAAAGGTTTTTCTCTCTTTAAGTCTCTCCTCTGTAAATCATTGACCGTTGTGCTCATAAACAGCGGTGTGCGGCACTTTGTGTCATGAACCTGAGGAATTCAGGGCCTACGTGGTAAGTAGGCGAGGCTGGAAAGAGGCAGCATTTACACTCTTTAGCAGCAAAGTGATGGAGAATATTTAGCTTCTTGGTCACCGTATTCAACCTGATATTCTTGGTGATATCTAAAGACTCGATATTCAGTTGTTTCCAATGTTTTTGCTTGGTTACTCATCAAGTGACTGAGCTATTGTAGCGACTAAAATGACCGAATAGTGTCTTTATTTATATAATTTTTTTATGGTTTTGTTTGCATTTATCGGATTATTTTTGTCTGTAAAATTTTCTGTCATTTACTGAAGCTTTTAGTCATTTCCATACAAAAATGAGTGTTGCCTGCTTGCCTGTTACTTCTTTTAAAACAAATTTTCTATGTTTCAGTAAAATTACGGGTGAATTTTGGGTGAATAATATATTTCAGTATGCTTTTATCATTTTAACACCAAAATTTTAGTTAAGTAACACAGGCCTACAGACTGGTCTGGAACCATTTGGCAACTACCAGTCATGAGGCAAAAATTGGTATTCCCTGACCTGTTGTGATTGGAGGTTGAGGGCAGCAACAGGGAAAATGACTACGAAAGCCACAAAAACACAGGCCTACAGACCAGTCAGTGGCCCCATGGCAACCACCTGTTGCTATGGAAAATCATGTATTCTCCAAACCGTTGGCAGAAACCTCCTTGTGCTTGCTTTGGTTGCTAGCATATTGCTGCGGTCATAGTTTGCATGGAAGTGGCAGACTTGTCTACAAACACTGTCCAGCTGGTCTCAGAGCTGTAGTGAAAATGTGAAAAGTGTGCTGCAGACCAGAAATGGAGAAGCTTCACCTTCAAAGTAAAAGCTGTTCCTCAGCACTGCAGCCGACAAGTTTCAAAAGGAGCAACTTTTACTTTTAGAGGAAACGGTCTCCATTCCTGGTTTGTGTCACATTTTTAAAGTTTTACTACCATTCGACAAGTAGTTAGCTCATATTTGCTAGTATTCTTTACTAGCTGTTTCACTCAGTGAGAGTCAGGAACCACAGTCAGCCAGTCAGAATGTACATCCAATATGGCATATGGAATAGGGAGGGCTAGAATAGGCAATAATGGCATTCACCCTGCTGGTAACCCAGTTATTGCTTGAATGGTGTCTCTGCAACAAACTTTGTGGATGGATAGTCCACAAACCTGGAAAAATAAAATGTAAAAAAAAAAAAAATAATTAAGAATTTTACCAAACATAATATATCCTGGAATTCCCACCAGTGAAGTCATCAGATTCACCGGTACGTGTATGTTTCTGTTTCAAACTAAATATGATTAGGAAATGTGAAACATCTCAAATACTTATTTCAAACACTCAGAGTATTTAAATTATTGAAATATCTGAAAACTTTCAAAATGAGATGCTAAATTATAGAAGAATTATTAACATATTTCAACGTCCGTAATGTAAAACTGTCTGTCTTAGTGTCTGTTTGTGAAGCAGACTTTAAATAACCATTAATGGCTAGATGTTCACTGGACATTTTCTCCTGATTCTCTGGTCTTTGTTGCATAATTAGTTCATTTGTTGTTTTTGGACTGTGGATAGAGTTGCATTTATTTATTTTAATAGAGTAACTTGTGTCTAAGGAGCTTGAAAAGAAAAGCTTCTTGAAGACGTTTCACCTCTCATCCGAGCTTCTTCAGTTCTAAGAGCAATTCATGGAGAGTCACAGATTTTTAAGCTCTATTGGGAGTGTCCGTAAGAGGGCTGCGGACCCCCTATGGGTCCTCTGCCTAATCACACGAGCCAAGGTGTGAAAACGAGTGTGGGTCACTATCAGCCAAAGTTTCAGGTGACTGCATTGTGAGACCTTGCCCCACCCTATCATGTGACTTACTAAGATCAAATGACCCATGATGTAAGTGGGCGTTAAGGCATCTGGGAAGGGATATCAAAACTCGATTATAGATGACAGACAGTTGGTGTCTTAAAGCCCTGCCCTCTTTTCAAAGATGGTCATTCACAGTGGACATAGATGGCTAATTTCACTCCTCTATCTTTCACGACCCTCTTAGGGACACTCTCAATAGGGCTTAAAAATCTGGGACCCTCCACCAGTTGCTCTTAGAAGAAGAAGCTTCTCGGATGAGAGGTGAAACGTCTTCAAGACACTTAAAGGAGTCCAGATGCTTTTCTTTCCAAGCTCCTTAGACTACGATGACCTGGATGACTCAGAACCTTCACAGACAATAACTTGTGTCAGCTGAGTCATTTTATCAATAACATTATGGGTGCTTCACAAGTTTTTGTACAAGAAAATGTGACAGTAACCATTCTCTCAGGATGTGTAGATCGGCGTTACACACTTTAGAGGTGGGGGGGAAAAAATCGATACAGCATAGTACCACAATATTCTACATTGTAATATTGTATCAATACAGGGACACCAAATATTGATATTTTATTAAATGAATTCTGGGAATACTACAAACAAGAGGGCTCATCTCACCTGATAGGAAGCAACCTTTTTGCAAACAGTTGCAGTCTGATTTGAATTGACTGCAATCACTCTGAGAGAGATTGCTGAAGGCTTGCAAGTAGTTGCTGTCTAATTTATGCAATGCAAATGCAAAGAGACTGCCAAGATGTTGTCTTTAGTCTGAATGAGTTTTTGTCAATAAGAAACTCGACAAGACTCCATTCAGCAGGCTGCCAGCTGGTTGCATTTTAGTTATATTTCTACAGAACAGGAAGGCGGCTGAGTGCAAATGTGATAGTTAAATGTGAATTTCTGTCTATGTAGACAGCAACACATATGTAATATCTGATGATTTGATGATCCCCGATAATTATTGTATTATCAGAAATGGATTGCATGCAATTGCCAGCTTGACCCGATTTACTCCCAGACTGTTATCAGTTTGATATCGGTCTGATAACAGACTGATAGGAGACTGACTCTGTCTTATGGCAACATTTATGGCAGGTTTTTAGTGAACGTGTTGTTCTGCTTGACAATCTCTTTTTGCATCAAAAAAAAATAACTGAAGGGAGATAACGTTATCTTATTGGATAAAGCGGATATGGACAAAGTTTAACTTCGAGGATGTAATTTGCAGTTGAAGAAAGGTGATAAATCACAACATCTGTTATTGTAAAAACCCAGCATGTCGCAGAATGCTAAAAATTCCAGTAACATAGTATCAGGAGTGAAATATTGTGATAGTATTGTATTGTCATGTGTCTGAGTCCCACGTCTAGTCATTTGTTGCACTTGAAACATAAACTGGACCTTCATTAAGTCAGTGAAGACCTTCAGACATGAACCAGTGAAGAACAGAACATCATCATTATCATCCTCCCTGATGTGGTAGAAAGTCATCCTGGTGCATGTCAGACCCAGCAATACCCACATACAAAAACTGGCTTCTTGGGAGATTTAACCACCATTGCCACCTCAGCACTTGTGACCTTACTCACGAGATGGTAGGCTGGGAAGTGGCTTGAACCACATCAAAGGTGACGACCCCACTAGAGTTTATATAAGCCTGGCGCTCCCCACCAGCTTTTTAAAACTCAAGAAGCCTTTCAGATAAGAGGTGAAACATCTTCATTAACCTAAAAGAAATTTGACTGCCTTTGACTCGAGCACTTTCCATTCAACATGTTCTCACTCCCGAGGCGTAATATTTTATGCTAGGTGACAAATCGTGAACATGTTACGCTTCCAGGCACCCAACACGATCCTAAATAACGAGATCGGAAAAATGAGGAAATGTGAGAACCGTTTGGAATCACTCCACACATGTTCGTTCATTTTCCTCAAATCACTTTGGAAAACACTATTTCACGTCATTTAAGTGCCGGTTAAGGTTAGGAATAAGGTTATGGTTAGGGCTGGAATACATGGCTGGAACGTCAATTCAATTCATTTCAATTCTATTTATAAAACACCAAATCATAACAACAGTTGCCTCAAGGCGCCTCATATTGTAAGGTAATGGCCCTACAATCAAACAGAGAAAACTTTTTTTGCATCAGATTTCTGTCAAGCTGAAGGCATTGGACTCAAATAGAAACTGTTTAGTACTGACAAAATTAAAACTCAAATATATATATGTTCTTGAAAGGTCTAAAGAAAATTAGCCCACATACCTTGAAAGTAGCATATATGGAAGGACTGATGAAAAGTTGAAATTCTCATAGCCATTAGCAACCACTGAAGAAAATACCTCCGCCTTTAGCTCCTCACATGTGAGGAATTGCTGCTTGTTTCTGGCTTGTATCACTGCAAACTGAATACCTTTGGCTTTGTGGAAACATCTCTTGGGCACTGGGAACTTGTGATGCTGCTATTTTTCGACACAGGCTACATTATTAATCATGTAATGAAAATAATCATTATCTGCAGCCGCAGTTTGTCCTCTTTACGTAAGGAGCAAAAGACTGCATAACAAAACCATGTACGTACAGTAGATCCTGCTGCATCTTCTGTCAGTTGCGCACAGTTTCCACAGGGTTGTCCCTGATCTGGGTCTGTAATTAGGCCCTCTGTGGCCTGGCTGCTTCCTCCCTCTTCAGCTGCTGGCCTCTGGGCTATGTCCCAGCCTGGACCGGCCGAGAGCGGCATCCCGCAAAGACATCACGAGCCTGCGAGCAACATGAGAGCAGGGGCACAAAACACGGCGGCAGGATCGGCAGCAGCAGTAGAGTTTGTTGGCATGTGAACACATCGGGCGCAGTTTGCGACAGCTGACTCCTGCAATTCATTAGCCCATTTAGAGCAGCGTGGAGTAAGCATGCGAGGCATCAAGCTGGACCTGAAACGGATCTAAATTGAGGAGCTTTCATCAAGAAAAAGAGTTTACGGTTCAGTTTATCAGCTTTTGTCAGGTGTGAGCTCGACTAATTCACTGCAAAACACTGAAACAAAACTTGACTAATAGAGAATTCAAGGGTCCGCTCGGGTTTTAAGCGACCTCTGACAATTGGAGGTATGATATGCGTGAGCCGGCAAACTCGTCTACCGAGACGTGCACTTTAATGCATGGGCTTTGCAGGCAGACTTGGAAAAAGGTCTAATATTTGCTTGCAGCTGTGTTTGTGCATCTGCGAGTGAGTGTACTCCCTATCATTGGACTCTGCTGATGGTGGAGAGAACAAAGTTGCTCTCTGGGGATTTTGGAGAGCCATACAGATATTTATACTTGAAAACATAAAAAAAAAAATATCTGGCAAAATCTGATAAGATACTTCAGTGTGCTTTAAAACTATTGAACATGCTGGTGAATAATTTATAAGTTGTTAACTAAAGGGGAAGAAAAAGTCCAGTCGATGAGTGTAAAAATCCGAAAATATACAGAAAAGAGAGATTAAATTCCATCAACATAAATACTGCGTGTTTATTCAGGAGCCATATGCATGCATTCATGCGTCTTCAAGAAAATCTTGAAAGTTTGCATGAGTTCTTATGAGGAATCCCATTGGGTTTCCCAACTGACAAGTCATTGTGAGTGTTCAGCTTTGTGTTAACTTTTAACATCAGCCTAAGGGGAGGCGTGACGACAGCGAGCGGTCACTGAGGACATGCAGAGGTAAAAGGTAAATGAAGCAAAGGTATGGATAATGTCAGAGCAGACAGGACCCTGGGATTTATGTAAAGCTCTACGATGCATTTATTTTTTTTCTCAGTAGGTTTTGGGCAAGATACTAGCCCCAAGGTGCTCTCCAATGCATTCATCTGACTGTGAATGTGTGTGAATGTTAGTTAGAAAGCACTTAGGTAGAAAAGGCATAGCTATAAGTGCTTGTATGAATGGGTGAATGAGGCATGTAGTATAAAGTGCTGTGAGTGCTCAAGCAGAATGGAAACGCGCTTTCTAAGAACCAGTCCATTTACCATCTATTTGTTTCATTTCTATGTTGTTCTGTGTTTACTTCAACGTATCGACAGTGGGAGAACCAAAATATCAAAGGGTCAGAAGCTTTTGAGGTTTGTGAAAGGTTTTGACTGAAATTCACAATCGACACGAGTGCTGAAAGGCTCAGATGGCACTTTACTTGTTGACTTCTCGCTATGTCGTCATATTGGGCCTAACACTTGAGAAGTTATTATTGCCCTTAAAGGTAACACGATGTCCTCATTTCTCCGGCCTTTGTCTGTGCCACTCTGTGTGTGAGGAGATGCACTCAGAGCACGACTGAGAAGAAAAACTATTGAGACTCCCACAATGAGCCTAATTCAGACGACTCCAAATAAATTAGGTGAAAAATATAATATAATTATCTACATCTTGGTTTAATTTACTAATAAATACAATTTCAGTACATATATATTACTGCAGGTTTATTATTTATTTATTTAACAAAGTTATGAACATAAACACCTCACAGTGAGGATTATAGGTTAGTAATTTAGCTCTGGTGTCAGTAAACAAAGACAAGGACATTGTATTATTACTGGAAAAGATTCTATAAATGCATCCTTGTTATCGACATGAGGGGAAACTGTAGAATGACTATGAAGGTCCAAATTTAGACCTGGAAAATTGAAAAAATAGAAAAATACGTAAACTTTAGGTAAATTGTTTGTGTGGACAGTAGGGCTTTAAGCAGATTTCAACAGTTGATACTAGTGTTTTAAGGGAGCCAGAGGGGAAAAAGGAGAGTCTGACAGAGTTTAGAAGTGCACAGGCCTTTCGTTGGTACTTGTTTTGTTAGACGCCCAATTAGCAGAAATACCAGTGAATCACCTGACTTAGAGGTCATTCTGTGCAGATCTGGAGATTGTAGTTGCAGCTTTTTAGATTTTCTTTTCTTTTTCTTTCTTTTTTTTTTTTTTTTTTTTTGCTGATTAGTCAGGACTCATTCATCAATTTAAATGTGCCTTTTGTTTCCAGAGGATGTGAGTGTGAGTGTTCGGGGTTCAAACATATGATTTCTGGGATTCGGGGCAGGAAGTTGAGGTCACGATGAGAGAAAACGAGGTCGAGAGGAATGAGGTGAGCGTAAACATGAGGTTGGGGAGGATGAGGGAGAGTGAGTGTGAGACTCTCAGGCACCAGACCCCTCCTCTTAAAAAACAGCAGCCGCGACTTGTTTAAAATCAGAGCTGTTTACCTGCTAATAATAGAGAAACACCAGCACACTGCCAACTCTTCCACCCGTCCTCTCATCGCCTTCCCCACACATGATGCTTTACTGCAGGGCAGCCATGGGGGAGGGGCTCAGGAGGCATGGCCTCCAGGTGAGCGTTCCTTCTCCTTGTTGGTGGACTTTGCTCTATCACAAGAGCAGGGAGGAGCTTTCCCGAGCTTAGCTCTACAAAATGGTCAAGAGGTTATTGACCTGCTGTAATCTCCTTTTTTATTCCTCGTCTGCTGTTTTCTTTTCTTGCCAACAACAGAAGATAACAATCCTGCGGTTGCTGTGTTCACACCTCAGGAGTCACATTCATGCCGTTCCTCAAATACAGAAGTATGGAAGCCAATTTGTGCACACCAAAAATAAATCAATAAAAAAATAAATAAAAAAAAACAACAACAGCAACTGCATTGACTTTGACTGAAAGCAATCAGTTATCATTAAGATAAGGTAAAAGGCACAGACCAAAAGAGGGGTAAAAAAAGAAGCTTTTTTTAAACAATAAAATAAACAAAAGGACATGAAAGAGAACAAAGGAGGTGGAAAAGTGAAAGAAGGGAATATTTTTAAACAGAACTTTTCGGGTTTGGAAACAACAGGGGAACTAGAAACAGGTAATGGAAACAATTGGACATCGAAAAAAAAGAAAGACGAGGCAGAGGAAGGAACAGACAGGGAACACTGAGGGAACTAAACGCATCAGAAATAAATTCAACTAAACAGGTTAATAAACTGAGAATTTAAACCTGAAAAAATATGGGAGTTTATGGGGACTGACTATTAGAGCTTCCAGTAGATATTAAAGGAACTGCGGATTTTGGTAGTTCTTCTTTTTTCATAGAGGTTGCTGTTTGTTTTGTTTCTTTCCAATTTTCTTTTTTGACATACAAATGATCTGATATGAAATTGTCAACATACATAGTTTATAACTCAGAATTTTAATAATATTATAATTTTAATTTAACATGTCAGACCAAAACCATTTTTTGTAGCAGGCTGTAAAGATGTTTTTTTCTTGTGTGAAATTGAGCATTTTATCATGAGTCTATGGAGATTGATTCAGTGTTTGGAGTCAGCTTCAGGTGGCCATTAGAGGAATTGCAGCTTTTGACAGTTTACTTGTTTAAGCGCTGGAGGCTTCTGCTTGATAAATAAAATAAAATTTAAGTTACAAATTTATAATAAAACCCAAATGAACACTTCAAGTGACAAGCAGCATCAGTACTGAATGTTTCAGTAAAGTTAGTAGGAATTTATTGCTTTATCACCAATCAAATAGGACTGTTAGTCTCTGTCTATAATGATGTATAATATTATATAAAAGGAAAATGTGCTGAGTCTCTATATTACAAGTAACTGGTGTGATAAGGACTCAAATCTCTGGTTGCATCAGGAAGGGCAGGAAGGGCAGCTGAAAGAATCGTATATAAAAATGGTAAATATAGTTAAATTTTTACTAAAAAATGTAACAACATACATTTTCTGAGTAAAACGTATGTGAAGCAGTGAAGCAACATATTAAGTAAGGATTTTAGCATCTATATTTTAGCATTTTATACACATCAGTTCTCACAGTGTGCCATTAACACTTAGTGGTGGAGGCTGAAAATAAGCCTCTTTATGTTAACACATTGTTCAATTTAAACTTAATCTGCTTTTTGTGACACCTTTCATGGAGCAAAGAGGAGAGATTTAAACTAGTTTTAACATTTGATCTTAGCGCTTCCGGGCCTCCGGATCCAACAAATTGAGTTCAGCATTTCACATCAATTAATATGAAGTGAGTTGGTTTGCAGCAGGAGAGGAGGAGGAGGAGGGAGGGAGGGAGGGAGAAGGTGAATAAAAAAGCGAGAGAATAAGGTCTGCTTTCTCCTGCTTTCTCTCCCCTCAGCACATTGGTTTCTCTGTGCCCAAAGCAGAAATAAGCCTCACCAGAGTGTACATTTATTTTTACGATATTTAAACAAACAAATAACGAAAATAAATCAATGCGAAACCTCGAAACCTGACCAAAGTGTGTTTAGGAGCCCCTCTGCTCTGACAGCGACCGGGGAGACCACCAATTTCTCCCAGTCAATATTTGAGGAGCTAATTTGGAGAGTTTGTCCTCCATTTGAGAGAAAAAGAAGGATTTATTGAATGGTGAGTGTTTTTCTATGTGCCAGCCATGCGTTCACATAATGTCACAGGAGTTTACCTGAAGCCTTATCTGTCAGACAGAGCTTGTGTGTGTGTGTGTGTGTGTGTGTGTGTGTGTGTGTGTGTGTTTCTGTTGTTCCTGCTCGCCGCTCTACCTGCGGTCAGCTGGGCCAATAATGTAGCTTTGATTAGAGGCTTATCGCAACCCCGACACACCCTGAATCACACCTCAGACATGTGACTCCACACAGCAGGGCCATAAAGCAAATGTGCCCCAAAGGCAGGGGCTGCAAGTCACTTTTATTTCCATGGATTTATCGGCTTTAATTAATGGAAGGGGCAGGGTGAAAATAAATACCTGAAATTTGCAGAATCTCATCACAGTCTAAAAATAAAGACACGTAACTGTGACTTGCCCTTCTAAGTTTGTAGTTGAGTAGGCTTAAAAGATTTTAAGGTGGGAAAACTGAGTGTACTCATGTAAAAGTAATATTAAGCATATTTAAGATTTACTGAAATAATAAATGGAAAATTAAAACTAATGACAAAATTTAAACTTCTTGGGGATCTTATTTTATATTAGTGAAAGCTAGTGGCAAGCAACAGGAAAATCAAAATAGAAATATAAAAATACCTGAGAAATTACTCAGATGTTCACTTTGTATTACTTTAAGCAGTCAGGAATTATAAAAAAACCCATATAAAATCATCTCTCTGACACATAAAACCACTTCCAGTTAATGAATTTCAGACTTTATGATCCATAAAAAGCTGTTTAGTTGATTTTTAATTTAGTTATTTGGAATAAAAATTCCAAGTGAGGCACCTGAAATGCTGGCTATACATGCAGAAAAGCTGCATGTATTCAACGCCAGTTACTTAGCACCCTATCACAAAAACACATTATTTGTTCCCTTTTCCTTAGTTGAATTTCTGAAAAATGTCAAAGATAACACAATTTGACAGACATAAAATGGTATTTTTGCACCAACAAGGTGATTCCCAAGGAGGTATTAGCTGAAAACTTGTCATATCTCAGCATGGTGTGCACCAAAATTGAAGCAGGGGTTGGTCTGTAAACTGCATTTGTTTCTCAGTAAGAATAATTCTGCATTTTCCAGCTAGTTATTGAGTACTAACATTTCTCAGAATATAGCTGATATCTAGCTTTAGATCAGAGGAATATTTCAAAGAGTCTCTACATACTCTAAGTAAAATGGCAGAATATCTGAATGAAAAAGAAATAGGGAAATCTAGTATTGGATAAAGAGATTGTGTCAGAGAAACACTGATGGGTTCTCCATAAATTGAAGGCTTTACCTTGGCTTTAGCTGTAATATTCACAATCTGATGTCCAAGGTATGCGAGACATTGCTGAAAATCTCCAGCTTACCTCATGAGACCCTGACCCTCTGCATGATAATCAACCAGCTCATATTCCAAGCTCAGCCTGCAGGTGAACTCAGGCTGAGCAAAAAGAAAGTTTCTGTTTATTGGTTATGGTCCTCCATCAATTAATACTAGACAGGACACTGTGGAGTTTGAACCCTCATTTGTGTAGCTGGGGTCCGGAAACTGTAGATATTTAAATATTTAGATTCAGGAGTTACACAGACTGGAAACAAAACTGTTGATGGGATGGAACTATGTGTCAAACCAGGATCTCAGAATGGGAATACATGAGCCTCCACCATGCTGGCTGCATAGTGGTAAGTGCAATGGTTTGAACATCTTCAGTGATTACCTCCCAACTGTCCCACCAAAGCAGACCTTCGGCTCAACCCCAGTGCTGCAGAATGGAAGACCACAAGGTTTCCAGACACCTGATGGAAACTCGAAATAGAGCTGTACGCATGCATTGCAGAAGACATGTTAATAATGATGATGACAATTAAGATCTGTAGAAAGAAGGTAGCCAGCTGTTTTAGTTGGAGTTTGGTGCTGATTGTCTGCCTGTTTTTCTGTTGTGAAGATTATCCAACAACTACCCTGGAGAAGTGCAGCAGAGGTTGATGAAGAACTTGTGACAGTTTGTTGGGAGGGGTCCGGATCACTTATTTAACACTGTGACACAGGACTTTGGAGCAGTTAAACGGCTTGAGTGATTTTTAATGAACGTTTAGTGAAGTAGGTAAAAGGAAAACGGCAAGATTATGACCAAAAAAATGGCATACAAAAATCCAGGTCCAGGCACTAGAGTTGAACAAATAAAAGGCCTTCAGTTTAGTATGCTAGAGACATTAAAATCCACCAATGTGTATTTGCTTGATCCTCCTTATTTACTGAAGTAGTTCTATAATGTAAAGCAGCTCAAAGTCTCGTCAGCATGTGAAAACTCTTTGACCTGCGTTCGTCTGGGATTAGTGCTGTTAAATGTCAGTAAGTGGGCATCATGTGTCCTGCCTCATGTAAGACAAACAGAGCATTTACAACATGTCTTAAGTGGGTGACGAGGACGGCTTCAGATGATATCCCACCTTGACTTGACATGTGAAAGCAGCCTCTGCTAAAAAATATTCTCAGAGATAAATAGGATAGCTAGAGAGAGCATATTTCTCAAACAGTGGTTCGTCCTCACTGGCTTTCTGCTATATCCAGAATTTAATTTAAAGCTTGAAGCACTGAATCGTCAGGTCCCATCTTAGTATGTTAAAGACTTACTAGTATTATATCACCCCAACAGAGCACTTCCCTCTCAGACTGCTGGCTTATCTGTGGTTTGAATAAGTTTGAATGAATTTGAGTGAGTAGAATGGGAGGCAGTGCCAGGGCGCCGTACTGTGTAATCCTTTACATCCTTTGTACTGTGATGATCCTGTGCCACGTTTAGCCATCTTTTAATCAGTGTAGCTGGGAGCACCTGGAGCATTTAGGTCTCTCAATCTGTCCACCTTCTTTTGGTTAATAATTGGTACACTTTGTCTCTCTCTCGTTATTTGTCATGGCTCATGAGTTGCATTATGACAAATTTGGGGGCTCATCCAGGATTCTTGCATGGGAGTTTTTAAGGTTCAAACATCCCATTTTGGTAAATCTTCCATTAGTTATGGCCCTAGTCTTTTTTTTTTCTATAGTTTGTTTTGTTCTTGTTCCCCCTTTGTGCTTCTTTTTCCTTTTCCACGTAACCAGTAACAGTAGATGGCTGCCTCTTTTTTAATCTCTGAGTGCATATTGCACTTTTTAAAACTACATTGCATCTAAAAGAGCAGCACCTTTTTGCTTTCTTTTTTGCATGCATGGAGGTTAATTCCTGTTTTAATATATCCGTTATCACACCTTTCAGAGTCTGTGTGAAGCCTTGTTGAAAGGTTCAAGGGTTTATAACACATTTAGGAAAATCTGGAACTTCTGGAACCGCTGACAACACTGGAGAAATAAGACATATGAAACTTTTAAGTGCTTTGAATCTTTGCCAGTTTTTCACGCAGGTTTTGCCTCGTTCTGTTTCTCTTTTCTCAGGCTCTTCCTCTGCTCTGTTCTGAACAACAGGAAGCTCTGGGCTTCGATGGCGATCTTCAGGAGCTATACACCGCCATCGTCACTCATGGAAGTGCACGAAAGCGCAAACTGTCGGAGCAGCGCTCTGCTGAGGAGGTCGAACACGCCAACAAAGAGCCAGAACTCGTCTTAAACGCTTCAGGTGAACATTACAACTTCACAACTGCGCTGAAGTTTAATGGTCAAATTTGAAGATTTAGTCAGGTTTATGTGAGCATTTAATATTTCCACTTTATCTTCATCAAAGAAATTGCATTGTGATAGTTTTGGTCGTATATTTTTGATTTTGAATGCATACATCTGCACACTTTGCAGATGACAGTTTGCATATTGAGGCTGATGTCCATTACAAAAATGTAAAAAGTAAATAAATGTGTTGAATCCAAGAGAAGAACTGCCCTACTGCATGAGGTCAGAAGTGGCAGAGAGGACTGTAAGAGAGAGTGGTGAGCCGTGTGATAGGAGTGACTGATGGGTTGGAGGTGGGGGTGGGATTACATCACGGATCGACTGAGCCCCTTCTGTTTGCAGTAATGATGAACAAGCTGAAAGATGAGGTCAGGCAGGAGTCTGCATGGGCTATGATGTTTGCAGATGACACCGTGATCTGTAATGAGAGTAGGGAGCAAGTGATGGAGAGCCTGGATAGGTGGAGGTATGCACTGGAGAGAAAAAGAATAAAAGTTGGTAGAAGCAAGATATGTGTGTGAATGAGAGGCAGACAGGTGTTACAATGAAGGTAGATGAGCTTAAGTATCTGGGGTCAACCAGATACTTAAAAGCATGTCAGGGGTGATTTGTAACAGAAAGATGGCAGTAAGAATGAAAGGGGAAGTTTACAACATGCAAACGTAAAGGACAGGGCAACTAACAACTGTTCATATAATACATATAAATAAATGTTCATAAATACAGAAGCAAAATAAATCAGAACACTAGCTTACATTTTCAGTTTCCTATTATGTGCTAAAACATCTGTCACAGCCTTCAGTTTGAACAGAAGTTAGTTTATAAAAATGTGAAGCAGTGAGACATGGTTTCTAATAGATATTGGAGATAAAGGTTATTCAATATAATAAATACATATGCCAGGTACAGAAGTTAAACCCCTGTATATGGGTGTCAGCTCAGGTCATAACAACCAGCTGCATTTGTTTTTTGTTTTTAAAAACTCCCCTTTGTAAAAACAACAAACTGTATATAAAAGATGGACACAGTCACCCAGAAGTTATCCAGAGGTTTTGCATTTTCAACTTTAGTGAAAGAAAATGAAGAATAAAATCCTTTCAAATCATTTTTTGTTTTGTTTTGGGGTTTTTTCTCCCCATCAGCTATCTGTGTTGATTAGTTGATACATCATGAAAATGGGAGCAAATTATGTGTTTTTGTCACAGGCTGCTAGTAACAAAGTGTCTGAGGATGCAATTTAAAATGTTTTCTTCACTGAGTTGTCTGTTTAGTGCACTTTAGTTGCTTAAGATGATTCATAGGTCAGTGTTAAATAGCTAAAGATACAAAATCATTCCTCTGAAAATCATCAGCTATAAGGACTCGACTGAAAATTGGTGAAAAAGGGGCCGGTGTCTTAAGAAAACCTTTGAAAGACCTTCAGAAAGCCGGCAGAGCGACTGGTCAAAAGCACTTTTAAAAATTACAAATTGCAAGTCTGGCTGCTTAAGGGAAAATATAAAGAAATTAGTAGTGGATCGAGACTTTTGCACAGCACTGTGACTTTGGAATGAAAACAATCAGTTTAAGCTTCAGCACTACAAACACACTCCAGTGGTCCAGTTTAGTGACTCCAATTAGCTGCCTTTAGGCAGCAAACCAGCTGCTGTCAATCAAAGAGGAAACGTTGCTAAGTTTTAGCCTCAGCGAAATCCAAATGTGTGAGGTATGAGATCCATCTGCTATCAAGGGTTAAACTATCTTTAGAGATTATGAAATTCTTTGCATCAGGCTGTAAACATGTTTATATCTGCTATAAAGAGTTGGACATTCTAAGATAGGAGTCTGTGGGGATACAGCCACGATTGGACACTAGAGGAACTGCAGCAGGTCTTTTTTTTTTTTTTTTTTTTTGAAATCTCTAGAAATTGCCGATCAGTTGTAGCAGCAGTATTTTTTTAAAGTTTAATCCTGATTTACTGATGACAGATGTGGCATGTTGGTGCTTCTCTGAGTCATTATTTAGTTTAATAAACATCTTCGTCCTCGTCCTTCAGCCGGCGGATCTGTCAGCAGTGAATCAGCTGACGGGAATGAAAAACAGACCAACAATGGGGAGCTGGAAACACGTGGAGCCAAGATGGTCAACAGACCTAAAATGCAGCAGGTACAACAGAAGACTTTTTTTTTTTTTTAAAGATTTGACCAATTAGGGTTATTTGTAGGGGAACAAATGCAACAAAGATGGAGATTAAAAGAGATTTTAAATCCAAATTCAACAGCTGGGATCTACAATATTCAAATTACAAGTCAGCAGATGAACTGTGAAATACGTCTCCTGCTTAAATGCTTCCTTGGGGGAGAAAAAAGAAGAGATTGAGTGATTTTAAAAACAGGAAATTGGAAATAGACTATGAAAAATATTCCTCCTTTTGTGTTTTTTGTCTTCCTCAGTCTCTTCCTGTCACATCCACCGCTGCAGAGCGACCAGCCTCCAAACCAAAGAAGAAGAAAGTGGGCCTGTTCAGATGATCCCGAGCAGTAGGACGCACACACAATTACGAATTTAGAAAAAGTGCCGTCCTTTAAAAACACTTCTTATTGAACTTTTACACTCTTAAGGACATTTTTACAAACCTACTTTTAAAAGTGTTTAGATTTTAGACTAAAAGTGTCATTAAATTTTTGATGGTTGTAGTGATGACTGATAGCTGGTAGGTTGGTGATTTCTTGTTCTTTTTAGGTTTTAATCAACGATTAACCTTCATGTATCTTTAACTGGGTGTGAAATGTTTTTAAAGAAGTCATATTGCCAATTAAAGGTATACATGTATTTTTAATGGGTGTTTATGTTTGTTATTTGTTATGTAAACCACAGAATTTTTTTAAAAATTTGAACATAATAAGAGATTAAACTCAAAAACAGCTTTTGAAGGAATATTAAGTTTTTAATTTTATAAAATAAAAGCTTCAACAACTTTTCACTGAAACTTCAGCCTTCTATTTTTCCGCCAATCTTAAGTAGTTGCTTTCTCCGCGACCCAGACAGTCGGAGCACAATGAGCAGACAGCGGTCGATAGAGGAGCCGCTCTCCTTTTTCAGAGCTCAGTGAGATGTTGACTCAAGGTGTTGCAGCATGTCGGGAATGCTATTGAAGTTTTAGTTTGAGAAGTCAGTGTTTGCCTGCATGGCTCCAAAGAGTTTCTGTGTGAGAGACATTTGGGAAAAAGTGCGGTTTTCTCCACTGAAAGAGCAGCTTATTGTTATTCATTTAAGTGACAAATGCTGCTTTTATGGTCAAAAGAAAGAAGGTGGTGAAACATGAGGGTTGTGTAATTCCATTTCGGTTGTTTATTTTCAAAAATCAATCATATCACATCATGTTTTTGTCTCTTTGATCACCTGTGTGTTCAGATTTGTTGATCAGAGATACCTGAGAGTAACTTTAGATACCAGCCAATCAGAATTGTCCCTCATTCACGACTCTTTCACGACAGACAACACAGACAGATGTTTCTGAATGTAAATGAGGGTTTAATAAATGAATACAACCAGGAAGTAGAATTACTGCTCTATAAGCTTCTACAAGTTTAACATGGCAGAAAAACTGTTTTTGATCCACAGACTGTATATAGAAAATGGATGTAGCCACTATGGCATCACCTGAATGGTATTTGGACTCAATTTGGAAGCTTCAGTGTTAGCATTTTGGTTGCTGCATTGTTAGTTTTCTTGAGGCAGAAGTGATCACGTTTTGAAGAGGAAATGGAATAGATATTTCGAGAAACTATCCAGTAGTGTTATTTGATACTGCAAATGTTCCTATTGATCAGATATAAAGTAAATGCAAGGCCAATATTGCTAATACCAGTACTGGTCATTTCAGTCCTTAATTCAAATGAACCCAATTTAAAGGCTGTTATCTACAAAATCACTGCAGTAGAGCAAATTTTGGTATCGATCCAAAACCAAGTAAGTACAGGATCAGTATTGCTGATAGCAATACCGATATTTTTAACCTATAAAGGAGAGCAGTCTGTCATGACTTATGAGAAGACTCATCATTAATTTGCAGATTCTGAACACATTAATAAATATTCAATACAGACAAACACAGTTTTTAGCTTTTCGTGTACTTTGAAACTGGATTTATTAGAGACCTGGAATGTTCATGTGCCTGTTTCCAAAGCACTTTGGGTCAGCTTCTGTTGTTTAAATGTGCTGTAGGCTATAAGTATAATAGACCGTGAACACAAAAAGGTTTCACATGGTATGTTTTTTTTTAATTAAAAAAATGTATTTAACACAATTCAGTGGGCTACATATTGAACATATTGATACTTTGTTTCTATCCTCTATCATTCTAGTATCGATCTGATACTGATTCAATACCAGCGTTGGTATCGATACGATCGATCCGTCAAGCTCTACCATTGAAAAAGAGCAAAACTATTTTTTGCAATATGCTGTAGATCTGTTTGTTTTGTAAAGTTGGACATTTTAAATAGGAGTCTATGGGCATTGACTCATTTATGGTGAGATTTTAAAACTTTAAAAACAGTCAGCACAAGGGATTGAAATCCTTAAGTTTCTTTTATAGTTGCTAAAATTAAATGTTTGGTCAATACATGTTGCATCAGATGACAGTTTCCATGAGTTTCATGATCTGGTGGGGGGTCGTTGGAGAGGTCTCCTGTTTCCTGGTTTATCTTGGGACCCCTCAGCAAGCCTCAGACTTCAGTTTGACCCCTGGTGATCGAGGGTGTGACATCAGCAGAGGGCTCAATGGGCTCTGAAACGGTGTTGGGTGGTTTGTGAAACCGGATCTGTCCAATGAGCTGCTCAGTTATCCTCAAGTGATCTCCCTGAACGTAGTCTCTTTAACCCCAACGACAAAGAAGCCGGTAAGCATGTCAGGGTAATTTTGTTCCAGTGTCTCCAGTTGGCTACATTCGGTACCAGTGAAACCATCTATGATGTGTGTAATCTCTGAGTTATAAGAGAACCTTTCTCCTCAGCAAAGATTCACAAAAGATGCTATTCAGCCCAACTCTTTGAACTGTGTCGCTGGTTATACTGTAGCTTCTGAGTGCTCCAACAAGGCATTTAACAAAGAAATGAGTCAGAATCAAGAAAGAAGCACCTTTTGGAGTACAGTGCCAAAGTTTAGATCATGTTCTTTGGTGATAAGGCAGGTAAAACTGCACTTAATGGCTTCAGCTTGTCACTGTTGAGCTTTTGCACTCATTTATGTAAACATTTGTCACCTTTAGGTTTGTTTAGTTTCTATTATTTCTGACTTTTCCCCCTCTTAACATACCACTTATAAAAGAAAAGCCTGAAACCTGGACAAAGGCAGTCACTCAAGGTAATCAAACCCAAATTTAAGTGTTCATCACTTTGAGGTGATCTCAGAATTCAGGCCCTTTAATAATGAGGCAGAATTATAAGATTTTAGTCCTTAAAAGCCTGAACTATGAAACAATTGCCAGAAAATTCAAATTCCTTTTCCAGTTTATTGACTACAGTGTATTGTGCACTTTGTGGAGGAAGGAAAAATTACACTGATGATGTAGAAGTTTAAAAAACTGATGCATGACATATCACACACTTGGTGTCACCGTGCTGGGGGTCCAAGAATCAAACTTGAGCCTTGCTTGGTCTGGTTTAAAGGTAGCTGAGTCATGTGTTCGCTTCGAGTGTGTTTTAGTGTAAGTCGGGGTCTCTGTGTCGTGGAGGTCCCCCTGCTCCCGCTTGGTGTGCTTACAGCTTCGTCGCCCACAGCAGAGCTGTTACCTGCACTGAGGAAGGAGGGGTCATGCGCGCACCTGCGCTCGCCCTCATGCGTCTCGCCTTGAGAACGCGGGTCCAAAGGACAGCGTAAGCGCGCGCCGGCCCTCGCGGGTCTCGTGGCTCTCTGTTTGTGTGTCCGCGGCTCAGGCCCGAGCCGACAATAAACAGATGAAGGCGGCCGCGATGGGAGGAGAGGACCGAGTAGAGGGCAGGTCCAGCAGGGCGCGGTCTCCTTCTCCTCCTCCCGCGGCACCTCGTGTGCACTGTAGCAGGCTTGCTTCCTGCCAGCATTTCTGCCAGCCGCCCCGCGCCACAGCGACGCATTGAGAGGAAAACCGAGAGACAAAAACCTCTGCGGGGACACCCCGTGACCGCCGTGTCCAACAGCCTACGCGCCGCGCGCCTCCGCGTCTGTCTCAGAGCCCGTTTCTCACAGCTTCGACGCAAAGGCACAGCTTTGAACCTGCCTGCCAAGATAAACTCACCTCTCCTATTTATGCCCCTGCACTCCGCGTGCACTCGGGACACGCAGAGCGTGAGCAGCGGCGCAGAGGACAGGTTCACTTCTCTCCAGCGGGGCTCCAGCGGCGCACTGGCCACTTTTACGCGCTGGGAATGGCGACTTCTGGGGACTCTGGAATGAGCCCTACTCTGTTGTCTCCGCTCTAAGATTACAAAGGGGAACCCACGCGTGGAAGGAGAGGACACTCCAACAGAAATACAGCGGAGACATATTGGCCTCCCGCCGTAGGTGGGTGGGTGGGAGGGGGTGACACGCCGGCCGCCAGGCGGAATGCTGCTCTCGACGCTGGTGACGTGCCTCGCCGGGTGCGCGTTCCTCCTGTCGCCGGTCAGCGAGGGGTGCGGACCGGGCAGAGGCAATGGCAAGAGGCGGCCGCCGCGGAAGCTGGTCCCTCTCGCCTACAAGCAGTTCACCCCCAACGTAGGCGAGAAGACGCTTGGAGCCAGCGGGAGATATGAAGGGAAAATTACCCGGAACTCCGAGCGCTTCAAGGAGCTCACCCCCAACTACAACCCTGACATCATCTTCAAGGATGAGGAGAACACAGGTGCAGACCGCCTGATGACGCAGGTAACCCTCCCGGCTGCTGTAGTGCCTTTAAGCCCGACTACAGTCCGGCTCATTTGTGCGCAGGAGCTCTGTGCACTTTGCCCCGTCTTTAAACGCGTGGACGCTGTTATCTTGTTGACTCAAAGCTCTTCACAGCAGGAAGAAAAACGGTCTTTGCCAACAAAATAATTTTATCACATTCATCCTTTTTTTAATGATTTTAAATGAAAAAGATGCGCTTTGAAAGAGATTTTCTCCAAGTTGGCACTGATTTAAATCACAGCAGCAGCTCTATTACACTTTATCATCCTTTTTTTTTTTTTTTAAATAAATAAAGCTACAAGTTTAACTCAGACCTTTCTTAGGGGGGCGAAGCACGGATTAGCCGAGTAGAGTGAAAGCGTTGCGAAGGCTAAACAGTAAGGTTGGAATCAGAGGTTCACTGTGGGCAGCTCATGCGTAAAAATGTGGGCAACCCCTTCTAAAAATGTACGGAGAGCGGTTGCTCTTAATTAAAACACTATGTCCTCTGTTTCTACATCATGTTTTTTGGTGGAGAAACAGCCAAAAGTCGTATTTGGTTAGAGCCCGGGGTCAAGCGTGTGCTCATGTTTACCGTTTTCGTTTTTAGCCCCACTGGTCGGAGTTAACAGTCGCCTTTTTGGACTGTCAAAAATCTTTACGACACCGTCACTGATGTGGCTTCGCGTGGAATTTATTTGACTCCCTATTTCCCCAGGAATAAAGTATTTATATCTGGCTCTTGTGACCGCGGGCTTCCTCCCTGAGCGTTTGTGTCCACAGACCCACGTGGGGAATGAAAGCGCGCACTCCGGGCTGGAGCTGTCACCTCGCTGTACGCGCTGCAAGAAGTAGAGGCTGCACAGACATGTGCAACACCTGCATGAGCGGACGACTTCTTAACTGAACCCGATTTATAACTTTTATCTACAAAATCACGACACTCGAGCGAATTCTGGAATGAGCAATACCAAGATAATACAGGGCCAGTATTGCCGATACAAATACCGATAGCTTTAACCTATAAAGGCACCTTATGTAGGTGAGAGCAGTGTGTCATGATGTATGGGAAGTCTTCATTGATTAGCGAATTTAATGACCACGAAATCACTTTTCGTGATTTGTTGTGTTAACTAATTATTGTTTTCACTTTCAACAATAATTAGTTAACACAACAAAAACACACCTTTCAGGTTTTTGTGAATTTTGAAACGTTGAAGCTTAAGTTATATTTTTAAATCTCTATAGAAAATTACAATTTAACATCAGTGGGCTGCATACTGAATGTAGAGGGTAGAAACAAAGAATCGACCCTATTGTACTAGTATCATCCATACCGTACGATACCATCATTGGTATCGATATTGTTGATATTTGCCTTGACCCAGCTGAGGTTTTTTTTTTCTTACTCGTGTCACTTTTGCCAGAAAATTGCTCTAAAGCTCAAAGCCTCCTTGGTGTGAGCTTGATTAATGAATTAAGGCTCTTAAAGGGGACGGGTCTTCTCCAAGCTGGACATTTTTTGCAGCGCTGCTCGTCAACGGCGCAGACCTGCACACAATTTATGACCCCTAAGCCACAGGAGACAGCCTCCTGTTTGTCTTTTACTATTCCGCGTTACTTTTTTGTTTGTTTTCGCAGCGCTCCTGTGCAAAAATAGCCCACTTCACTTGTGCTGAAGCCTTAATTATACGGATTTTTTCCCCTGCCTCTTTAGATTTTATTCCCTTTTTCCTGGGCGCTCCTGAGCTGCTGCATACAGACGCGACTGTTCAGGGGTCGAAGCCACACTGCAAAAAGTGGCAATTTAAATGCAGTTTTAATGTCCTTTTAAACGTCATGTGTTAAGCTAAGCAAAAGTGCAACACCGTTTTACTCATGCACGATAAGTCTGCGCAGATTTTAGTGGATTATTTGGAGCTTTGATGCGTAAAAACTGATCCAAAAAAAGCGAGACTGTTCTTCAAAAAGTTGATTTTGGAAACACTCGCTTGCATTTTAGAACCTTCTTTTCTTCAGTAGTTTTTTTTTTTTTTTTTTTTTTTTTAAATCTCTTTCATCCAGCTAAAACAGGACCCACAAGACTAAACAGAACCTTCTCAGACTCAGAGGGACACTTTTTGCAGCGCAGAGTTGTGCATAAGCGCATGTTGTCGGTCTGTGCGCCCAGTGTTTGTGCAGCCAGCGGTTTGGTGCTAAAACCGCTCCTACAGAAACCCCCCGTCGATCTGTACACCTTGAAAGGAAAACCAACAAAATCTATCGTCTGATTTATGAAGTCCAGCTTCTTGCTCTGACCGCAGAGAGAAAACATAAGACGTTTTTTAAAAAAAATCCACACTGAACGCTGTGAAAAGGCATCTGTGGCCACCAAGCCACGAGCTATTCTTATCACAGCCAACATGGAAAAAAAAAAAAAAAAAGAAGACATTTATGGGGTTTAATCCCAGTTTGGAGCCTTAATGGGCCGAGATTCATGAAAGGCTGCATCACTGAGAGACGCTTTCAGGGGCAGCTGGGGAATGACAAGACTGCCTCCAGCCACACAGAGTTCATTTAATAAGATTTCTGCCACTTAAAACCAACAAAACCTCTTTCCATTCAAAACCAGAGAAGAAGAAAAGAGTATGACTGCTTAACCTTTCATTTGATCGGAGTGAGTGTAATCTTGGAGGGCAGTTTTTCCATCAGATTTCATGCATGTGCAGTGCATTGGGAATGAAATTATTATGAAATTTACTTTAATAGATTAAAAATGTGTTGTTTTGTTGGCAAATTTTGCTTAAAATTCTCCAGTTTGGTCAACAACTTGTATTTATTTGTATTAAAATTGGTGAAAATGTTGTTATTCAAGGCATCGTCCTTCAGGATTGCTTTAAAATCCAATAGTGGAGGAAATAATCGCCCAAACCACTGATGAATGACTCCTGATTGTCAAGTTATCAGTCAATTTGGATTTCTTTCTGACTTTCAATATAAACCAAAATTTATGAACTTTAAAAATGAGCTTCATTGTGCATTGATTGAGAACTTAATCTAATGACCGAGCCCATAAACTCTTCATGAAAGAGTTTAGTGAGGTTACACAGAGCAGGAGAGCTGGTGGTCCTCTTCTCATAGACAAGTCAAGTCTTTTTTCTTTTTTCTTTTTTTCAACAAAGGCAGTCACCCCCTGGTGGTCATTAGAAAGACTGCAGATTTAAGGCAGTCTTCAGATCCAGAAGATACTGTATCCTTTATATCATTAAATCTGGTTTTATTAACATTTAAATGACAAACTGAACGTGACTGGGAGTCATTAATCACTACAAGAGTTTGTGATAGATAACCCGCTACGCTGCTCTTGGCTTCACAAACACTAGAAACCACATTAAAACTGAACAGAGCATATCTGAAATAAATACCACAACCACGACTAAATTAGAGATTTGAAGTTAAACATGCCCACGAGTCTTTGTACTGGCTACTGAGGAAATGTTTCCTCCTTGGAGAAACTTGGAGAACTTTTCTCCTGCGCGGTGTGTGTGTGTGTGTGTGTGTGTGTGTGTGTGTGTGTGTGTGTGTGTGTGTGTGCGTGTGTGTGTGTGTTTGTGTGTGTGAAAACAAACAAACAAACAAAAAACATTACTCAATATGAGTAAGTTTTGAAAAAAAAGTTTTAAGTAAGTTCAATGAATAACTAAGATTCATCCCCAAGTGTCTTTAAAAAAACAAACAAACCTGGAGTTGGCCAAGCCTGACCTAAAATTTCGACTTATGGATCAGCAATATTAGAGGGGGGGGTTTTTTTCTAATTAATCTTTGTCTTCATTTCATTTTGACTCAATTTAGCTTCAGTTTAGCTTCCTGAGTAGATTTTTTTGTTTCATTTTAGTTTTTAGTTGGAGTCTTTCAAATAATCATTATAAGCAGGACGTATACTAAAGGCAAGAATCAGGAAAATAAGTACAGTTATTACAATAAACCAGAACCTTTGAAAGCAGTTGACTCAGTCTTGTAGACATCTAGAGTCCCAATAAATATGTCTAACCTTCCCTCATCAGTAATTTTTAAATAAAATCTTTATCAAAGAATTGGTAAAACTAAGTACATTTCCTCTGTACTTTTTAAATTTTATTTTAGTTTGTTTTCCAAGTTCACAAAATCATTTCAGTTAGTTTTATTTTTTTTTTCAAAAGTGTGGTTAAATATAAATAAAAACTAAAGGGTTTTTTCATTTCTAGTTTTAGTTTTCATAAAGAGGAGACTGTATATAAAAGATGGACACAACGACTGCAGTGTAATGTAGTTTGACGATGCAATATTTGCGTTTTGGACTCTGCTGTTCTTGCTTTTATGCAACCAGATGATAATGTTTGGGTGAAAAAGGTGGTTTACTAGGTTATCAAACTAAGTTAACAAGCTGCATCACATGGACAGAGAGCACTGACTTCTTGGGCGGTCTGTTTGTACAGTCCACTAATAATGGACTGTACAACCAATAATGGACTGTACAGTTGTCATGAAGTGGGAAACTAAAGCTGTGTCCACATGTATTTTTTTTTTTTTAAGAAAGATTTTTCTATGATTGTTTTGAAAAAACAATACCCACGCAAAAATGTAACAAAGCGACATCAAGCAATGTCAGTAGTACGCCAAAACAACAGGTGGTGATTTAACCCTTACTGAATAGAAATATTAGGCAATCAAAAGTCCCCAAACAGTAACATGGCGCACAGTCTGACATCAGAAAGAAGATAAAGGCATCCACCTTTCACTCCATGTGTAAAAGCATTAATTTCTGAAAGTTTTCACCCTGGAAGTTTTTCAAAATCTCAATTTTCACAGCATTTACACAGGAAAAAGCTCTTTTTACCAAAAAACTTCTGCACGTATCCAAACGCACCAACTCTTCAGACTAAACAAAAATGTGCAAAAATTAGGGGTTTAAAAAAAATGAAATTGGGGGAGGAATATCTCAAATTCATTAATTTTTGTGTCCATCTTTAAGTCTTTGACTGCTGTTAGTTACATTTACTCACAGTGAGACCAGGACTAGTGCCTGTCTGAGAGGTTATCCAAGACGCCGTGACTGCTGCCCTGACAATGCAGCTCGGGTGTGGATTAGATAAACGGGGCAGACTGGAAGGTGAGATTTGTGTATGCCGGTGCAATGGGAGGGGAAGGGTCCTTCAATAGGCCCTCTCACCTCCTGTTTGCTCACCCTGACCAGACTCCAGGTTTAGAGGGACGCTGAGGACCTCTTGTTCTTGTAGCCGGCACCACATGTCACCCCCACCCAGCCACCCTGTAACCTCACAGTCCCCCCTCCATCCGTCATAGCCTCCCGCCTCCGTTAGCTCACCACAGAGAGCAAACACCGGGCCGAGCTGGGACAGCAGGCTGGAGCCACAGACAAGGGGGAGAGGGGTGAGGCAAAGGGGGTTTGGTGAAGTCCACGGATGCAGAGAGAAGGGGTCTTTGTGAAGAGTCTGTGTTTTCCTGGTTGGTTTTAAAGCTGCACAGCAGCAGAGGATGAGGCTTCAGTCCCCAGTGAACAAACGTATTCACAGAAAAAGTGCAAATATATTGATCCAGAAACGTCCTGTGTGCCACCTCTGTTGCAGCGCTGCAAAGACAGGCTGAACTCTCTGGCCATCTCGGTGATGAACCTCTGGCCCGGGGTCCGGCTACGGGTCACCGAGGGCTGGGATGAGGACGGCCACCACTCGGAGGAGTCGCTGCACTATGAGGGCCGGGCGGTGGACATCACCACGTCGGACAGGGACAGGAACAAGTACGCCATGCTGGCACGGCTGGCAGTGGAGGCCGGATTCGACTGGGTCTACTACGAGTCCAAATATCACATCCACTGCAGTGTCAAGTCAGGTGAGCGAGTGCGCCAAATCACAGAAGTAAGAAGCAAGGTGTTCCAGAAACATGGATAATATTAATGTGTCTACAACAGGGGTGTCAAACATGAGGCCTGGGGGCCAGAACAGGCTCACCAAAGGGTCCAATCTCGACCACTGGATGACTTTGGAAAATGTGAAAATTGTTAATGAGAAGAGCATACATTTTTAACCTTTAGTTGTGTATTGTGTCAGTTTTACTCTCTTATTACTCACCAAACTAACATCACCAATACCCTGTTAGACACTAAAGCAAACAAGCACTGGACTAACCATAGAACCATTAAAAAACAGGAATTGAAATGTTTTTTTATTGTTAGTATTCCATTAAATACCAAAAAAGTTATGTTTTTTTATTTTTAGGAGTCCATTAGTTAACAGAAAAGTTATTTTTTGTAGTCAGTTTTCTATTAAATAACAAAAATGTTCATTTTTTATTGTTAGTTTTATTGTTAGCGTAACAGAAAGGTTCCTGGGTTTGGGGTTGTTGTTTTTTTAGTTGTCTCCAGTAACAGAACATTTTAATTACTTAATTACATTAATTACAAGCTGCCAGTGCTTTTGTTGCAACTTTACACTTTTATTTTTTTTAAAGTGTGAACCCAAATAGACATGCTCACAGAGATACAAGATAAACAATTGAGAGGCAGTGACTTTTGTAGTCGTACCCACTTGGGACCAGATGGAGTTTGACACCCTGGGACCTAGAAGCAGGTAGTTATTTCAGCCATTTATTCATGTACTGAGATTTCAGGCACCCTCTAGATGAATTGCATGTAATTTTACTGCAGTTTTGTTAATAAAGTAACAAAAAAATAAACTGGAAGTGACTTCTGAAGCGCGGTGAAGTCTTTTGTGCTTTAATCAAATATAAACTAAAGAAATCTAAATGTTTAAACACTCAAAGAAAACAGGATCATTTTTATTTCCTAATGACGTTAAATCTTTTTAAGACATTTCCCAGTGAGCCACATTTTTACACTTTTAGACCTCACAGAAAGGAACCATGTTGAGTACACTTGGCTGCGAGGTTTGAAGGTTTTGTTTTTCAGCCTCCAGTCATGGCAACTAGTGATGCCACAGACACGATTAACTCAAAGTGCTTGGTGAAGGTTAGAAAATGTTTGTGGTTTTGGTTAAATATTGTTCAGAAAGTCAACAAAACCACCGTCTTCCCCTGAATGATTTTGTAGCTTGAAACAGAACTCTTTCACGCTTAGGGGCAAATCTTCTAAAGCCTACAAATGCTTCATGAAAGCCAAGCGAGGTGTTATGCTTCTCTTTTTTTTCAGTATTTGTGTGAGGAGAAATGTAAAAGTGCAAATACTAAGAATTGTTTTGTCAAGATATTTTTTAAAGAAAATGGACTTATTTCTCATATGTCTGCTTTGCTTTACTTTCACTCTTCTGTCTTTGCCCACTAACTGTTTTATTGCATCTTAAGTAGGCACTATCTCTTACATTCTGTGTCTTCTTCACCTTATCTCACAACAACCACTCACCTTAGGCTTCCTCAAAAAACTCATCTTCAAGTTGTCTGTGGCTTTCTGGCTCTACTCACACAGCAGCCACCTCATCTGAACTTAATACAGCTGCACACATCTGGTTACCTAACTCTTTACTGCTTGCCTGCTGGGGGTAAAGCTAGTTTCTATTTTCTGAACTGAGCAGTTTATGTTATATTTTAGGCCTGCTTTCAGAACAGGAATTATGCGGGAGGTCTGCCTCTGTAGCTAAGGCAGAGATCTCCTTGGAAAAAAACCTGGGAAAACATATTCTAATGTTCGTCAAACCAGGTCTGTATTGATATATTTTGAAGTGTCAAGACTCGACATTAAGCGTTCATGGGAGGTCGTCAAATGTTGTCTTTATAGGGGAAAGAATTAAGAAAACTAAAATTCATAGTTGCTTCATCTTATCTACAAACAAAACATGATCAAAATGATTTGCAGTGGTCCAGAGGTGCACAAGGAGGTAACCTTGAAGAGGTTAATGGGTGAATTTAAACCAGGTTTCTATTTTTTAGGGATGAACTTTTTGATTAAACCACCTGCAAATAAAATGTCAGTCTTAATTCACAGTTACCTCCATAAATGGCAATGTTTGGAAAAAAAAAAACAGGCGTCTGCATGCTACGTTTTGGAAACTGTGGACACAGAGAACCGGAAACTCAGCATACATGAAGGGCGCATGCAAAGTTGGTGCATTGGAAAATTGCATTCTCCATAGACGAGTCTGCCTTGTCACAAGATTCGTAATCATAAGTAATATTACAAAAAAAAAAAAAATAGAAAAGTATTACAAAATGTAAGGACACAAGTGAACCCTAGCAGACTTACAAAAACTACAAAAACTATAACTTACCTAAAAAACTCAAAGGAGTTCAGAAACCTGACTTCCTAAAGGTCTTTCAAAGTTCTTCTATGCACATTGTCTGCTTTTTCACTCATTTTCATTCCAGTTCTTGAACTGGAGAGTATATGATAAATGTTTTTTGTTGTAAAGCTACTTAACACTGAGCTATGAATTGTTGAAGCCAAAAAAAAGGTTCCTAACTCAATGGATGAACCTGTGTTGTGTCTACACTTACCAAAAAATGTAGCAAAGAATCAATTTTATATTGTATCTTAAGACACTTTGTTGCTAGCAGCCTGTCACAAAAATACATAGTTTGTTCTTATTTCTTTAGTTGAATCTATGAAAAACAGTCTCACAGGTAATTTAACAGCATCTTTTCACCAAAAAGGTGACTTTAAAAACACATCACATACAGATTTGACTGTCTCATTTGGGGAAAAACATTAAAATGAATCAGGACCATACATATAAACTTAACATTTAAATTCAATGTAACTTACTTAGCTTTTAAAAAGTATCTCTCATCCTTTGCTCCTGTCCGCTCTCTCTCCATCACTACATTAATATTCCTCTAATGTACCGTTAGCTCACCAACATATTGTGATTTAAACTGAACGGGGTCAGCTTGTGTGTTTGCTGACATTTGTCCACATTCAGTAGGTGCGACCACAGCTTTATGGACTTTTGCATGAAAGAACGACAGATAAGGACTAAATGTGTCAAGTGTGTGGGAGGAGCTGTAGGGTGGCTTTCTTGGACTTCTTAGGTATCTTCATGGCTTCAGCTAGAAGCTACAGGAGACCATAAAGTGCGTGACAGACTATTCATCATTTATTACTGAGCTGCAATGTTAAGTGCTGTCCACAAATCTCTGATAGATGGACTACTGACACCTCACAGTGCTTTACTTCACTGCACCAAGAAACAGTGAAGAAAAGCAGCTAATTAACCTGCCTGAACTTTTTAGTTCGCTTGCCAAACTTTCTTGAAAACTTTTAGGTATTTTTGCTGGAAATGCAACTCGTAATACTTGGCTCCATCAGGATATACAGAGAAGAGATTGCACGTTCTCATCATGGTTCAAACTTCTCCACATAGCCACTGTTCTCAGGGTGTCTGTTATGAAAATTTACAGTTAAAAGTAACACAGATGTGCTGAGAGTTGCACCCTCTTGTTAAAATGCATCCACTTTAAACCCCCAGTGACACATTTTACACTGAGTGGTAACTGAGATTTTCCTTTTCTTTCTCCCTTTTCCGACCTTACCTCTTTTCCCTTCCTCTTTCTCCTCCTGCTCTCTTCTTCCCTCCCAGATCGGGTTGCGAGGGCCCAGAACTTGACTTGATCAGAAGGGCAACCAATCAAGTTGGTATTTTTTTCATGTTTTTGATTTCTTCTTCTTCTTTTTTCTCCTAATTTTCTTCAAAATTCTTCAAAATATGACAAAGAAAAGAAACTGGGAAGATGAACTCTTCCCAACAAACACGCCTGCCCCCCAAAACCCTTTAAAGGCAATTAAAAGGGGGGCAGCAACAAGAGGAAACAACCACTAGAGGGCAGCAAAGTGCTGGACCGCTATAGATGAAAGACTGGACTGAAAAAAAGGGGGGTGGACGTGAGAAAAGGAGGAAACGGAGGGATTGATGGAGCATTTTAACTCCTACTGATGCACATTTCACCTCATACTTGAACTGCTCCCACTGTGCTCACACCATGAAGCAGTTAGGAAGGTAATATTTTGGGTGAAAGACGTGGACTTTTTCTTTCTGTTATTGCTCTCAGTATAAGGTATGCTCAACAGATGATAGAAAATTCAGAATAGATATATCATGAGATTACTGAAACTAGAAAAGGTATAGTTTGTTTTAACGTTTAGTTACACTGATTCCATATTTAGCCAAAACTTCCACCACAAACTTTTTTTCTATATTACACAATTTACTCTTGAATAAAGAACAAGGCAAGATAGAGCAACATGTGTGATGTTTTTAGTCTGAAAAACATGAAAGAGTACAAGGTTCACGTTTTGAATTACTAGAATCAAAATGTATCATTTTAAAGTCATAATTAGGACAGAAATGGTTAAAAAAAATTCAGAGGTTGTGAAAAAAATGTAAAAATAATGTATTAAATAAATACTGAATAAAACTTACATACTGATCAACAAAAATAAGCTATCAAGTCAACATTTTGTCTTTATTTCAGATGTTTGGGGTTATTAATAAGCTACAAATTCATTTTACTTGCTTTTTCAAAAGTATGTTACCAAGCAGTTTAGTCTAAGAAATGATTGTTTCTTTATTTCAAAAGTCAGGATATTCCTGTGTTACAGCAGACAAAATAATAGATACAACATATAATAAAAAAAACAAGCAGAAAATGTCAACCAAACAAAAAAACAATACAACACAATATGACAAAAACAAATAAGGCATATAAAGTAAAAATAAAATACAAACTAAAAATATTAAATGAATCAAAATAAAAAATGTTTAACATATATGCATACATACATGCAAAACATAAAAGTAAGTAAGAAAATTGAGCTCAGTAAATTCAATAAAATTATATTAAAATGAAGAAAAATGGCTAAGCTAATCACATTCCTGTAGTTGGGAAGTGAATGAGCAGAATTACACAAGTAAACATTTGTTCAAGGAAACGTCCCAAAAATCCTCCATTCTGGTCTGTGTTTTCAGAGTTTCAGAAGATATTTCTAAACATCTGACATGGAGTCATGTGCTGCTCTCACTCTGTCAGATAATTAACCTTCTGGCTGGTTTTCTTGCTCTGCTCCTTCCTCCTTCAGGTGACTTATCTTATCACTTGGCCTTGGCTTTCCTACCTTCTCCAAATATTTATCCTCAGATAGACTTGAGCCCTCAGGGGTCACTTTCAAGTGGCTGAACTCATTGCCACGAACACAATCTGGCCTGGGGACACATGTACGACCCAACATCCACATTTATGAAGGAGGTTGTGTTTGTCAGGCTGGTTATTGTTCTTTTATGTTCAGCGACTGAAAGGAAAGAGTCAATATTTGGCTAAAGGGAGGTGGACAGATTTATTATGTTATCAAGCACTTTGGTATGGAAGTTTATTACTGCCCCCCAAAAACTGCACATGGAACACGATTAGGAGTTAGAAATGTAATTTAAAAAAAAACCCAAAACAGTTATAGTTAAAAATAGGACAGTGAGATGGTGAGTTACAATTATGAATTTATAAATTCAAATTGTAAAGTACCTTAACATTTTTGGTTATTAGTTGTTTGGGGGGGGGGGTTCAAGGAAAGAAAAAAAACAACGACCTCATGGGTCCAAACTATGAGACAGATCTGAAGTGTTAGAAATTAAATAAATTTTTACTCAACTATAAGACGTTAGATTAAAAGTGTTACTTCTAAAAGCCAATTTTGTGCTGTTATTCAAATGTATAACAAACGAATTCTAAAAATAACACAAGGCGTCGCCCCAGCGGGTAGTGCCACTTGTTTAATTTGGCAGTTTAACCCCAAATGCCTTTCCTGACCAAATCCTGAAGGGATTTATGTCTCTGATTTTAACCAGCTGCTTTTCATTTGCCAAGCAAATGTGTTAAACACTAACTATGGAGCCACCAGCTGAAAAATAACATAACATATTAAGACATAAGTCATTACTATGAGGTAAGGTTTGAATTATGATGTTTTTTGCAAATATTTTATTAACAGAAAATCACAAACGTTTATTGGCATCTTTAGTCTAACATTTATGTCAAACTTTGGGATTGTGAGTGGCATAAATAATGTAAAAAAATAAATAAAAATAAAAACATTCTTTATAAGATGTTTTTTTAAAAATTGAAAATATTGTTATGGTAAGGCAAAAATTATCTCTGATATAATGAAATATAGTCCCACACACAAAAGAAAATGTTTTTTTTTTTAAAATAAAATTTGAAATTATGGAAAAGCATTTTAAAAACTTGTGTTGTAAATAAAGATTTTTATCTTGATAATGCAGATTAACAAAATATCTTCACTTTCTTTCAAAATATCAAAAGGTTTCACCTTTTCTTTCAAATATATAATTTAAAAAAATTATAACATATAAGTTAAGAAAAGGAATTACATGTTTGATTCTTAGTGTCTTGAAATGTCTTTTTTTTGGGGGGGGGCACAAAATATGAGTAACTGTATTCCATTACAGTTACCGTTTAAAAGGTGGTATTCAGAATACAGTTACTTTGTTGAAATAAAGGGATTACACAGCGGTCTTTTCCTGTTTCATATGTTAGGCTATGCCCTCTCTATTTTTGGTAATTCTGAGCCGGTGGAAACCCAAACAAAACACGCATTAAGAGACTCTAATGCCTGTGTCTCGATGTCGCGGCCCATGTCACCTCTACTTGCAGCCCGCATAATGAAAAATTATTGTTCAAAAAATTATTTAATATGAATCCAATAGGCAGAGTGTTACAGGCACAGCCCTGAAGAATGTAGCCTCATGGGCAGTGTAGTCCGTGCTGCAGGGAGAATGGAGGGAGGGAGAAAAAGGAAAGTGGAAAAGTACCAGTTGTCACGGACCAGAAACAGGAGATGGAAGCATGTAATTATAATAATAACCACTGCAGCCAAACACAGTGCCTGACGAGCCCAGTTGTAAGTAAGACTCGACTGTACACTGTGTTCGTGTTTTCCTCCGAAACAATAAGTCCCGTTGGAGCAGCCTTTCAACGCCTCTCTCTGTCTCTCGCTAGCAAAGTTGACCCAGACAACAAAGTAAAGCTAGTTTTTGGTTACGAGTCCGACACAAACCTGACGTATTAGCCAGAGGTCCCTTTACTACAGTTCGGCGCCGTGGACCTATTTTATATACCTGCGGAATAGCTTTCTATACGAGATCGCTGCAAAAAGTGCAGCCTTACCTAATGTCCACCCTACTGTTACTCATTTTATATTAAGATTTAAAAATTTAGTTGGTATTGGTATGGTGAGTAACCTTGAGTAATAGTAATAAATCACACAGCAATGGTACATTCATGTAGTTGTAAAAAGCTTGATAGTATATTAACGTATTCTGAATTAAGTATTCAGAATACGTTACTCTCATTGAGTATCGTAACGGAATACAGTACAAAATACATTTTTGAGCATGTATTCTGTAATCTGTAGTGGAATACATTTTAAACACTGTCCATACCTGATGGCTATCTTTTATCTCTGTCTGTCTTCAGACCACTCAGTGGCGGCTAAGTCTGGAGGTTGTTTCCCTGGTGAGGCCTTGGTCATATTGGAAAGTGGAAGTCAGAAGCCCGTCAGTGATCTGCGACCCGGTGAGAGAGTCCTCGTCTCGTCGGGCAGCGATGGTAGCGGTGAGCTGGTGTTCAGTGAGGTCCTGACATTCCTCGATCGGGACCCCAAGACCCGGAAACTCTTTTACACCCTGCAGACTGAAGCTGGGGCTCAGCTCTCGCTCACCGCCGCCCACCTAATATTTGTATCTAAAGAGAACTGCTCAGAAGGGGCGGTGCCAGCCCGCGATGCCCTCAGGACTGTGTACGCCAGCGATGCCCAGCCGGGACAGTGTGTGCTGGTGTCAGAGGGTAAAGGGGGACAGAAGCACAGGGAGGGGCATCTGTCTCGGATCAGCCGGGTGACAGTAAAGGAGATGAAGGGGGTGTTTGCGCCGCTGACCCAGCAGGGGACAGTGGTGGTGGACGGGGTGGTGGCATCCTGCTATGCAGTGGTGGACCAGCACTCTCTGGCTCACTGGGCCTTTGCCCCACTCAGGCTGATCCACAGCTGGACTGGGACCACTGGGGGCCACAGTGATGGGATCCACTGGTACTCACAGCTTTTACACTGGCTGGGGAGGAAGTTGTTGGACTCAGGACGGCTCCACCCGCTGGGAGTGGCTCAGGACAACAGGTGAGGAAGCTGAACTGCAAAGTAAGAGCCAAACAGGACCCTAATGAACTTCCTGCAGCGATGGGAGACATTTGGCTTCCTGCTTAGGCCTGATGGGAAGAATAAAAAGACATGAAGTGACACAGATGAGACCAAATAAACATTCAGACTTAAAAAAGTGCACAAACAAATGTTTTTGTTGTTTGACATTTATATTTGTAAAACACTATGAAGCAATAATCCCTTAAAACATCCTTAATTAACTCTATAAACATGTAAATTTAAAAATCCATTAATTACAAAATGAAGACGATGATAAGGTTGACATGAGTCTCCCTTAAATTGGTTGGTTATATGTTGGTGAGTCGAGATACTTATAGGTTGAAAATGATTATAATTTTAGAGGTTTCTACTTTGAAAGCTGTTTATGGTAAACTGTTGATATTTTGTGGATTATGGGAATTTTAATGTGATTTTTAAACAACACAACAAATCCCATGAGGGGAAAAAAGTAAGGTATTTTAAGGGTTCCCTTTAAGATACTGTTAAAATACAGACGTATATTAAAAAGACTTGTAACCATTAAACATAGTTTTAGAAATAGAAAAGTTATTTGGTTTTATTAATGTTTTAAAGGGGTTTTAGCATCCTGTAATTTCAGATAATCTCTTAATTTATCCCATAATTTTCCCTTAATCTGGTGTAAACCTTGAAACTGCCTGATTACTGAAATTTTATCTGTTTTCACCTGACCCCAAACCAAACCTCTAACCCTGAAAAACTCCTTTTTTGTTAATCAATGGATTTTTCCAGTTTTCAGATGAGCTACTCCTACTACACTATGAAATCTGGGCAGATTAGTGTGAGATTTAAGGTGTAATTTTAAGGGATTTTGTTTCATAGTGGAACCCGGGAAAGGGTTGGGGTGGAGGGCTGTGCTCTTTGTAAAAGGACAAAATGTATTTTTTTCTCCAACACATGTACTTTCCTGCTTTAATACAGAGATTTTAGAATTAATAATAGAATGTATTTATGATATTATTTGTTTACAGAAAATCTAATAATGTTTATGAAGTTATTATTATGGGAAAAGATATATTAAAAAGATTTATTTTTGAAATTAAATTATATGGAAATGAGCCGAGTGGTGCTGCCTCATTTCTGTCCCTGTGACAATATTCTAAAGTGGGTTACAAGCTGCGGTCCAAGTGAGCAGGGTATTTAGCGACACAGAACTGAAACTGAAATGTTTCAGAAAAACAAAACAAAACAAAAAAGAATATATTACCAGGCTCAGTGTTATTAGCCCCCTTGAAAAACTGACCTGACCTGGGGATTTTCTTCCGATTTACACAGGGTATAAAAACAAAGTTGTCACAGTGTTTCCAAGTGTCAAGAACTGAAATGAGAAGTATCATCAGGAAAGCCTAGCAGAGGTAGGAATCAAAGGATTTCAAAGACTCTGAAAAGAAAACTAGTTACAGATGTGTCTAAAAAAACCCATGAGGGAATGTTTTACCCAAATCAGGAATTGTAGTTCCAAATAAGACAATCAAACAACCCTGCATAGACCAAAAAAAGACTCACTTCTGCAGAAGACACACCATCACTTGCGTATGCTAAGGACAACCTGGAGAAAGAATATACATACTGGAAGCTCGTTCTTTGGTCAGATTAGACAGAACTAGGGTGCTGCTAATGTTTGAAGAAAGTGTAGTGAAGCACCAGCACAGTGGTGGGAGTATTATGCTGTGGACATTATCATTATTACATCCATACAATATTGATTGTAAATAAGGTTAGCACATTGTTAAAGCAGGCCATAGAAAAGGCATCATACGTTTTGGTCTGGAACTGAGAATCTTGTCAAGGTGGCAGGAATCATGAAGAAAGAAGAAGATGTGGTGATTTTGAAAGAAAATATCCAACATACAGCAGCAAAACTGGGTCTGGGCCGTCGCTTTGTCTTCCAACATGACAGCAAACCAAAAATTAAGCTGCTCCTGGTGAAGAAAGACCTGCAGGAGACCAAAGTGAACGTTACTGACTGGCCAGGACAAGGAATCACAGTGGGGTGAACTGAAGACCAAGGTCCCTTAAGAAATTCCGTTTTTGATTAATTTAATCTGGAGACGTGTTTCATGAATAGTCCTTTGCCACTGCAAATGTGAGCTCTGTGTTGTCATTCATGTATTTCTGCCTCTGGAAGCATATTTTCTTTTAGGTCGAGCTGAGGTTTACTGTAAACTCATCAGTTTATACCTCCAAAAATCTAAAGATCCATTTAGATCCTTCACTTGAGTGCTGACCTAATAGCTGTTCCTCTAGCAACATGTGAAAAATATGCAAGTGTGCACAGGATTTTAATCAGTGATCCATGTGTTTTTGGTACTGATCAAACTTGTGTCCCTGATAAATTGCCAATAATATTTGACTGCCGAGGTCTCACAGAATAGCACGGTGGTGCAGTGGTTAGCACCATCGCCTCACAGCATGAAGGTCCGGTCCTTTTCTGTTTGGAGTTTGCATGTTCTCTCCAGGTAATCTGTCTTATTTCCTCGGACATGCACAGAGTTGGGTTAACTGGTGACTCTAAATGATAAAATTATAGACTGTGGCAGCCCTGTGATGGATTGGTGACCTTTCCAGGGTGTACACCACCTCTCGGCTTCTGACAGCTGGGATAAACTCCAGAAGAAAATGGATGGATGGATGCTGAGGTCTCAGTTTTCCAATCTTCATACTGTGCATTTATCCTGTACTCTGAGCTCTTGGATTACCGGGATGTAAACAGGTTTTCAAACTCTGATATGATGCCCTTTGCCATCCTGATCTGTGCTGGCCTAGTAATAAAAATATGCTTCATGAAACGTCTCAGGTGGAGACATTTACAGATATTTTATGTTCAGACACAATTCGTGCCCCCTTTCTTCAAAAGATGTCATAAACTCATATTTTTATTTAAGTTCACTATAATAACACTGCCAAACACACACAATTACCCAGAAAAAAGAGGACAAAAAAAACTCAAGACCTCCGCACCTGAAGACACCTGTCTTCAGGTGCGGAGGTTTTACCTGGACGTGCCTTTACTGACACCTGCTGGCTGCTCACAAAGGAAGCAGGTGAGCTTTGTCAGCTCTTGTGTCTGTCGGTGTATTTCTGCCGCTGATGAATGTGCGGCCTTCCGGGGGGGCATCGGGACTGATTTAGCGCTCGCATCTGACATAAAACCCGCTCCGTGCGCATAAATAGGGCCGTGCGTAAAGACGGCAACACACCAGTTGGGTGTATGCAACAGTTGTCTGCTAATAATAACAGCCTGCTGCGCCTTTAAGAGGATGACTGAGAGGGAAACTTAATATCTCTCCATATCGAGCCCAAGTGTGTCTATCAATTATCATTAAGAATCGAGAGGAGGACAATTTCTGAATCTGTCCCTCCTTGTTCACCAAACTCTGTTCAGTTTTTCTGTTTTTGTTTTACTAAACGCAAATTGGATTAAATTACGCATTGCACCTTTAAGAAGCTGTCAGCGGGATTAGAGTTACGCACAGTGAGCCAAGTGTCCCTCCGGAGGGGTTTTACGCACCGTCGGCATCCACAAGAGGCTCAGCTTAAGCCGCACTTCTCCTTCTTCGCTGGTCCTGACACCAAAGGGGAGCCCTCCACGCCACGCGCGACATGGCCGAGATAGGGAAAGGGGTCACCGCCGGGAAACTGGCCATCAACGTCCAGAAGAGGCTCACCAGAGCGCAGGAGAAGGTAAGAGTGGTCAACTTTTCACTCAGCCGATCAGCAGGCTCAGGAGGCTCGCATGGCAGCGGGACACAGTGTCCTGCCGTGAAACTGGATCCCATAACTTTGTGCCTTCAAACGAGAGAGAGTTAACGGACTACAAAAAAGGTTTTCTCTAAGAAAACTTTCAGTTTCCATCAGCCTGTCCCCTTAAATCGACTGCAGCGTCGTAATATATTCACCAAACATCCAAACCGCATCCGAGTTGTAACTGTATTTCATAAAATATTAAGAGATTTAAACGTTCTTAATAGCATCTTAAATTTCACAGTATTAATAAATGAAAGGCTGGAGTTAAAAGTAGGGCCTGGGATGGCACCGCCCCCCCCCCTGAAATTTGATTTCTCCCCCTCAAACTTTTGTAGTCATGTCAGGGCAACTTAGCCACAAGTTACAGAAGGACAAAATGATCCAAATCCCCCTTTTTTGTTTTGGTGCATCATTTTAAATGCTCTTTTCCGGATTATAAATGCAAAACAATCAGTTTCTAGGCTTGAATGTGGCACAGTGACATTATTTTACCACTCTGTGGAACAAAATGTATATACAGGTGGAACCAGACTGCTCTTTGTTCTTTTGCTCCTCCTCCAGGTTGAATCTTTACCTTTGCCCTGTTTCCTGAATTACTAAAAAAATTTCAAGTTGTATTTTTTGGTTTCTCAACCCGATCAGTCAAAGCGCTTTAAATAGTTTTTACAGTATATGAGGTAAAATCTCCAGTAGCATGAAATACCTCTTAAAAGGCTTTTAACTCTTAATTAGGTGGAAACTATAAACTGTAGATAAAAGATGGATGTAACCACTTTGACATCACCCAATTGTTTGGAGCCTTTTGAAGCCTGAATGTTAGCATTTAAGCTGTTTCCATGGTGTTTTTAGGAGGCCAGAATTACCATATATGGATGAGAAGTTTGAATGCTGGGTTATTAGCAAACACTGGCAAGCTATGTAGAGTTTAAGGTGGTTTTAAGGGGTAAAAATTTCATATATCATGGATTTGTAGTGCTCTAATATCTTTAATTAATGTGAAAGTCCAGTGTATCCAATGAATGGGTTTAAAAAGGGGCCAAGATAATATACAAGGGTGCTCTTTGTAGTTAAAACCCATCACAGTAAATGCCAATCAGCTAATCATTTACTTACTATATTTATCACTCAACTGTTTGCTATTAATGGCAAACAGCAGAGTTATATTAAGAGTCTGTAACATATCAAATTGGATCCACTGGACTGTAGATTTTAAAAAGAGTTTAAAATAAACTCCAGAGGTGATTCTCATCAGGTGTTTGTGGTATTTAAATATAAATTACGAAACTGCAATATCTCAAAAGTACTTTCAATGGTTTAAACTATAGTTTAGATGGGCTTAAGGGGTAAGCTGTCAATAGTTTGGAAGCCACCAGTTACTTAATTAAAGACATTAGAGCATTTTGAGATTAAAAACAATATGGATCCAATAAAGTGCTTCATATTTAAGCATTTTAGATAAGTTTCAAAGGGGTTTAAGGTACAGAAGAAAGGTGAAGTATGAAGTATTTTAAATCAAGGAAAATATTCATACATGCCAGCTACCAGACTGTAATAAATCAGAGTGCTTTAAATATGCCTAAGGCACAGTTTAAAGTGTTTTATGGGGCAAAATCTGAGCCATTGGGATAAATTCCTAATTTTGGGGGAACTAATAGATTGTTTTATATAAGCATGTTTTTAGTGGGTTTTAAAAAAGTTAAAGGCCAATTTTACATTAGAAATGCCCCTTTGTGATTAAAATCCTTTAAAATTCCTTAAAAAAGATTGAGGGGTTTGTCACATATAAACCAGTTTATTATTCACTTGATCTATTTACCCCTCAGCTGGGAATTTATGGAATGTGACAGATGCCTAACATTTAATAATATTAAAATATATTAAATAATTTTAAATAAAGAAAGTTGTAAAGTGTTTCTAAAATATGTCAAATCTGTCTTTTAAGGAGGTTAACAGTATTTCAATGTGACAATTTTGTGTCACAGCGCTTGTAATTGATTTTTGGGGAGCAATCTAGGTGCCACCTTAAAAGGCTTTAAAGTCTTTCATTAAAAACAGAAAGAAAAGAGGTGAGAAAATAGTTGTAAAATTGACCAAATGAAACCTGATCAGCAGTCTGTGTTCAGCTCTGAGTTATTATTGTCTGCACTAATCACTCTTCTTACTTAAGCCTGCTGAGGTCTTAACCTCTAATCACCTCAGGGCCACACCAGGAGTGCTGTCAGTCAGTCAGTCAGTCAGTCGTAGAGATTTCACATATACTGTAAATCTCAGTTGCTGTGTCTTCAAGATTTCCTCCCCAAAATGACACAAGCGTGCAGCCACAGCCACTTTTAAATCTAGCCACCACAAACCTTTTGAAGCCATTTTAGTTTTTGAGTCCTAAAAGTTAAAATTTCCTCAAAATATAAACACAACAAATTGTTCTTGAAAATCAGGACCAGAAATTGGGTGAAGAAGTTGTTCAGCGTTGGTAGTAGTGAATTGTGTTGGCTTAGCATAAAGAATAAGGACACAGGCCAACAACAGTTTATTCAGTTGAGCAACACAGATCACAAATTTTTATTGTCAGGTTTGACTTTTCTTAATGTTCTGCTGAGTATTGTGTCACTGGTGAGAAAAATATAATCTATAGTCCTGGAAAAGCAACAGGAGCTCTCCAGAAAGACCGTAGCTTTCAGTTTTCTACATTTTTGTTTGCATATTTGTGACACTTTAATGTTTCAGATCATCCAAAACATTTTAATATCAGACAAATATAACCAGAGCAATTATAAAATGCAGTTTTTAAATATTGACTTCATTTATTAAGGGAAAAATGTTTTCCAAACCTACCTGCCCCAGTGTACAAAAGTAATTGCCCCCAATACCTGATAACTCTTCGCACCACACTTGGCAGCAAGAACGGCAATAAATTGTTTTCATCAGGTAAAGATTTTAAAAGCTGTGGAAGTATAGAAATAAAATCTTAAAATGTTGCATAAGTAAATATTGCACTGAGTGAAAGGGGGTAAATTGGCATACAAATAAAACTCAGATCTGGAAAGAGCCTAATCTGCATTTGTTTATGTCCTGTTATGTTCTCCTGTTGCAGTGGTGGATGTTTATATTAATCATGCTCAAAGTTTCAGATAATGAGATCAGTCTATGCATAAGTAGCTCTGAAAACCAAAAGCTCAGATGACAGACTACCCTAATTTCTACATTTCACACAGTTATTTTCTGCTTATGGATCCGTGTGATGTAACAGAGAGCACATAACATGGTCATCTAAACCACAGAAGCCCCACCCACCTGCTGTTTGAACCTTCTGTTTGTGAGGAGCAGTGTTGGTCAAGTTACTTTAAAAAAGTAATCAGATTACAGTAACGCGTTACAAGTAACGCATTACTGCCCATCTCTGGTGAGGAGTAACAAATCAGAAGAAAACATTCTTAAAGGGGGAGGAGCTCAAATGGCTTGCTTCAGACAGAGGATGCACTGAGGGAGTGTGGAATAAGATGAATAAGGATTATTTCGAACCGGGACTCATGCAAAGCCCAGGTATAAAGACAAAGAGCTGGAAATGATCAGAATGGGTCCAGATCTTTCTTCTTCTGCAGTGGTTTAATGACACGGACCTATAGCTTGCATGTTCTGCTCTGCTTTGGGATGCCACCCGAGATCTGTCTTGACTGCTCGGGAAATAAAGGAGCAGCTGAAAATTTGGATGAAATATGGCTATTTGAGGCTCAAGGAAATATGTTTAGCTTTGCTAGAGTGTGTGCACCTGAAGATCATGGGATCCAAAAAACAAATCAGTTTAACCTGAGGGGAACATCCATCCATTCGCTTATCCTTTTCAGGGTCGCGGGGGGCGCTGGAGCCTATCCCAGCTGTCATAGGGCGAGAGGCGGGGTACGCCCTGGACAGGTCGCCAGTCTGTTGCAGGGCTAACACACAGGGACAGACAACCATTCACACTCACTCGCACATTCACACCTAGTGACAATTTCGATTATCCAGTTAACCTATCCCCACAAGCTGCATGTCTTTGGACGGTGGGAGGAAGCCGGAGTACCCGGAGGGAACCCACGCAAACACGGGGAGAACATGCAAACTCCACACAGAAAGACCCCGGCCTGATGGTGGAATTGAACTCAGGACCTTCTTGCTGTGCGGCAACAGTGCTAACCACCGTGCTGCCCTGAGGGGAACATGAATGTGTAATTAAATCTGTTGTTATTTTGTATTGTAGACGCCAACATCAAGCAGCTGGAGTCAGTAGGAGTCCTCCACTGCGGAACACGAATAGAATAACAAAATAACTTCTTATGTTGGGAAAAAGTTTGTCTCATATAACAAGTTTAAAATGAAATTACATGTCATTATATTAAAAATGCAGCAAATATGTTTCTCATACTTTTTCATAGCAACACTGGCTATACGGATGCGAAATTTAAATGGTGCTGCCCTTCTGCTGTTTGAGCCACCAGAGCCTGATTGATCATTTCTCTTGAATGGACTTTAAATAGCAGCTGCTGCCACTGTTGCTCGCTGCTCAATGAAATGGCATCCATGTCCTATGTTCCCCGTGTCTGAATGGGAGAGCTTATTGTATTTATTATTGTGCTATCTACTGTACAATATAAAGCGCCTTGAGGCGACTTTTGTTGTGATTTGGCGCTATATAAATAAAATTGAATTGAATTGAATTGAATTATTTAGGTGGAGGGTACTCTTTAAAAAAAGAGAGAGAGATAAAGTCCAGCATGTTCAAGAGAGCTTTCACCTATCAGGCTTCACTTATGTTAACGTCATCAATCAGGCAAAGAGTTATCAATAAATGAAGCAAGCAGACAATGAATTACACCTCAAAGTCAAATTAATCAAATCAAGAGTATTTGTTAAATTATTTAAAATGGTTTAATAACTATTTTTTTATGACTTTATTTTCTAAAAAACTAAAATACCAGCACATATGAAAATCCAGTCAACTTTCTTAATAATATTTATGGTACACGGTTACCAAAAAGTCTTTGGCTGATTTCAGTGTCCAAGAAGAAAACCTAGTGGATTGCATTTTAAAACACAGGAAATACGTAGTTTGTTTTCTGGAAATTCATCTTGGCATTCACGCAGGCAGCAGAAGAAATCAGAAAGACGGCAGCTTTTTCTGTCCCTGAGCTTTCAGTCCTTGAGCTGTGGTGCTGTGAGTAAAGAGGAAGGTCAGAGTATCATCTTCCCGCTGAAGGCTGGCAGAGGGGGAGGAGGGGAGGAGGGAGGGGTTGGCTTCAGCTGTCTGTCTGCTGGCACGCTGCCCTCCACGCTCGCTTTACGTTGTTAAACTCCAGTGTCTGTCCTCCCATCCGCAGCAGAGAGATCAGACTGTTTTTAAACATGCGGACCAAATTCCTGCAGGTTGAAACTTTACCTGAAGCAAAGGAAGAGGAGACGCATGACTGATTCTTATACACTCAAAAAAATATGAATATCCAAAACAGTTACTTTAAGTAATTTGCTTGCATGTAAATTTTACATCTCATATTGTTACATATGTACAACTTAATGGAATTCGGTATATATTCAGTTTATAACAAGCATATTCTCTTTAATTATTAATTATTTAAAATAAATAAATAAAACCTTGACTTAATATATTTCAAATGCATTTTACTTAAATGTTTATGTTTAAAATTGTTGTTTTTTTTTTGATGTACTATAAAAATACATAAACCTCAAATGTATACACCGACAGAATACCACCTGTTGCATTAGCATTATGAGCATGCTAGATACGATTAAAGCTTACTACAATCGAGCCATTAACCATGTGGTGCTGATCACAGCTTGACTACAACCATTCACATCAAGCTGTGCTATAAGCAGGACTATAAATCGAACACTTCTCTGTTATTCTCTCTGTTCTTGCTCTGTTTTTGTTCTCCACCACTTCTGGTGGGAAATATCTGGTCTTAAGCCCCTAAAACCTTCTGGTTAGATCTGGTTAGATCACGGTTTCCAAAAACAACTCTGGGCAGATAAAAAATTAAGTTGTCCTTTCTGCTGCAGACAAAGCTATGGAAGATTAAAAGCTTAAAAAGCAAAACAAAAACACTTTTTGCCATTGATGAGGTAAGATTTTGCACTTTTATCTCAAACTTTTGAGGGACTAACTGAAAATTCTGAGAAAATACCCCAGCCCCCCCTAAACAGATTTGACTCTGTTGTATATGTATGTGCTTTATCACATCTGTCAGTAAGAATGGAAAAGTGCTATAAAGTATGAAGCCATGAAGAAAATCTCACCATATAGGTTAAGTCATCACTATCATAGCTCTATCATCAGGTGCTGGAGGATTTGAATATATTTGTGACCATATGTTTTGTTAAATTCAGCATGTTTTTAGCTTCTTCCTAGAATGATAGCTTCATTCTTTCAGCTACAACATTGTGTGTGTTAAACTGTGTTAAACCGTAAGACGACTGACTTTTGAAACAATAGAGTTGTTTCAAAGAATCTGTATTTCTTATAAGAAAAGAGACGGCCTTACTATCTGCACTCTGAGGTTCAAGGGATATTCTAGCAATGGTGAAGCTGTCCTCCAGAGGTGGCGGTTTTGTATGTGTTGATCTTTAATCTGGAACATAATCTGCTCCGCAGCATGAAATATCTGCAGCATAAGGATTGAACCACTTTTATAACCTTGAAAACTGTGGTTTAATCCTAAAGTTACCCTGTCGAAGCCCAAAACCATGTCCAGGTCTCTGACATGGTTTCTGGATTGCGGATTATTGTGTTGCCGCTGTTGTGTATACCTTGAGATTTTAAAACCTTTGTCAATATGTCATCATTTAATAAGCAGACAAACCTGCAGATATCAGATATTTAGATGTTTAACTTGCATTAAAATGTAGCAGAAGCTTAAATTTAAAGACACACACACTCTACTGCTGCACTTTGGGTTCGACTTGGGTACCGGCCGGGTGCACAGTAATAATTTGATTCGGACCAGCTGGCCCAACAATCTGGAGACTTTCCTGGGTGCCGCCATGGCTGTCATAGTGATATAATATCATCCAGTCAGCTGTGATGCATAGCATGCTGGGAAAATTCCCCACAGATGAATCTGTGTGAGCGTAGTGGCAGCGGAGGTGGTGCTCTTTAGAAAACAGCTGGAGACCTGTTGTGGCACTTGGAGTCAAAGAGGAAGCAACCTGTGACACCAACCAGTGCTCTGTTTTGTCGACGCCCCCACCTGAGCTCCCTTCACCTCACCGAATGAACACTTTATCCCAAATCTCTTCCTAAACTGCTCTACAGGGATAGTTATTCCCACCTTTAAGTAATTTTGTCAAACTGCCTGTGCTGAACTATAAAGTTCAGTGCTACTTTAGTTTAAAAAAAGGGCTAAATACTGATCATTAGTCCAGTTTTTTCCATAGTGTTACCATGCCAACTTCATTTAAGCCCAAGAAAAGATTTATTCATCACTTTTATTCATCACAGTTATTCTGGCATTTATTCAATTTAAAACATCAGCTACTCACTCTGTGATTTGAAAGTTTGTTGGTTTTCTGAACTTTGTCTGCTTATACGTGGTTGCTTTAAAGACCTCAGTCACCATTTTCTTGTGAATGCTTGAGGCTCAGGTTTCAAAAGCCTTATTGCAGGATCTGGGCTATGATTGAAAACGCTGTTTTCAGGTTTTGAGGCTCTGGGCTTGAAAAGAAAAGATTTGACTCTAAATTGCATTTGGAGTTAGGAAACCGACTGACAACCAAAAGGAAAAGATACATCGAAATACTGTGATTACACAATTGGCAAGAAGAATGAGGAAAAGCATTTTAATTTCCATGAAACTGCTTTAAAAATGCAATGTTAATAGAACTGTTACCTAATGATAACCTAATAATGTGGTTATTCATAATAATAATAACAAGAAGAAGAAGAAGAACTAGAATAATTGCTTCATGTGCACCTCCGTCAAGCACTCATATCCAGAACTTTAGGATCTAAAATATAATTTTTCATTCTTTTATACATTTGTGCTTCTTATCAGCAAATCAGGCCTTACCTTTTGGCCTTGGTCATGGTCGTCTTCATCTTTGGCTTTTGGTCATGAAATTCTAATCAGTTCGCCCTCCGGTCTAAAGAGTAAATTTAAAATGTTTACATCGGACTGAAGACAAACATACTCTGATTTTTATTTTCATATTTTTAAAATATGAAATTTAGAGTTGTTATAAGAAATAATGGAGAAATAATAAAACATTATTTTAAGAGTTTTTTCATATTTATTTATAGTTTCCTTCCTTCTATTGAATTTTAAACAATAACGAAAATGGTATCAACAATAAATAAATCACAGTAATTAAAAGATGATATTCAAAATATATTAAAAATTTAGAGACACTAAATGTTTTAAAATGTTTTTCTATTGCTAAAATGTTGCAAAAAAATAAAAATAAAATCAGAATGTGAGATTTTTAAATGAAGTATTTAAATGTAATTTATCTAGATAAAAAATGACTAAACAAAATTAGTTTATCTTACAAATTAATGCCTAATAATAAGTCCACTAATTTTAGCTCTCTAAAATTAGTAATTTGATTCCAAACTTGCCGAACCTCGAAGTTGCCCTGCTTGGCTTGAACACCTGTCCTCCCTCCCAGGACTCCCAGCATGCCTTGCTGCCATGGGTGGGGCTCAGGGAAGGGTGAATCTATATTTAGCTGCCCCTGGACCTCCTCCTCGTCACTCTTAATACCCCTCAAACTCCCTCTGTGTGTGCTCCGGGTGTATTTTGGGGGGTTTGAAACTCAACACCAATATGCAGTGGACAGTTATGACACACATTTGTACATCTGTCTTTGCGAGGACATAATGCTCCCGTGATTATGAGCTGAAACCTAAGACCAAGTCCTGAAACAGGTCTTTGGAGATTTGTCCCACTATAAGGACTGACCAAAGTGTCCTGATGTAGTTGGAGATTTGCCCAGGTCCTCGCAAAGATAGATAAACCAGCACAGTCACGAACCATTACAGAGCAAAACTCAGGTTTGAGACATGATTTTTTCTCTACTGACTTAAGGACACTGACCTGAATGGACCATGACTTTTAAGCTTTTCTTCAGCGTGCATGTTTTAAATGAAGAACTAGTTTTTCCTGATGTGTGATGATTATATTCTTGGAGAGTTATAAACAGACTAGTGGGGAAGTCCCCTCTGAGTGTTGATGCTGGTTTGTGTATCCATCACAGGATTAGGGCGGCAGGTGGCGGAGGTGGAGGTGGTGTGGATGCTCGTCCATGTGCTTGCAGTCAGTCATCTGATCAGATTAGCTGCTGACCTTCAACTAACAACAGAAGAATTAAACTGAAGCCGAAAGAACCTGAAAGATGTCACTTATACTTCTCATTACTAAGAAATTCAGCAAATAAATGATACATTTCTTGTTTAAATTAACTTTTAAACAAAATAAGAAACTATAAAATAAAAGCACTTGTAGAAACAAATTCAGAAAGTAAGGGAAACATTTAAAAACTATCTAGCAAATATAACTGACCAATAGCAAAAACTGTTTCGAAAAAGTCAAACAAAAAACCCCCCAAAACATACAAACCCCCCCCAAAAAACTAAATCAGTAAGGAAAAACACAAAAATCCAGAAATTCAATTATTATTAATATTAAAATTAATAAAAAATCATTAGAAAAGAAAATTGAAAAACGTTGTCATTTCAAAAAACTGTCGGGTCACAAGCCACAGAGGCTTTGACCTTTGACCTCACACATGCTGACTCTGCCCTAATTTTAAAAAATGCCATAGCTGAAGTGAATTCTCTTCTAAAGATGTCTCACACACAGCACTCAGATGTATTGTGATACAGCTGGTTCATGACTTATAGAAGGACTGGAACATGAATGTGTTCTCACTGTTTTGTTGCCATCAGTTTGCTTCTATCTGTGTTCAATTTCAGCTTTTTGTTTGTTTTGTTTTTGTCACTGCTTTGCATTTACATTTAGTTGTTTATTATTTTTTCATTGGTTTGTGTCATTTGCAGTTTATTTTTAGTCCATTTATTTCTCTGTCTGTGCTCAGCTTGAATGTCTCTTGGGCTATTATGTCTCTTTCCTGTGAGTTAGTTTCTGTTTGCTGTAGTTTTTGAATCTGTGTCTATTTTTTCATATTTTTAGTTGTTTTGAAATTTCATCTAAACAGGAACTATTTCGCTTAATTTTTCTTCATGTTTGTTTGTGGGTGTTTTTGCCTCTTTCTATTTATGGTAAATGTATAGTTTTGCATTCTTTGCATTTTTTTTGTATCGTACTGTGATGCATTTGCATCTCTTCCAGGTTGTTTTGTGCTCAATTTATATTTGTTTGTGTATTTGGGGTTTTTTTTTGGTGTGTAACTTCCAGAGGGTGCATTAGGGAATTCTGTACTACCCACTTCTTACCTGGGTACATTGCCATGGTAGCTAATGGTGTGCATATCTAATCTTCTTGGAGCGGGTTGTAATGAGCATGACATCACTGCGTACTGTGCAATCAAGTTCCAGGTGTAATATTTCCTGGAGAATATTTTGGACCTCTTTACAATTGACTGTGAGGGTCTAAAGTTTTTTTCAATAGTATTTAATGTCTTTGTATTTCCCTGATGAGCATCAGTAACAAAGGTAAAATCATCTATTTGTACTTGTGGACCTTCTGTCAAATTTGCACATTGAGCCTATGTTTGAAAACTGTTTTATTCTTTACCATTAAACACCACAAAGGCTGCAACTGAATGAATATATGGGTATATGGTATGTTGAACCTACTATTTAGTAAACGGCTTCCAACATGAAATTTAAAGTGATTCACTGGCACACAGGTCCCCTTAAGTCCTTGGGCTCCATGGGTTTGCTGTGTTAACCTGTTTTAGTCCTTTCTGGACTAAATACTCTAATCCTAATTCTGAGTTCAAGCTGAAATTTAAAAACAAGTTTTAACTCAGATGTCCTCTCTGAAGCTGACACGCACAGCTGGTGTTAACCACAGACGTCAACTGGCTTTGACAGTGGCCTGAAAATAGACCGCTACATACCTCCACTTATAGATCTAAAATAGTCACAGAAATAAAATGTGTGACTAGATCAATCACCGTGTCCTCTTGTGTTCTCTGCAGGTCTTGCAGAAGCTTGGCAAAGCAGATGAGACCCGAGATGTTGTCTTTGAGGAGATGGTGGCCAACTTCAACAAGCAGATGGTTTGGAGACATTTTTAACTTCCGGACCTCTGATGCTGCTGATGCCCATAAACTGCACTTGTTAATGTCGTAACATATTTTATCATAGTGCTTTATTTTAGTTTATCCTCTAATTAGTATTTATAAATAAATCTGCTTAGTAGTATTTTAATCAGATTAATAATAGTTGTTGCAACTCTTGTAATTTTCCAGTTAATATTAGTGCTAGGCAGCATAGAAGAAACATAACATATTAAACTAAAGTTCAACCAAAGGTCATACGTTTTTTAGCATCCCTAGCACCTCAACAGCGACTTCCTGTGTGATTTACCCTTCACAATAAAGTAACATTAAAGGAACACATTGTACTTTGTTTCAGTGGGGTTTTTTTGCTTGAATTTACTAATTGTAGTTTTCATTTTTATTTCCATTCAATTTTTGTTTTTTGTTTTAAACGTTGTTGTTGCTCACTGTGCTGCCTGTTTCAGGCAGAAGGCACCAAACTGCAGAAGGACCTGAAAGCGTACCTGGCAGCAGTGAAAAGTAAGTTGGTAAAAAGGCTACAAGCTGTGCTTTAACATTTATCATAGCGAAGCAGCTAGTTTGTTTGATGCCGAACTCTCCAGTCGGTTCATATCACTTTTTAAGGCAATTGTAACCAAAACATGCTGCACACAGACACATTTATTATGGTTTCTTGAAGCTTTCATATAGTCTGTCTTTACAAACATTTGTGAAAGAATGGGTCATTCTAAAGAGCTCGCTGCAACAGCATGTCATCGTTACAACAACTCAGTTTGTAGATACTCCACAATCAACTGTGATTGGGGTTACTGCAAACCGGAAGTGTGTAGGAACCACAGCAACTCAGCCACAAAGAGACAGTATTTAATTGACTAGTGGACTAGTTGTACACGTTTCTACTACAAAGAGATGTTAAGTGACCCAAAAATATGGATCAAAGTGATAATAAAGACACAAAAAAACAGACTCAACACGAGATTACCGCAGAGATAACCAAAACAACAAGAGACAAGCAATACTATGAGAAACAAAACAAAATGTAAAATTACAATCAAGAGTGTAAATTATTTTTCTCTGGTCATCTTGTGTGTAATTATGTGTGTTTTTTCTGTTTGTGTTTCAGCCATGCATGACGCGTCGCGGCGGTTGCAGGACTGTCTGGCGGACATGTACGAACCGGACTGGTTTGGCAAAGAGGAGATGGACGCGTTGGCTGAGGTGAGACAGGAAATAAAAACATCTCACCCGAACTGCTCTCTTCTCTGTAACAGCATCCGTTCATTAGCTAAATGATATAGCTGTTTGATTATAACAAAAATATCATAAAAACTTCAGTCTGTGGAGGACCATAACCACCAAAATAAAACAAATAAACAATAAAGATGCTATTCCACCAAATATGAAAAAGAAATCTATAAAACACTTGTGTTTACGTTTATCTATGTGTTCAATAATTTTTAAAAGGTGGCTGTGGTCCTCCATACATTACTGTATTTCTCTTGTGTGACTCTTTCTTCAATGGCTTTTTCTTCTTTTTTCTTTTCTTTTTTTTCCCGCTAACATACTTAATTTCTTTTTCTTAACTGCATGACTCTCTCCTTCCACCCTGAAGGAGTTGATAGAGAAGGAGATGGACATTAACCTGGAGGTAAACTATAGAAAACTTTGAGTGTGTCCCACAGATCTCATCAGGACAGATTGTTTTAAGAATCAAAACAGAGAGAAAATGTCTTTACTTCTACTAAAAAGCTCAGACTGGTGAGCATTCTTGAATTTTTAAACATATGACCGATGGAAAGTAAAAGCTTAAAACTCATTCTGGTGATCATTGTGGGACACACTGGTGAAGTAGGGGCTTTTAGTTTGGTTTTAGCGTAGGCTCTTTAACAGACTTTACTGTAGCCACATATCCAGAAACAACCCAGAATAGCTGTCTTAAAAGCATTTAGGATCACTTTATTCTGGTTGGTAGCGGATATTTAATAGTATGCAAATCATCAGAAAGACTGATGATTTGCATACAATGGCCAAACAATGGCCAATAACCATTTTAACAGGCAAAACAACAACAACAACTAAACACTGTGTAAAAACTGCAGATTTGTCTGTAAGCGGCACTCTAAACTATAGCTGTTCAATGAACAGGATTTGAAGCAAGTACAGGAAACATTCAGGAAAAGCTGGGAGTTGATATGGATTTCCAGTTCACTTTAGTTTTACAAGCCGAGGAAGCTGGGAGCTCATGTGTCCAGGTGAGCCTTTCAAAGTAAATGGGCAGTGACCTACATAAATGCAAATACAAGGCAGTTTACAGGTTGTTAACCTCTGGAAATCAGATCAATTTTACACTTCTTTACAGGTTAAAAAATGGTCTTTTCATGCAATAAATAGACACAGAGGACACCAAATTAAGTGCCAACCTTTGGAGCGGCAGTACTTCCGATAGCCTCTAGAGACTGGCTCCAAAGTGAGTCAGTCCCCAGAGACTCCCCCTTCACAGCAGAAATGAGCATGTTTGCAGCCCTCTACCAATGGCATTTTGGTCTTTGTCTTAATATTAATTTAAAAAAGGCCACAGTTACAGTTACAGTTACTATTATACCACTATAAAAGGAAAAAAGCAGGTCCCCAAAAATCATCTACAAATTAAAATGTCAGAAAAAATAGAAGAATAAGTGCTGTGGAGGATGTAAGAGTGAGTTAAAAAAAAAAAAAGAAGAAAACAGTAGATGTTTATGTAATTGTATTATGTGTTTCAGGATACAGACACACTGTGGTTGGATTACCACCAGAGCATCACGGACAAATCTCTGCAGAACATGGATATTTACCTGTCTCAGTTTCCTGACATCAAGGTGAGCATGTTTCTGAAAATTAACCACAGGACAAAAACAACTGCACATGTTGGTTTTTCTAAATAAAAGGTGTTTGTCATACTGTGTTTGAATAAAACGCAGTGTTTGAAAGATATTATCAAACACCCGCTGAACTTGCAAGGGGATAATAAAAATCAGTTTAGTGTGTAGACACTGAGATTTAATTTGAAACTTTAAAAAAACTGATAATTTGCTCCTATATTAAGACATGTCTTACACATGTAAACACTACTTGATGTTTGTTGACAATCTTGTGCTGATTCTTATACAGTATTTCCCAAAGTCTTGAGCCACCCCTCATTTCTTTACCTTTTACGCTCATTGAACCAGACTTTGTGGTAATTCCTTAAAGTGCTCTTGAGCAATATTTCTCCAGGTTTTCCGAAGATCTTTCAAAGTGTTTCTTAGGACATTGGCTGTTTTTTCAGTCATTTACATTCAAGTCATTGTACCTGATCACTTTCAGAGGAATGTTTTTTTTCCTGTTTCAAACATATAAAAGACTCCTAAGTCAAAGGACAATCCAGTGTTGTGTCTGCACATAACAGATAACTTAGCAAAGAACCAGATTTAAATGGAATCTTTAGGCACTTTGTTACTAGCAGCTTGATGCAAAAACACATAATTTGTTCCCATTTCTTCAGTTGAATCTATGAAAAATGTCAAACTGTGTTATAAATAGTATATTTGTATCAACAAGCTGATTCCCAAAGAACTATTAATTCAAGGCCTGGCATATCTCAGCATGGTGTGCAGTGTGTCCTTAAAAAATTTGAAGAAACTGGACAAGTCGAGGACAAAAGAACAAGTCTCAGATCTAAAAACTGTCTCTGTCCTGTCCGTAAGAAACAGTAAAAAAAAAATATCCAGCAAAGATCTGACTCAGGACATGTGAGATGCATCTAGACTTTAAGCTGATGATCTACTGTTCACTGAAGCCTCATCAGAAATGGTCTCAGTGGAAGCCTGGCTATCAAGAAGCCATTTTTAATGACGGGAAACAGGGAAAAAAGGCTGAGGTATGAAAATTACACAAGAACTGGACTGGACTGAAAATCAGTGGAAACAGATCTGATGGAGTGATTAATCCAAATCATTGTCAGGATGTCATGTTTGGAGAAGATCAGCAGAGAGGTACAACAGTGAGTGTCTACAGCCATCTGTAAAACACGGTGGAGGCTCTGTCATGGTTTGAGCTGCATTTCAGTCAGTGGTGTTGGACATCTTGTTAAAATTGGTGAGTTAAGAACTCAGAAATATACCATCAGATTTTAATCCACCATGCAAAACCATCTGGAAAGCATCTGATTGGCAACAGCTTCATTTTTCAGCATGATAGTGATCCCAAACACACTGCCAATACAGTAAAATCATACCTGGAAATAAAAACACACAGTGGAGCACTATCAGTCATGGATTGGCCTCGACAGAGCCCGGACCTCAACATTATTGAAGCAGTGTGGGATCATGTTGACAGAGAACAGACAAAATGTTGACTTATAAAACTGTACAAACTCTGTTTTTGCCCTATATGCTGTATTTACATGTATGTTTGCACATGTTTCAATAAATATGTCTCTATTTCCTCACAAAATATAAATAAAATAAGGGCTGAGTTGATACTTTTGCACAGTATTGTATGACATTAAACCCTTTAAACATATTTAAAGCTGTGTTCTCCTGCAGGCTCGTATAGCGAAGCGCGACAGGAAGTTGGTGGACTTTGACAGCGCCCGCCATCACTTCACCTCCTTGCAGAAAGGCAAAAAGAAGGATGAGGCCAAGATCGCCAAGGTAACCTTCACTGAGAGTGTGTGCACGTTTGTGTGTGTTTGAGCATGTTTAATGGAACAGTTCAGAGTCTTTGGCTGAAGGTGGACTGACTTTTTTATGTTATATGTAATGGCATCATCAATGTGTGTATATTTACTGAAGGCAAAAAAGAAATCTTGTATTTCAGCTGGTAAAACAAAACATAAAATTTCATTTGACCCCATCATATTTTACTGATGTGCTAATCAGCAAAAGCTCCTCATCATACTGCAGGAGTACAGCAGTCACAGAGGGTTAAAAAAAACCCCCTCTTTACACCACCTCGAGTCAAAGGATCAAAATGACTGTTTAATTAATTAGTGTTTGTTAACCTCGTTGAACCTCTCGCTAACTAAATCCTCATTAACATGTTTGCATTTGTCTTGAATTCTGGTTTGCTTTCTTCTCCTCCCTCTCTCTCTCTCCCTCTCTCTCTCTCTCTCTCTCTCTCTCTCTCTCTCTCTCTCTCTCTCTCTCTCTCTCTCTCTCATGGTGTGTGTGGTTAGCCAGCAGCCCTGTTGGAGATGGCGGCTCCCAGCTGGGCTCAGGGTTTGATATCAGCTCACCAGGTGGCTCAGACTAACCTCTCCTACAACCAGGTGAAACTCTGGTTCATCACTGACAACCCCCTCCTCACCTTGAAAACTGTAACCCAGGTCCTTTGACATGATCAGCATTGTGAAGCGTGGAGTTATTTCACAGCAACTTGTGACAGACAAGTCGTCAGCCAGTGAGTCAGCTGGGATTCTCCCAGCATCAGATCGATGCTGCCAGATCTGTTGGATACTGCCGGGGTAGAAGACAAGCAGAGGCCTCTGAGAAAAGTAAACAAAGTCGTAGAACTTGTTACTCTTGCTGCATTTCTCGTCTTCCCACTAGCACAGTATTGTAGATGGCGTAAAAGATGGAGACCTCGGGTCCTATCCACATAGGTCTTTAGAGAAATGCCACTTCTTTAAATGTTTTGGCCTTGCGTCCATTCGTAAATGGAAAAACCTCCAGGAAGAGGATTTTTTGGACAAGCAAGGATTTTGTCAAAAGTGTATGTGTTTATCTTCTTTTTATACATCAGTCTGTGTGTTGTGTTATAGTTTTTATGCTTCCGATTGGCCAGCATTTATATACAGCTCGAGTTAGATGGGCACACAGTGCATTGGCGTGCTCTTGTCAGTTCAAATAGCAATTCTTTAGCCAACAGGCATATCCTGGGTGTTTCTTCTTTCTGACTCTAATAGTGACCATAATTTACAAAATTAATTTTGTGTTTTATTCAGTATGACCTGAGACTAGCGACTGAGACCTCAGACCCACCAGGAAAGTGTTTACTGAGGTCATAAATCTGTTGAGAAGTAGAGGAGTGACCCCCCTGCTGCTTTCTAGAACAAAAACAGGTTTAAGACCGTTCCGTGGTGGTTTCACTTTTCAGACCTGGAAGCTACATTGATCTGCGGTTACTCATTAAAATGACACTGCTGATCATGTCTGCAGCCCTTAATTTTAATTTGATTCCCAGTCAGCAGTGTTTGCATTCTGCTTGTGTCATCTAAACCCTCGAAGTAGCTCCTGTATGAAACCCTGTATGTTTGCCTGCATGCTTGTGTGCTTATGGACAACTCTATTTATTTAGAGATGTGTTAAAGACATTAAAATTTGCCATTATTAACTCTGTGTGTGTGTGTGTGTGTGTGTATGTGTGTGTGTGTGTGTGTGTGTGTGTGTGTGTGTGTGTGTGTGTGTGTGTGTGTGTGTGTGTGTGTGTATATGTGTGTGTGTGTGTAGGCGGAGGAGGATTTGGGCCGAGCTCAGAAAATTTTTGAGGAACTGAATGTGGAGTTACAGGACGAGCTTCCTGCACTCTGGGACAGGTCAGAAACCGTCATCTTCTTCATCTAAATCTTTTCTGACACCTTAGATCAAATTTTTAAAAATGTGTGTGCGTGTGTTTTTGTGTGTGTAGGCGTGTTGGCGTCTATGTTAACACATTCCAGAGCCTGGCAGGTCATCAGGAGAAGTTCCACAAAGAAATGAGCAAAGTGAGTCAAACTAACCCATCAAATTGACGTGAACGCTGATCAGTTTGTAATCGACACGTCCTCTGTGCGTCTCCACAGCTCAGTCAAAACCTGAATGACATCATGACCAAACTGGAGGAGCAGAGGCAAATCAAGTAAGCTTATAATATATAGTTATAATAATAATAATAATAATAATAATAAAAAAAAAAAAAAAAATCAACCACATGCAAATTAAAGGAGAGTAATGTCCATCATGATGCCCCCTGCTGCAGAAAAGGTGCAACTGCAGCGTCAAAGACAGGAGACTGTGCAAAGAGGTAAAATCTGTTGCTCTTTAAGGCGTCACCTGGTGGGAAACAAGATGATGAGCATGAGTGTTTTTCATGCAACCACCTGCTTCATGTCTGAAGATTGAAGTGATGCATGTGCTTGATTTTGCTACAGACTGTATATAAAAGATGGGCACAAACTCCTCCTGCTTTTCTGGTTGATTATCATGGTCTCTGACTCAGAGGTGCTAAAATATAGAATAATAACATATATTATCTATATAGTACAAAAGCATTCATCTAAGCTGTGCGGGAGTTATCAGGTGCTTCCACCAGCCTAGATTGGAACCTGTATGAGGCCATCCCTCCATCTCTACATTGCAAGCACACATAAGAAATTCAGCCAAACTATTAGTAATAATGAAGAAGCTGTGACCTTTTAAAACACATTAAATACTTCCTATTTGTGTTGTTTTATACCTGATAACCAAAGTCTGTTGTCATGTGCATGCTTTTGAAATCATGTGATACAGCGGTTCGTTTAAAGTTCATTGCTGCCCTCTTGTGGACAGACCTGAGAACTGCGTGTATGTTTGAATAATTTTAATGCATTATTATTTGTGCATAGTAATTTCCTGCTCAGGTCCTCCCTCGTTTTTTCCTCTCCCCCTCACTTTCCTGTCTCTTTCTTTGTCTCTTTCTGTTTCTCTCTTCTCTCAGTGAGGGAGCCAACCATAGTGAGTCGGCCAGCTCAGCACCAAAGGTAAAATGAAAAAATAAACAACTAAATAATCCCCAAACACCCTAAACTGAATGTTAGAAGGTTTTATAAAATCTTAAAATGTCAAAAAATAAATCCTTCTTTGTTAAATGTAACAAATCATTAGAGGAAGTTTTGCTGTAAACGGCTCTTTAAAATCATCTTAAAATGTGATTCAAATGATCTTTGTCTCGATGAATGTTGTTTGAATGTATTTGCACTTTAATTAGTTTTTAGTTAGTATTTCATTTTTATGATGATGATTAACAAACACTAACAAACAAATTTGTGAGAAAATGAATTCCCTAACCTCTAAAGCAACATCGTATTGACACACACACACACACACACACACACGCATTACTTCTGTTTACTACCATGCCTGTGTCTCCCTCACTGCTTTTGCATGTGTGCGCTGCTGTGTGATTTTGATTTAACGCCTCCTGGATGTACAGAGGTCTGCTCCGCCTCCTGGCCCTCCTCCCAGTCGGCCTCCGCCCAGACTGACGCCATCTCCGAACCAGCAACAGCAAAATGTCAGCCCGTTTGAGGATGAGCCCTCAGTGCATGACACTAACACAGACTCCACGACCACAACGCTGCAGGTCAGGCTGACCGCAAAATGTCTATGTTCTGGGTACTTATAAAAAGATCTTGTATGACTTTGACAGACCTTGTTAGACTAGGTCGGGGAAGATGGGGGGATAAAGTAACTACTGAGTAAAACACACTGATATGTGTTTCCATTATAATCATGACAGGAAACTCAAGTTTTACAGTATCTGAGTGAGGGGAAAAAAAGGCCTGGGGTAAAGCCCTGAAGAAAGCTGTAATCCCAAACCTCATTCAAAATCACTGTTATTTTAGTCTTAATGTTAGTGTTATCTTTGGTAATAAAGTGTGTCCCTGCAGAAAGACAAATGCAGACTGAAAATGGCAATGTCAAAATGGCACCTTATTTACTAATCTAATAAAAAAAACAAAAAACAACACAGAGCGCTGCACAAAGAAGGAAGGAAAAGTTTAAATGTATAAACACATAGAAACAGTAGAAGAAAACAAGGCATATACAACAATGGCCTGATAAAGACTGAGGTAAAACCACCAGAATCTAACCTTCAAAATAGGAAGTAAAGTGAACTAGGGAATAAGGTTTAACTTTAGAGCGACCTGACAGACGGAAACATCAGAGGTACATGAAAAAGGAAAAAAGGTTCAGTCTTTAAAATTACGAATACTGATGAATTACAAAGTTTGAAATTACAAATGCATTCATATAAAGTACCCTTCATCACCCACCTGCAGTAACTTTAAGATCCTCTAGGGTGCAGCAGCAGCATAGACTTGAGGAGTCAATAGTTTAAAAGAACTTCAGCATCAGTTAAATGATAAGACGCTTGCAAATGTAAACAGTCTCCACTTTTAAACCTTCCTAACATGGATTTGGTGTGTGTATATATATGTGTGTGTGTGTGTGTGTGTGTGTGTGTGTGTGTGTGTGTGTGTGTGTGTGTGTGTGTGTGTGTGTGTGTGTGTGTGTGTGTGTGTGAAGCAGTGTGAGCCCTGGTCAGGGGTGAACCTGCTGGACTGGGATGTGGATGTATTTCAGGCCGTTACCTGTCCAGCTCCCCAGGTGGGTGTGCTTTGCTCAGGTAAAAGGACTGTGTTTAAGTTAAACCTGAGCTCAACCTGAGGCCCTTTGCCTCCACTTTCAACCTCAACACTATCTAAGGCAAAAGGCTCAAAATGATTATGTAAAAATAAATACATTAATTAATGGTGTAAAAAAGAAAAATGTAGGGTACCGTTCAGAAGTGCAGCTGTTGTAATTACCACTTACAGCTAAATCTGAAAAGCTTAGAAGTAAAAAAAATAAAATAAAATTCTGACTGCAAGTAACTGCAGTCTCTTGGTGTGTGTTTGGGCTTTATTTGGAAAGATGTAACCTCTTCACTGCATGTCTAAGTTCTTCCAGCTTCGCTTTGCATGCAGATCGACTGACTGCTGATGTTCATTGATTTTTGACAATAGAGGGATATCCTGGAAATGTCTTTGTTGTTCTGTAAACATTCTCATGCATTCAGCTGGTTCTCCTTTGTTGTCTTTGTTTTGGAGTTAGTATTTATTAGCTCTTTCCCATCAAACAAAAACAGGCTGAGAAGGCTTTGAGGATGACTTTGATTAAAAGTGGTTAAAAAGCGACGATTGAAAAAAAACAACAACCTTGAATGGCAATACCAGCCCCAAAATGGTGATTGGTGCTTATAGGGTTCTCTCAAGGTTCATAATGCAAGCAAATAATTGATTAGTGCATCAACAGTTTATGCAATGTGTTTGGTTTTTGAAGTTTGGCTTAGTTTATTCTTTTAAAAAGGCACTAAATCACATGAATTGTGCACTTACATGAATCGTTATGAAAAAGATTCTTTATACTCTTCTGTCTCACTGCTTGTCTCAATTCTTACTGCTCCATGCAAGGAGGCATCATGGGACTCATGGGTAAGCATGGGTTCTTTATGTTTTAATTAAGGGCTCTCTTAGAAAACCACAACTACACTTTTTTTCTTACATTTTTCTGTATTTGTGGACTGTGAAATAAGCTCTTCAATTCTTCCTTTCATGCTTTAAAACCTCCTTCCTTTTTAATACCCTGCACAACCCTGGGTCGTGACTCTTGTTACTCTCTTTAAACCCAAATGCTCCTCTGCCACCCTCATCCATCCACCTACCCAACCTTTATGCTTACAAACCTGTCACAATGCTCCACAACGCTTGACCTTTATAGCAAGAACAGACTGCCACGGAGGTTGAACAGCAGTATGACGATGACCAGTACCAAGAAGAAGCCCAAGGTGGATGGGATTACAGCCAAAGCAACACCCAAAGTTATAGTCAGCCTGGCTGGGATGAGGCAGAGACGGCGGTGGGTGAGGAGGGCTGGATTGACGACACAGACCATGTGGCTCAGCCTTACACCGAGCCCAACTGGGACAACGACGGTGCCAATGTGGAACAGGGGGGCTGGGGTGATGATCAATACACACAGGTAGAGTTGGATGGATTGGGGCAGGTGGGACCTCAGCTAGATGCTGAAAAGTCAAGAATCCCTCAAATCTGGGGAAAGCACCCTAAAAAGCCATCTTCCTGATCTTCTTTTTTTCCACTTTGATCTACTTTTTACTCTATCATACTTCTAACCTTTTATTATTAACCAAGTGGAGCATTTCAAAGACTTCCTGAATTATATATCTCAATTTTTCTGTGTATTGTTGGTCCAGAGTGCGGTGACCAATGGCTCAGATGGCGAACTCCCTCCAGGGTTCCTCTACAAGGTAAGTGAACCAAATTTTTATGCTTAATTACATGACGGTAACATCCTGCACCTTCTAAAAAGATTCAGTTTTACAGACTTCATATGCAAATCAGATGTAAATGGGAAACGTTTGTTTTGTTTTCTCCAGGTGAAAGCGGTACACGACTATGCTGCTACTGATGGTGATGAGCTGGAACTGAAGATGGGAGACGTTGTGTTGGTTTTGGCCTTTGACAACCCAGATGAACAGGTCAGTTTAAGTGGACTCATTCTGCTTATTTCAGCTTCTTGTTTTTATTCTTGCACTACACTAGAGTAGCTTTGCATGATCCACAGTTCAAAATAACTCTTTTTTTTATCCTATACCGGAACCCATCAGTTTCTCTCTGTCTGAAACAAGCTGATTTAGATCTTCCTCCATGTGTCATCTTTCTTTCGTTAGCAACCCCTCGTAAACAAAAGGTTTGAACAGCAGATGGTGTGCCTGAGATGACTATATAGCACACATGGGCAAAATACAGCTTCAGCTCATCCTGCTATTGAGCTCCTCATCTTGTGAAATTGACTCCAATGCCACCATGTTGAACTGCAGCTCATAGCGTCAATAAGCTCAGCTTAGCAACACATTATCAAACATTTTCTGGAAAAAAAAAAACATTCAAGTTTGATTTAAAGTGACTAGCCACGTCTACTCAAGCTTGATGATTTAAAAGCATCTCGCACATCTTTTACTCTATAACACTTTAGTGTTATAGAGTAACACTAAAGTGTATAACATGTTATACTAACATTAGTATAACATGGTCAACTTGATGACTGTAAGGTGTCCAGGTCCTGTGGGCGGCAACAGTTGCTTCTCTGTGATCATTGCTGATGTCTTTCTCTCTTTGGCATTGTGTTGACACACTCCTGAATGCTCATGAGTAAAGCAGCAAACTACCCAAACTTCTGCGTTCACAGAGATGTTCATACTTATTGGTTGAATTTTAGATGTACTTTTTTTTCTTAGATAAATAATAACAATTTTACAAGTCATTTATGTAGTTTACCTGAGGCTGTATTTACCAAATTTTAAACAATGCTAAAGACCAGGATGCTTTTTTACTAGTAGTACCTTCTTTTTACCATCACTATACATGACAGGAAAAGGTTATCTGACTCGTCTTTGAATTTATATTGAGGCATTTTCTTTTCTTTTCTTTTTTTTCAGCTAAATATTTTTTTGTTTTGTGTTCCCCTTTGTATAATCCCTTTCTTGAGTTTTTTTTATTTGTAGCATATTTTCCTGTGATTATTTTTGAGCTGAATGATGTAAGAAGAAAAAAATTGTTTCTATAAAACGTTTTTATGTTAAATCTTTGATTGTACTCTGTGTGTCTGTAGGATGATGGCTGGCTCATGGGCTTGAAGGAGTCTCAATGGTTTCAGAAGAAAGATATTTCAGCCAAAGGCGTTTTCCCTGAGAACTTCACACAGAGGGTTTGAGGTTTACGCCACATGCAAAATCTTCTATTCATACAATTTCCTCGGATATCTTATCTGAGACAGAAGTCATATCGTCTTTACGTATCTACCTACACACTAAAATGTATTAGCAAAACATGATTGGGTGCAAAAGTGTGTATTTAAAAAAATTAATATATGTTAAAAGATAAAGAATTAGGCTTTATCCTTTATTGTGACAGTTAAACGATGTGCTAGCATCTCAATCGAAATGTTGTCCTGAAATTTCTTTTTGTTTTGATTTTTAATTTATTGATTTCTTCTACACTCGGTGAATCCAAACAAAACACAAAGTGGTGTGTTACTCATATTTAAGTAAGTTAACATAAGTAATGGATGTACTGTACGGATGTCAAAATGTTTTCTTGTTTTTGGAAAAGTATGTTTTTAAAACATACTCCCTTGCATGAAGTGGTTTTTTTTTTTTTTTTTTTTTATTTTCATTTTGTTTGTAATACAGCAAACACTGTGACACCAGGCGGGGGCCCCCTCTGTGAAAACAAGGCTGTGATTATTCTAAAGTTACAGGAGTCCTCAAATAGAGCCCTGGAGAACACCACAAAGTTTATTTGCAGGGTTTCTGTCTTGCCTTGTCAAAATCTGTTTCAGTTTCTTGAGCTTGTAGGATTTTCAAAGGGAACAGTAGCTTTTAATTTATATTACTGGCCATTTTGAGGACATGAGATGACGTGAAGCTTACATTTTCTAATTCCCACATGGTTTTGTTTTGATTTTCTTTCTCTCTTCAATGATGAATGAAACGGTGAACCTTGCTATCAAACTCGGCTGTTTTTGTTTTTTTTCCCCTTAATGACACATATTTTTTTCATATAAATTTGATTCTGAATGTCTGTGCTATCTGGACTTCACTTTTTTGCTGCTTAAGCACGTTTTCTTTCATCTTTTTTTTTTGAATTATAAATAAGGATTTAATGTCACACTTTGTGTCCATGGAGTTCACAGAAAACTGAAAGTGAGAGATTTAAAGTTTGAAAACTCTGAGCCTTTCAGAAATCTGTGCAAAAGATATTTTTACACTGTGGAATAAATAAGGATCATTTAATAATGCAGCATTTGAAGGACGGAATCAGCATCATTAAAGGCCAATTAAACACTGTGTGTCCTGTTGTGTGATGCTTATTAGCACTTTATTTAAAACCGCTCTGATGCCACTCACTGGTTTGGAGCTTTGTGTTTTGTGTGTTGTTGTGGAAATTTTAAATAAACTGCAAAAACCCCAGTGTCATCATATTAACCTTTTGAAACCAAAAACACAGGCTGCTAACAAAAATAATAATTATTTATAAATAATAATTATTTTTATGCTTATGCACAATTTTCCAATAATACAGTTTTATGTGTACTTAAGTGTTTTCAAAAAGTTTTAGTCCTTCTTTTCCTAAAGGAATGATTTGAAATGTTCCTCCACCACTTTTCTCACTCACTAATAGCAAATTATTTTTAGTAACGTAGTGTATAATTATGGAAGTAATTATATTTACACTTCAGCCAGGAAGGAGTGCAGAAAGGTGTAGAAGTCTATAGAAAGCGCAGACAAGCATCTCAAATGATATGTTTTAATCAGACACATTTGCCTGGAAACAATATTTTTGTGTTTCTTTGTAAATACTATTCTGACCTCTTAAACTGAAGAGGTCACACCGCTAATAATGCAAACTTTAAGCTGTAATTAAAACAGGTGAGCTATAAAAAACAAAATTTCAACAAAGCATGCTTAAGAACTGTGCTGCCTAAATTTGTTCAATGCCCTACGAGAGGGAATAACACCTTGGACCATGTTTACTCAAATACCTCTTTCCCTTCCCTCTCTGAGAGGATCACCTTGATCCAACACAGCTGATTCAAATGGCAAATTACCTCCTCAACATGTCTTGAAGCAGTGAGGCCTGGTTAGGTGTGTTGACATGAGATCAAAACTGCACACGGGCCCTGGACACTGTCACCCCTGACCTGGAAACTCAGCGCAGTGCGGGTCATCACGCACTGCATGGACACTGTCACTGTAAAAAGCGTGTGCGGGTCCCTGGATGCTATATATATATATATATATATATATATATCCATAGGTCCCTCATCCTATCATCCTATTCATGTAACCCCTTCCACCAGGGTTACTTGCGTAGTAGCATTCCAACAACGCCCTGTTTTCGTCTCTTGCCCACCGATGCCTTCTTGTTCCAGTAGCCCACTTGTCATCAGGGTGCCCTGGTTCCTCAACACCTGACGCGGACCTTGTTGATCCGGGCGACGTCCGAGCCGGCATGCCTTCATATTTATCTGTCTCGCTCATGTCTGCGGTAGGCTCGCTTAGCATAGGGGGTCTAGCCTTAGGACCCTTACTGGATACAGACGCCCCAGGCAGGAATCGAACTTGCGATCTTCTGCTCCAAAGGCGTGTAGTTTAACCACTACGCTATCCAGCTGCTGCCGAGCTAAGATCCTGTGGACCGAGCTAAGATCCTGTGGGACTTCCAGATGCAGACGGACAAAATGGTGGTGGCTAACCAACCAGACATAGTGGTGGTAGACAAACAGAAGAAGACGGCTGTAGTGATCGATAGGTGACGGTGGTCCCCGTGGTAATCGGAGCACTAGGTGCGGTGACTCCCAAGCTAGGCGAGTGGCTCCAGCAGATCCCGGGAACAACATCGGAGATCTCTGTCCAGAAGAGCGCAGTCCTGGGAACAGCTAAGATACTGCGCAGGACCCTCAAGTTCCCAGGCCTCTGGTAGAGGACCCGAGCTTGAAGGATAAACCGCCCGCAGGGGCGTGCTGGGTGTTTTTTTTTGTTTTTTTTATATATATATACAAGCAAAGAAAACAATATACAGTGAGGAAAACATATGCATATATATATGCATATATTTTCCTCATTGTATATTGTTTTCTTTGCTTTTTCACCTTTGTGTTCCAGCTACCCAATTTTGCTGTGCAAGAAGCAGAACAATGACAATAAAAGCTCTAAAGTCAAAGTCAAAGGTCAAAAGCAAATTAATATTTAAATTTTTTTAATTGTCAAAAGGCTGAATAAATGCTCCATTTTCAAAAGGGTTAAAGCTGTGCAAGCCATTTTATATAAAACAGACACAGTTAAGAAAAGAATAAGTAAAAGCTTCTTTCTTAGGCGTAATAATTGTGTGTCAGATCAAACCACCAGATTAGTCCTGGTGTTAATTCAGTTTCTTCAGAAGGGACATGAGTCTGACATAAGTCAGAGAAATACTCTGTGGGATCTACACTTCTGTTACACATCTGGACGTGGATGTGCGAGGTGATCCCTGGGTAAACGCTCTGCATGGGCAGCATTGTGCCAATCTTCTCACCCTTATTCACTGTTCCTGAGGTTTTGATTGGCTTCACATAGAAAAGTTTGAAACAAAGACCTGCAGGACATAAACACAACCACTCAGTCACTAAATCAAAACCAGGATCAATAACACAATCAGTAACAAGATGGGCGATGGACTGACCTTCTCCTGAGAGGTTGATGCCCTCGTCGATAGCTTTCTTATTGGGGTCATTATAGACAATCAGGCTCCCTTTGATTGTCACATCAAACGGGGCTAAGACAGCTGAGCCGTCACTGCAATTGATGTCCACACCTTTGTGGAGTCTCCCACCCCCATCCCCACCCCTGAAATTCAGCAGACATCCAACTGTGAGCAGCTGCTTCACATCATCCAGCCTTACATTAAAAACAAAAATGTGTTCACAGCTTACCGCGAGGCTCCGTAGTGTCCCTGTCCCCAGTTGTCTTTTGTCCTCTGGGTGTTGCATAGATTGTCACTGCAGAGCTGACCGAACTTAACGGTATCACACATCCACACCACAGCTGGAGATACACAGAAATACTTAGATTTTCATAGATGCAACCTTAACGTTTTATTATAAATCTTATTAATAAACTAAATTTGGCCATCTAAAAACAATTTTTTTAGCTGACTGATTAAAGTTTTACTTAAACAGTTTATAAATATGTGAATTAAATGTGCATTCAGGTAAACAGACACAAGCCCAAATGTAAGTTTATGTTTTTACTGACGAAAGTTGTGTTTTAAGTTCATTTTTTCTTCTGCTCTCGTGTCTTTCGCAGTGAATTTTTATACGTTATATGTTGTTGGTAGGAACAAATTGAATGCATAAAACCACCGAAACATTCAGAAACATTGACCTCTAACAGGTTTAACATGTAAACGGCTAAATCACTGTTGGGATTTCCTCACCCAGTAAAACGAGGATGCGTCTCATCTTTAGACCTTCAGCTTTGATCCAGATACTGAGTTTCTGCTGTTTCTCTCACAGCATTTATAGTCTGCAATTTGAATGTGTCAGCAGCTGAAAACAAACACATTCTGGAGTTTTGATTATTCAAACGTTGATGATGAAACTCTTGAGTCTGTTTGTGCTTGTGTTGCATCACTTGGTTATGCAAGTAATCCCAGTATTTACAAATCTGAGTCTTTATGAGGGTCCAGGTCTCTGCAATCCAAACATGAGACTAAATCTAACTCTATGGCTTTAGCCGTGGTGAAGAACTTCAAAAGTTAAATATGTAAGCTAAAAGTATTAGTATCAGTAATGGTGTCGGCAATACAGGCCCTGTATTTACTCTGTATCGGATTGATACAAAGTTTGCAGTCTCACACACATTTCTTATGTTCTGATGAGTCTATCAGTCTTTTAAGCAAATTTTTTATCAGATTAATTTTTAAGATTGTAAATTCTTTTTTCTTTTATAATAAAATACATTATATATTCTTTAATTCGTATTAAGTTCAAAAGGAGTAGAACATATTAATTAACAACAGCACTTAAGTTCTTTATGTAAATATGACAGATTTAGCCACACAAGCTAACTTCCTACTGCAGTCACTGCAAACTGAAAATATTTATCAACAATAAAGAAAAGGTGAACACTGAGAATCGTCTAAGCATCTAAGAATCATTTAGGGATAAGAGTGTTTGAGACCGGGATGCTCTTCTCTGCTTTTTGAGTTTGAGAGAGGTACTGAACAAAAGAAAACATCCCCATTACATATTAAACATCAAATATTAAAACCAGTTATAAAAACTCATACTTCACTAGCTGGGCCCACGTCCTCATTTTAAGTTTGACAGCGTTTTAATAGGTAAAAGTGAATGCTTTGACATGAATTGAGCTGTGGTTTGGGGAAGGCCTAGAAGGGGATGGCAGCGTCTTCCGGGCCTGGCAGATCCCCATGTACTAAATAGAAGTGAAGAAGTTGAAGAATGGAGAAGAAGGAGGGAGGGGAGCTGGGGCATGTAAACAAGAATGATCAGCTTGCAGAACTAGGGCAACCTATATAGATGACAGCCGGAAGGAGCGTGTTTGGAGGTGTGGTCCTGCTCCTGAAATTCCGATACATAATCTCCAATTTAAAGCACATTAGCACAGTACCCAAAATACGCAATGAGTTAAAAAAGAAGCTACTTCAGATTATATTTGATTACCCAAAAATAGGTTTTATAGATTTGCAGAAAGAAGTTCTTCATTCTGTGGGTTTATTATTTCAGGTTTTGCTACCTGATAATTAAAGACTGCCCAAAATTTTATCTGAAAATTTTTGGGCAGATGTAGATATTTTATTCAGGAGTAAATATATCTGCAAACCGAATCATGTTTTCCCACTATAATTAGCTGTATTAGGTAGAATGCTAAATAATTTGACTCTATTCACAACCTTTTTGTGTTTTTGATATAAGTTGAATTTATTATTATGCCTAAATATTTGTATACACCTGATGGTGTTCTCCCTTCTGTTGCAACACTCGGATGTTGACACAGAGGGGTTCCATAAATGCTTGTTTGCATGTCCTTGAAAGCTAATACTTACATCTGGGCACGGTTAATTATTACTACTTGTTAAAAGAAAATTGTGTATATGTGATCAGCTACATGAAATATATTCTTTTATGGATCACTAAGCAAACCACATGTCTATGTGACTTTTCACCTAATAACTTTTGTGATGAACTTATTTACCAACTTACAGCTTCTTCTTTCTGTAAGAACATACAGATTTAGAAAAGGGGAACCTCAGCTCAGAGTTCTTAGAATAACTCTGTTATCTTTGTACACACACACACACACAAGAAAAGTATAAATAAAGCACGCAGACAATGATGAGACGCAGGTCGTGCGTCTATGACTGCCCTCGCGAGTGAAAGACAACTGCAGTGTTTGTGTTTTCTAACTCAGGGGTCTTAGCTGAAGAACTACGGGGTGATTTAAAGAAATCCCCGTCACTACTTTTAGCAGGTTCAGGTAGACATGTCGCGAAACAAGACACACTGGAAACATGTTTAAAAACAGTGAAAGAACAAAAGTCAGGGAAGGTCTGAGGGTCAGTTTTTTTGTGTCTTTTGGACACCTGAAGGGTCTGATAGCTCTGCTGAAGCATAAGAACTGCATCTTTGCTGGTTTATCTTAGCAGTGTCTGTTCAATAAAAAAAAAAGAAAGAAAACATTACTCTTTATGCTGCTTTTGGATATATAATTAAAACCAAAATTAAAAACTAAAGAGCAGTTAAAACTTTCACAGATCAGAAGTTAATCCACAATATTTTATCACTACAGTTTGATTCTTCATCAACAGAATGACCGTTACTCTGATATAGCACCAGTGGGATCATCATTTAGGAGTTTGTCATCCTGTAAAGGGTCTTAGTGTAAGTGATCCTGATGGTCTGGACATTCAGGGTCATTTTGAAGACCCAGACCCTGAACCATGGTGCTCATCTTGAGCATCTTGGCAAGGCTGGACTCCAGCATATTAAAGTAGACTTTGATGGCAGGCAGGAATGGCAAAAATGGTCATCTAAAGTTTCTACTCAGAACATCTAATACAAACACTGTACAAGCATTCTGTTGTGTCTGATGTTCTCAGTTATAAAATCTGATTATATAAAAGATTTTTGAGATTTGTTTGCCGCAATGTCCTCTGCAAAGTTTACTCTTCACACACAGGGGTGGAGCTCACCTTCAGCTTGAAGCCCTGCAGGCTATTGGTGTAGCCAACCACCGTGCCCCTCCTAACTCTCACCAGGCAGACTGTGTGAGACAACAGCTCGATGCAGTACTTGGGTTTGTCCAACTCCCCAAAGACAACACAGGCAGAGAAACAGTTCATTATTCAGACACCAACAGAGCACTGTGTAAAGTCTGACACGGGGAAACGTACTAACATCAAAATAGCACTGGTTTCCACTATAAAACATGATTACAGTGATGGACTCTGACTTATGATAAAGTGGACCAGGATGATAAGTAATACTGAAAATACTCAGAATTGATTGAATCTACTCTGACCTGCTTTTTTTGTGCCAAAAAACTTAGTTCAGGGTTAGACCTGAGTTTAACCAGGCGTCTGAGCACTGGCAAATGTTCATGTTCAGTTAATCTGTAAAAGGTCATTTCAATGTTCTTCCTGTTGATTCTTTCTGACAATCTCAGATGAGCTCACACTCAAATTAAATCTTGTCATTGCCATGAGGAAGGACTATGAAGAGAATAAATCAGGGAGTGCTGAGGCTAAACCTTGGCCTCTCCCCATTGGACAGCCAATCACAAATATTTATTTATTTACTTATTTATTTATGTTTGGGGTTTCTTTGCCTGTCCTTTACAGTGCTGTAGCAAACAGAATTATTGTCTAATATTTATTTTCCTAAGTGTTCTATTGCTATACTGGACAACTTGATTGTCATATTTAGAAGTTTTTTATCAGGATTATTTATTTATTTATTTATTTATTTTTATTATATTTTAAGTATTTACAATCAGAACTGAGCGGACCGGGGGACTGGAAAGAAAAGACAGACAGAGCCGGGGGGGGCAGGCCCTGCTAAGCAGTCACCAGGAGTGAGCCAGTGCACACCCGAGCACTCAGCCCTGGACACAGAGAACCACCAATGCACCAGCGGGTGGGGGCACCAGCCACTGGCAGGGCGTATGGTGGGGGGAGATAAGCCCCCATACCTAGGGGGAGAGAGGAGTGGAATCTAAGACCCGACCTGACCCAGACACACACAGACACAAACATTTATTCCCATCCTCACGTACACATACACAAACACTCAGCTCTCGCCCAACACAGACACACACAGAAATGAACACCGTACACACACTCACACTCCCCAAACATACTCTATACTCCAGAGTCCAGACTCTGGGGTGGAGATGAGCAGACCACCCAATCACAAATATTCCCGAGACCACTGCCTTACAATCCTTTACATCATATCTTTCTGATGTGGCTGCTTATTATTATTATGCATGTTATTTCCGATTTATGTGCTCCCTCTTCAGAACATTTTGAGCACTTTTAAAGATATCTCATATCACTGCTACTGGAATGATTCAGTTGTACGTTTCTTTTTTAAGCCTCGTGAGGTATCACAACTGCGTGTCTTACACAAGTGCTTAGACAGTGCAAAAAGCTGGATTAGCATCTCATGCTAAACCTTCCATCAAATTTTGACTCTGGTTTTACTTTAGATGGTCATTACTGTCTCTGGTTTATTCATGTTTTTATCACTTATGAAATGTTGCTAAGTTAAGTAGTATTATCTCACAACCAAAACTTGAAACTGTTGTTCATGCTTTTGTTTCTTCGAGAGTGGATTACTGTAGCTCATTATTCACCTGCCTAAAGCATCATTGGACCATCTGCAGACTGTACAGAACACTGCTTCCAGAATTCTGACCAAATCAAAAAGATTTTCTAATGTCACAGCACTACTCGTCCAGCTCCAGTGGCTTCCAGAAAACATTTCAAGATCTTGGTTCTCATTTATAGGGCTCTAAATGGTCAAGCACCGCCATATATTAAAGAAAAAGAACTCTAGCAGGTCCCTAAGGTCCTGAAAACTAAAAGTGACAAAGCCTTCTCAAAAGTACCACCAGGACTCTGGAACTCTCTCACCTTTAGTTTGAAGTCTGCAGACTCTGCTGAGCTTTTTTAAAAGCAACTAAAAACTTCTTTTTACAACTGCTTTTAAGTAACTTTTTCAGTGTACTGATGTGTAATGTTTTTTCTTGCTTCTGATCAGCACTTTGTGACCAATATCTTGAAAGGTGCTATTGAAACGAAGTTTTTACTTTACTTTTTACTTTACTTCCTCTTTTCTTCTCTCTCTTGCAATTCTATCTTCATCACTTTTGTCCATTATATCGACTATCCGTCCTCTGCATATGTCCAGTCCTTGCCTCTCTGACTTTGTCTCCATGTTTAGATCTTGTTGAATTCCTCAGGCAGCAGCAGCACAGGTCAGCTGATCACAGCCTGTAAACAAAATCTACTCACAGTTTAAATTATTACAAATTATTTCTAAGTGATTCTTTTACCATCTTAGGTTTATCTCAACAACAGCATAGAGCTATTCTTAAAAATTCACTTTGTTCTACATTACAGGTAGTCAAGATGAGCAAAATCATTAGAAAGTTTGTTCCCTTGTATTAATATTAATATTATTTTCAGTTAGGTCAGTTAGCTTGGCAAAAAACAGAAAAAAAAGCGCTGGTGGAAATCTCCTGAAGAGCTTACTTTGGAGCACTTTTTACTTTCAACTTGAATACAGATGTTGAGTCAGTACCTCAGTGTTTACCAGAGTCATTTTTAAAACAAATGTCTATACTTCTACTTAAGCAAAGAATGTCTGCACTTTTGTCACCCCTATCTGTTTGACAGTCACGGTCCTTCCCTGTACTATGCAAGTTTCAGTGACTAGTTGACATTTGGGTGCCCTCCAGCGGCAAAGAAATATATCATTCATATAATCTGTTGACTCCAATCTGCTTTTTACATGTGCATGTGGAAAGCCTTAAAAAAAAACTCCTGGTTAGACCTGCACAGTCACCAGATCTCATTCCAATAGAACACATTTGGGTTATGGTAACAGGGGTGATTCCCATTATGGAATTGTAACAACACAGTTAACCAGTGTAAAGACCATGGGCCAAATGAGGATGGCTGCAATTCATTGCGCTCTGGGTTAAGGGCCCACTTCAACTGCTGGAAATCCCCCCCATATGGGTCTCAAACCCAATCCTGGCTTAGGAGGCCAGTGCCTTATCCATTAGGCCACTAGGTCTACACGCTGTGATGCACGAGTGTAACCTGAACTTTGTGGGACGCTGTCATGTTAATATGGACAAAGATCTCTGAGGGATGTTTCCAGCACCTTGTTGAATCTATGCAATGAAAATTAAGGTAGTTCTAAAGGCAAAATGGGCTCCCACCAAGTTCTGGTAGTACCTCGGGTGTACCTAATAAAGTGGCCAGTGGGTATACACTGTAGGCTTGCCTCCCTGGCTGTTTATGTTCCCTTTTCTGTGGTTTTCTAATTTAGTCCTGGCTCTTTGTGGTCTTATGGTACTTCATGACAAAATGCAAATATGCAAACATTTAAATGTAGTCACAAAAAAGGCTTAAATGAAATAGCCAAAGTCAAATCCTAAAAATAATTAGGCTACATTTCACATATGTAAAGCTCTTTTAGACATTATCACTGAAGCCCATAAGTTGTTAAATTTCTTGTTAAAATGACTTACGTTGCTTACATTAAAGAACAGACCTGCTCCTTTACAGTTTCTCTATGAACCATCATCTTATCAGTTTCAGTAAATAACACTGATTCTATAAGCTCAATTTGCTGAAGTGCCCACAAACGTAACTTGTACAAACAGGCTGTGAGGGGGGCTGTTAAAAATATTCTGTTTACAAATATTTGGGGAATGTAGAATTCCTTTGACTCTCTCACATGGAGCTTTGAGCCCCCCTCAGAGCTTTGAGTTTATTAACCACACTGTGCTGTTTCCTTAGGTGCTTGTGAGTTAAATGAGTTTTGTGTACCTGATGTATGGGCTCAGAGTTATACATTATCTTTCCACAGGAAACAGGGTCATTGATGTGTGACCGAGCGTGTCGGGACAATGATTTTGCCCTCTGGTAAACTCAGTTAACCCCCATTTGTGAACAACAAGACCCGTTACTATAGAGTTTGGAGATACTATAAGTACCAGAGAAATCTTGAGAGAGAGCAGATTTCGCCTGCAGGTCCTCGCAGTCAGCAGCAGGAATTTAGAACCATGGTAAGTTTCTGCAGTGTCTAACAGACTCTGTAATGTCCACTTTTAAAGGTGTGATGGTGTTGCCTATTAGATTCCACAAAGCCTTTTCTAATGCTAATGTGGCCTGTTCTTGCAGCGGGAGTGCCTCTCTGTTCATGTTGGCCAGGCAGGCGTCCAGATGGGAAACGCATGCTGGGAGCTGTACTGCCTGGAACACGGCATCCAGCCGGATGGTCAGATGCCCAGTGACAAGACAATCGGGGGAGGAGACGACTCCTTCAACACCTTCTTCAGTGAAACCGGAGCTGGAAAACATGTTCCCAGGGCTGTCTTTGTAGACCTGGAACCAACTGTCATTGGTAAAATTTCCATTTTTAATATAAATTTATATATATATATATCTATATATATATAGATATAGATATATGAGGATTTTAAACGTTTTCTCATATACTCATATACAATTATTTTTAACTGATTAATATGGAAATAGCTGTAGATATAGCTATAGGATTTTAAACGCTTTACATGGTTACAGATGAAGTTTCTCTGCAGGTGGTCTGTGGACAGTCATGGCTAAGACAAAGGAACTCAGTGAGGACCTGCAGCTGTGCATTGTGGCTGCTCACAGGAACCTACCGGCAGCTCTTCCATCCCGAGCAGCTCATCACTGGAAAAGAAGATGCAGCCAACAACTACGCCCGAGGACACTACACCATCGGCAAAGAGATCATTGACCTGGTTCTTGACAGAATTCGTAAACTGGTGAGTTTATCTACATATATTAGTTTAGAGTGTAATTATGTATGGAGGAAATAGTGCTGTTTTGTTCCCCTGCAGGCTGACCAGTGCACAGGGCTGCAGGGTTTCCTCATCTTCCACTCCTTTGGAGGAGGAACCGGCTCTGGTTTCACCTCCCTGCTCATGGAGCGTCTCTCCGTTGACTACGGCAAGAAGTCTAAGTTGGAGTTTGCAGTTTACCCAGCTCCTCAAGTGTCCACAGCCGTGGTGGAGCCCTACAACTCCATCCTGACCACCCACACCACCCTGGAGCACTCCGACTGTGCCTTCATGGTGGACAACGAAGCCATCTATGACATCTGCCGCAGGAACCTGGACATCGAGCGTCCTACCTACACAAACCTCAATAGGCTGATTGGTCAGATTGTCTCCTCCATCACCGCCTCCCTGCGCTTTGATGGAGCCTTGAACGTGGACCTGACAGAGTTCCAGACCAACCTGGTGCCCTACCCTCGCATCCACTTCCCTCTGGCCACCTATGCCCCTGTTATCTCAGCAGAGAAGGCCTATCACGAGCAGCTCACCGTGGCTGAAATTACAAATGCCTGTTTTGAACCAGCCAATCAGATGGTGAAATGTGACCCTCGCCATGGAAAGTACATGGCCTGCTGCCTCCTGTACCGTGGTGACGTGGTTCCTAAAGAAGTGAATGCCGCTATCGCCACCATCAAGACAAAGCGCACCATCCAGTTTGTGGACTGGTGTCCTACAGGCTTCAAGGTAGGCATCAACTACCAGCCCCCCACTGTGGTTCCTGGAGGAGACCTGGCCAAGGTGCAGAGAGCCGTGTGCATGCTGAGCAACACCACCGCCATCGCAGAGGCCTGGGCTCGACTCGACCACAAGTTCGATCTGATGTACGCCAAGAGGGCCTTCGTCCACTGGTATGTGGGAGAGGGAATGGAGGAGGGAGAGTTCTCAGAGGCCAGAGAGGACATGGCTGCCCTGGAAAAGGATTATGAGGAAGTGGGAACTGACAGCATTGGCGATGAAGGAGAGGAAGAGGGGGAAGAGTACTAAGTTTTAGTTTTGCATAATGATATCATTATTGTATTTCAGCAGTGAGCAATACCGTATTGGTTATATATACATATATATATATATATATATATATATATATATATATATATATATATATATATATATATATATATATATATATATATATATATATATATATATATATATATATATATATATATATATATATATATATATATATATATATATATATATATATATATATAGATAGATAGATAGATAGATAGATAGATAGATATAGATATAGATATATAGATATATACATATATATAAGTATGCGTGTATGTGTGTGTGTGTGGAAAATAAACCAATTGTGTAAAGCATTTGTCTGTCTGTGCATTTCAGTTTCTCCCACTAGCTCTGTGTCTCCTCCAGCAATGAGCATGTTTGCTGTTGAACTATAGTGACTTGTCTGTTGTTGTTAGCTGATACCTGGAAGCAAACAAAGCCTGAGAGAACAGTAACTAGGGAAACCAAGTGTGAGCACGTTCTGGGAAACCTTAGGTGATAGTTTGTTGTTACAGCTCTAGAGTTACCTGCAGATGCACAGGTGAAAGATTTAACAGCTTCCAACAATAGATTACACAGGAAACAGCACACAAGGTTTACACAAAAAACATCTTCTAAGGAAAACAGGTTCCTGAAAAGGCATCAGTGGACAGTAAATCTTTACTTTAGAGGAGTGGTTCTGAAATTTATTTAGGGTTATAAGCTTTCTAAAGCACTTTAGTCAATCTACACCCATTTAGAAACTGGGGTAGTCTTTCTTAATCCTAACCTGTTAACTTCCTACAGGTCACCAACAAACCTCCTAGGTGTTGGGTTAGACTGTATAGTTTTATTTAATTCAATTTTATTTATATAGCTCCAAATCACAGTCGCCTCATGGCACTTTAAATTGTTCCGTCATAACAAGCTGTGGGTGATGGGAGGAAGACATTCTAGTTTCAGAAACCAAAAGATATTACTTTTTAGATCTTACATATTCTGGCCTACTGGTAAAAGATTTCCATCTGGGTAAATGAAACTACCCGTACCACAAACAGGACCCTGGTGACCTGGTGGTTATTAAGAAATTAATCTTTTGAGGGAAATTCCTTAGGAAAACATAATCCTTTGTTAATCTCCAGCTTTAGGTATTGCATTTATCCGGTTATCTCATACTACCACCATACTCCCCTTTTCTTTCTCCCGTGTACATAGCTGAAAGCTCTGAACTGAGACCTGCTGGAAAAGAAACAGTGATCTCAAATGTCAGCTGGCTTTGAGGAAAGCGTGTTGCAATGTTTTCCTTGGGGAATAGGCTGCCTTTGCATTGCAAATGAATCTTGACTAAAGTGGTGATGCAACGGTGAGCTGTAACAAAAGACTATTCATTCACTCTGGGGAGGTATCCGTTATCATTCATCTGCAAGATTAGAAAACCCAGGCTGCCAATGTGTCACTTTAACATGACCAAACTTCTAATTTGAGCGATATTTCATTAAAGAAGTAATGCTTGACGCACAGAAACTATTTTTTTTAATTAAAGACTTAGGAGTTAGATCCATCCACAGATAAATGTTTCCATCATATTTAAAATTTTCATTCAGATCTGAACCACAAGGTACTGACTGCACAGACAGAACAGCAGATTCTGAAAAATTAGGTGAGGTGACACAGTTATTGGCCAAAATTTCACTGTTGGTTACTTGTGTGTATAACAACAGCTTTAGTGCCTTCTGTTTGTATTGTGGGTTTTCTTTCTTGTGTTCTGCACCCTCATTTGTTATTGAAGGAGGTGGTGTTTGCTTCTTCAGCTCCTCCAGTTACCACAACATTGCAGGCTGTTGCTTGGTGATGCTTGGCTATAAAGCGGCTTCCTGCACTCGCATTTCACACACAATATCCCCAGCCACTCCTCTCAAGTGAACAAGGGACGTCTTAAAGCTCCAAAAATATGGTGAGAAACCTTTCATTTTCTAAGTTCCTCTGTTGAACAGCTTCATATGATTTCTGAGAAAAATAAACATCTCACAGGGACATTGGGTGTATAAAATGGTCTGTGATTTTTTTTTTTTTTATTAGTTTATCTCTTTCTTGGAGTGTTTTTTCTTTCCAAGTGCCTCCTGTATTTTTCTGCATCTTACTAAGTTTGGACCCTCCTTCAGTTTACTTCCTGTTTTATTTTGAAGGTTATATTCTGGTGTGGTTTTCTTTGTTTCCCCTTCCTTTCTTTGTTCTTTTCCGATCTTTCTTAAATGTCTGATTAAATTCACCTCTTCTTTTTAGCCCATAAAAAATAAGTTAAAAAAAAAAAACTATTCTGAAACCAAAACTGATTCAAATGATATTTTTAACTTACAAAGTAACTAAAATTAAATCGAAATGTATAGGAAATGTCGTTAAGTTTCGTTCTTTATTTTTAAATTTGGTCAAATTTGTCAACATAACAAGCACCAAAACTGGCACGTCTACATGACAGTATTCATGATGGTATGAGAGTGGTTTATTTTAATACTCTTTCTAAACTTCTTAAATCCCCACTACAATAAATGCCCCAGTTTATCTGTGAAAAAACTAAAACACTGAACGTAAAAATTTAAAAACAATAAAGACAAAACTGAAATGAGCAAGCCATTCTAAAAACTAACTCAAAATAAACTAAATTGAAAACAAAAAAAGATGAAAAAATAAATAAATAAGAATAAGTAGTGATAAATATGTACATCTATAATAACTCTGATATGTAGTCTGTGCATATGCCTTCAAGTCTTTGTCAGTTCATTTGAGATGTTTTTCCTGCCATTGTAGTACAGCCCTTTGTGTTCTTTAAGTTAGCAATAAAAAGTCCCTTTTTGATGCTACAAAATACAACAGAATTTCTGTCTGCCATTGGGGTTGTTTTCTGTTGAATAATCTCCTCTGATTAGTGTATTAAAGCTAGACAGAAAATCTGTGACAAAGACATTAAAATGTAGCTTTTACTTCAGATATTTGTTTGACATTTGAACCACTTGTTCTTGCAGCGTGAGTGTATCTCTGTCCATGTTGGCCAAGCCGGTGCCCAGATAGGCAATGCATGCTGGGAGCTGTACTGCCTGGAGCACGGCATCCAGCCAGATGGTCAGATGCCCAGTGACAAGACCATTGGAGGAGGAGATGACTCCTTCAACACCTTCTTCAGTGAAACCGGAGCTGGAAAACATGTTCCCAGGGCTGTCTTTGTGGACCTGGAACCAACTGTCATTGGTAAGAATGCAGGAATAACAACAGAGTGATAAATTAAGTGTCAAACCAAACCACCATTCCTAATCGTTGAGTACACTCTCAATGTCTTCCAAATACAGATGAAGTCCGTACAGGAACCTACCGCCAGCTCTTCCACCCTGAGCAGCTCATCACTGGAAAAGAAGATGCAGCCAACAACTATGCCCGAGGTCACTACACCATCGGGAAGGAGATCATTGACCTGGTTCTTGACAGAATTCGTAAACTGGTGAGTTTATCGCTTGTAATGTCATTAGTTAAAATTTCCAGTGTAACTAGTAACAATGAAAAGATTTATTTTCTACCTCCAGGCTGACCAGTGCACAGGGCTGCAAGGTTTCCTCATCTTTCATTCTTTTGGAGGAGGAACCGGGTCTGGTTTCACCTCTCTGCTCATGGAGCGTCTCTCCGTTGACTACGGCAAGAAGTCAAAGCTAGAATTTGCCATCTATCCAGCTCCTCAAGTGTCCACAGCCGTGGTGGAGCCCTACAACTCCATCCTGACCACCCACACCACCCTGGAGCACTCCGACTGTGCCTTCATGGTGGACAATGAGGCCATCTATGACATCTGCCGAAGGAACCTGGACATTGAGCGTCCCACCTACACCAACCTCAACAGGCTGATTGGTCAGATTGTCTCCTCCATCACCGCCTCCCTGCGCTTTGATGGAGCCTTGAACGTGGACCTGACAGAGTTCCAGACCAACCTGGTGCCCTACCCTCGCATCCACTTCCCTCTGGCCACCTATGCCCCTGTTATCTCAGCAGAGAAGGCCTATCACGAGCAGCTCTCTGTGGCTGAGATCACCAATGCCTGCTTCGAGCCGGCCAATCAGATGGTGAAGTGTGACCCTCGCCATGGAAAGTACATGGCCTGCTGCCTTCTGTACCGTGGCGATGTGGTACCCAAAGATGTGAATGCCGCTATTGCCACCATCAAGACGAAACGCACCATTCAGTTTGTGGACTGGTGTCCTACAGGCTTCAAGGTGGGCATCAACTACCAGCCCCCCACCGTGGTTCCTGGAGGAGACCTGGCCAAGGTGCAGAGAGCCGTGTGCATGCTGAGCAACACCACCGCCATCGCAGAGGCCTGGGCTCGACTCGACCACAAGTTCGATCTGATGTACGCCAAGAGGGCCTTCGTCCACTGGTATGTGGGAGAGGGAATGGAGGAGGGAGAGTTCTCAGAAGCCAGAGAGGACATGGCTGCCTTGGAAAAGGATTATGAGGAAGTGGGAACTGACAGCATTGGCGATGAAGGAGAGGAAGAGGGGGAGGAGTTTTAAAGCTAAATTAATCAATGAGATCAAGTCTAAGTTTGTTTCAAACAAACTGAGCTGCACATTCCTGTAGGTTTTAGACAATAATCTGACAAAAGCTGTGTTTGTAGCACAGTAAAGCCTTTTGTTGCTCCTTCAGTTCTGTGAAATTAAAACTACTACCTATAAACCTTTCAAAGTTGGCAGTCACCTTGACATTTTCACTGTTGTATAATATTCTTAGACCCTGGTTTCCACTCTACAATCCTCTGTTTACAGTGACAAGATATCATGTTTACCGTGTGTCTTTTTCTTGAGACATTAAACTGACAAGTCTTTGTCTAATTATGCTGCACAACTCAAGCTTTATTTGCCCTTCCTGATAAGCTTGAATATCTAAATCGTACGTAACAAAAAAACAACGACCCAGGATTAGACCTGCTTTCCCCATAGTGTTTGGTCTTCATCCATAAAGAATAAATGTGAGGTAATCATTTGTTGCAGTTTATTTATTCATATGTTTTGGAACAAATGTGTCATTATGTTGTCTTAAGGAGGTTTTCTTTGTCATTATTTGGAAGGGAAGCTGAACGAAAGAATGCACGTTTGCAAGCTTTTCACATTTTATATGACATGTCTCAGAAATAAGTTTCAAAGCACTTAATGTAAATGACTGCAATTAAAAATAGTATAAATCTTTTCTTTTTTAATCGCTAAAATTAACAACGGGATGTGAAGAAACAACCACTTAGACTTCACGTCCAAGTTGTGTTCATTTTGGTGAGGAGATATTAAGTGAGTGTTTCAGTGTAACCTTTGTTTAACAAGGTAATTCATGAACAACACGTCGTGAGTTGAAATGGCACCCTGGCAAAAGACAAAGCTTATTGGGAAAAAGGGGGTAGGAATCAAAGGAAAAAAGTAAACACTTTTTAAAAACTTTTTTTAAAGTTAAAAGTGTTTAGGTATAAGACACACTTGTATGAATGTGTTTGTGAGTGAAGCTTGTCGCAAAAAAGCACTTTGAGTGCTCAAAGTAGATACCAGTCCGTTTAAATTTGAAAATGTCTCATAACACCCACTTCACCTGGTTGTAAAAGTTTTAATCAAATTCTTTATAGGGTAATTACAACAAAAGTTACAGTTATATGTCATCACTACAATAACGTCAGTTCAATTTTCTTTCTTTCTGCACCTTAATTTCAGTTTTTCAAACTATTTAAACTATTTTTCATCTGGCTGTCTGAGCCCAACTAATATTTAAAACTTTATTTCAAAGCCTGATGTGCAATTAGTGTAGCAAACGGTGGCCTTTAAGTCACCTTTTATCCAGACTAGCCTTTTTTGTTTCTGTGTTAACGCCACATGTGAAGACACGTCTAACAGCAGCAAGACGACATACAAAATCGGACCGTATTTGAATGCAGCACTACCCAACGTTCGTTCCCGCCAACAGGAAATTCAAACCTTCGGTTTGGCCACGCCCCGTCAAAAAAGTATAAATAAGACCGGCTGCTCTTCCGCTCTTCAGTCCTGCCTTCAGCAACCGATTCTTCAACGTCGGGTCGAAGGAGAAAACAGCACAAAAATGGTAAGCTTAGTAAACCTTTTTTTTTTTATAAATTAAATCAAATAACGTTGCTTGCTTATTTTTGAATAGTCACATAATGACGGGTGTTACAATAAAAGCCAGGTTTTTGTAAAATAAATAAATGATTAAAAAACTTTTACTGTCAAACGCTATGGAATAATTTATTAAAATCTTAAAATATACCTCTAAATAAAAATATTTTGAATTAATTTAAAAAAATATTTCAGTTTTGTGTACGCATGTGCGCACTTAACATTATGTGACGTGGAAGGAGGCCAAGCTGCTGGCGCAGTTACAACTAAAGAGAGACAAAAACAAGTGCAGATCAAACCGCACGAGTTCATAATAAAAAGACGTTTTAAAGAAATAGAAATAGCCTGTAAAGGTCGTGCGCACACGTGGCATGTCTTTCTGTAAGCGGTCGTGCTGAAACTGAAACTTAGGGGTTTTTTTTTTTTTTTTACTGGCGCCATTAGATAACGCCCTGTCCGTGAACGTTAGACAGAGGTGGGGATCAGAGTGGGGGCAGGGAGCAGAGCTGCTTCCGCTCTGAATGGATTTTTTTTTAAACTCCTCTCCCCGCAGGGTGATTTTTAGTGATCTGCTGTTTTTGGGAGGGGTCACCCTGCCATGTTGGAGCTCATCAGGCATGCGGAAAGCCCTACCTGAGGGTAAAACTGCAGCTCGGATGTTCCGGCATGTCCTGACACTGCACTGAAGTTAATCTTATTTCATTTCACACTCGACAATTAAATGTGGCTTGTTTTCAAAAATCTTACAAATTAAATTATGAAAAGTCTTATGAATTTAACATTTTTTAAAATAAATGTTAATGCTTAATGTCATTAAACATTCAGACACTTCCCTCTGGCCACCTATGCCCCTTTGTTTTTCATTTCAGAATATTTTTTTCTTTGATTGTACTTTATATAGTGAGTAAATTCGTGAGTTAGAGGGTAATCATTCTCAACGCCTTTGTTACTTGCTTCAAAAAAGAACCTTCACCTTCAATAAGACTAATGGGAGGTTAGTTTTTTAAATCAGATCTAGACACTTACAGAAACTTTAAAGTTCAGTCAAATTGATTAGTACAATTAGTTACACCTTTGTTAGTATCACATTTGACTCCTTTTTGCTTCTGAGGTGTCTTAATTCTTCCTGGCAGAGATTAAGATTCCTCAGATTTTAGTCTGTATTGACATGAGCATAACACTGTCAATGTAGATGTTTTGGGTGTGGGTCTATGATGTGAGTCTCCCATTCATCACATCCCAAAGGAGCTCTATTGCAGATTGAAAGACTTTGAGAAACAACCACCCAAAAATCGGAAATGGACTTAACAGGAAACCACTTTAATCTGGGTTCCAACAGCTCATTTCCAAATATAGGAAAATAAAACTGTCGGCTCATCTTTTTAGACTTTCTGTTGGATTAAAATCTTTTAGTGTTTGGAAATGGTGCAAATATTTACCAAAGCCCTGTTGTTCACAAGAATATGCAAGTTTGTTACCTCCTTAAAAAGATTTGACCTTCCTCAAAAGGAAAATAATCTGGACTGTAATTAGAGTAAGGGTATAATTTATATAGACTTTTCCTGTTTATGATCTGTGTATTTGCTAAACAAGATCAAAATATTAAAACTGTGATAAGGTGCCCTTTTAACCAGGGTTTTCCATGCACTCACCCAAATGTAAATAACCAGTTTTGGTAACAAAGATTACTTATTCAAACATACATGACAGTCTTAAATATTTGATCATTTATAGACTGCTTTAAAGTGCAGTTCTGAGATAAACATTGTAAATGCAAAACAAGAGCTAGGCTAACTGATCTTTTCCTCTGCTCTTCCACAGCGTGAGTGTATTTCAATGCACGTCGGCCAGGCCGGAGCCCAAATGGGCAATGCATGCTGGGAGCTGTACTGCCTGGAGCACGGCATCCAGCCGGACGGTCAAATGCCCAGTGACAAAACTATCGGAGGAGGCGACGACTCCTTCAACACCTTCTTCAGTGAGACTGGCGCTGGCAAACATGTTCCCAGAGCAATCTTTGTGGACTTGGAGCCGACAGTCATCGGTAAATATTTCTAAATGTGCAGTTGTGTAACATGAGAAAGCTTAAACTAATGTTGACGATCCCCACAAACGACTACAGATGAGCAAAAAGTCAATCAGATACACATCATTCTCCAGTATATTTGCGACTTCACCAGATAACAAGACATCGACCCCTTTCTTTTTCTCCTCTGTCATTTTCTGCAAACTGCTTTGATCCTTTCCCTGCTCATACCAACACTGCTGGCTCTGAGCTCTGGATAACTTTAGCCACTTTGCTTTTGTTGGCGTCACCAGGAACGTTTTTGTCATGTTCTCAGGCTTTGTATCACTCAATCAGTGGAACGGCCTCTTGATGTTTGTCATAGTTTCCCCTGTCAAATTCATAGTTGGCCAGACAGGTTTTACTACACAAATCTGGCTTTCTTCTGACTAATGCTACCAATCTTCCATTTATACTATTTATTCCTGATGTCATTACCTTTTTTAAACTCCTGCACAGTTGGTGTGGAGCACCCATAATTTCGTTGTGCATGTACCATAACAATAAAGGGCTATTCTAATAGAATAGAACAGAATAGCTAGTTAGCTGCTCACTGTTGGTGCTAGCAGCACAAGTGAGGCACTTGAAAGCAAAACTAACTAAACTAGCAAAACTAAACTACACATGTTTTAGTTTTGGCCTTCACATAGGAATTGGTCCACAAGCTGTTTGAGGCAACTGCAAAAGTCAGACTTCATAATTTTTAAGTTGGGTTGCCATCCATTATGACTTGGGCATTAAAAGTGTTGAGTCACAAATTTTTCAAATAAAATAAATGTGGTCGAGTTACTTTAAGTTTCTTGTAGGAAGCCATTTCATAACCCCTCAGTAAATGGTCTAAAATAGGCTTAAATATGGCTTCATTATGAAAATCTGAGAATAAATGATTTTGCTCATGGCATAACTTTTTGCAGCTTTGGACACAATATAAGAAAGGCACCCAGTGCTTCAGGATGAAGTGGAGCACCACTAAAGGTCCATTTGTTTGTTCCTCAGATGAAGTCCGTACAGGAACCTACCGCCAGCTTTTCCACCCCGAGCAGCTCATCACTGGAAAGGAAGATGCAGCCAACAACTATGCCCGTGGTCACTACACAGTGGGTAAAGAGATCATTGACCTGGTTCTTGACAGGACTCGCAAACTGGTGAGCACAAATCTTTGGAACATGTTAAAGCTGGTGCTTTTAATAAGACTTGAGGGTTAACGTTTCAGACACTTGATTTTCCAGGCTGACCAGTGCACAGGGCTGCAGGGTTTCCTCATCTTCCACTCATTCGGCGGAGGAACCGGCTCCGGTTTCACCTCTCTGCTCATGGAGCGTCTCTCCGTTGACTACGGCAAGAAGTCTAAGTTGGAGTTTGCAGTTTACCCAGCTCCTCAAGTGTCCACAGCCGTGGTGGAGCCCTACAACTCCATCCTGACCACCCACACCACCCTGGAGCACTCCGACTGTGCCTTCATGGTGGACAACGAAGCCATCTATGACATCTGCCGCAGGAACCTGGACATTGAGCGTCCCACCTACACCAACCTCAACAGGCTGATTGGTCAGATTGTCTCCTCCATCACCGCTTCCCTTCGCTTCGACGGAGCCTTGAACGTGGACCTGACAGAGTTCCAGACCAACCTGGTGCCCTACCCTCGCATCCACTTCCCTCTGGCCACCTATGCCCCTGTTATCTCAGCAGAGAAGGCCTATCACGAGCAGCTCACCGTGGCTGATATCACCAATGCCTGTTTTGAGCCAGCCAATCAGATGGTGAAGTGTGACCCTCGCCATGGAAAGTACATGGCCTGCTGCCTCCTGTACCGTGGTGATGTGGTGCCCAAAGATGTCAATTCAGCCATTGCCACCATCAAGACAAAGCGCAGCATTCAGTTTGTGGACTGGTGTCCTACAGGCTTCAAGGTGGGCATCAACTACCAGCCCCCCACTGTGGTTCCTGGAGGAGACCTGGCCAAGGTGCAGAGAGCCGTGTGCATGCTGAGCAACACCACCGCCATCGCAGAGGCCTGGGCTCGACTTGACCACAAGTTCGATCTGATGTACGCCAAGAGGGCCTTCGTCCACTGGTATGTGGGAGAGGGAATGGAGGAGGGAGAGTTCTCAGAGGCCAGAGAGGACATGGCTGCCCTGGAGAAGGATTATGAGGAGGTGGGAACCGACAGTGTTGGAGAGGAGGACGAGGGCGAGGAGTACTAGGCTGCTGGAAGGTCCATCTGCTGATTGCTGTAGACCAGTGTTTGCAAAGCAATATTGGACTTGTACCTTAAGTTCTGCACATTCCAGCCAGCAATGCATTTGTTCCAAATAAAACCATGATAATAAAGTTATACTGTGTCTGTTTACTTTAGGGATTGCATTCATTCAGACCGAAAGTTGTAATGTGTACATTCTATGAAACATTAAGTCCAGAGAATTGAAGTTGGGGTTTTTTGTTGTTTTGTTTTTTAAACATACAGTAAATGCTTGGAAATGAGTGACTCAAACCTGGTTAGCTGGAAGAAAAAAGATTAATCTAAACATTTGTAGCTCCAGCTAATTAAATTGAAGAGTCTATGAAGAGCTATTCTAAATCGAATGGATTAAAATGGTGCAAGTATAGCTAACTGGTATGCATGGATTTAGTTCTACAAAATTGCGATACAGAACTAGCTCTAGTGAAGCCTCAGACAAAGTCAGAACTCGCATGAAGTATTTGCAGCACTTACACACGAAAAGATTTATTTAAGGTCTTACAGATACAAAATAGCTTTTATTTTTTTTCTCATAGAATAGCATTTCTTGGTTTTTGTTTTTTTAAAGATTTTCTTTTGTCTTGCATGAGGCAACAAACAATATATTCAGAGACACAAAATCCGAATGGCACACAGGATGTTAGTTGTGAGGAGAGAAAATTAAATGTCAGCCTTCACACTGCATTACAACATTTTTAGAGCATTCCGGTGCTTTCAAATACATGTAGACATAAATTGTATTTTAAATTTAGCTTATTCCTTGAGGCAAAAATCATTTCAACAACACTACAACACTTTCAGATTGGATTTCAACAGGTAGATGATCAGGTTTAAAACTGAAAACAGTTTTCAATAGCCACATGATCCAGGTTTAATTTTCATTACTTCATTCTCCTGAAGGTCCCTGGACATCTGTGTCAACTATCCAAACAGATTAACTCTTTGCTAAAATCTTCATTCTCTGTGACTCTTATTAATGCTGTTTGTTATTACACAGAAAAAGAAAGGTAGGATACGAGTCAAGCGCGTGGGTCAAGTTGTTGGGGTCCATTCATCAGACTGGAGGCAGCCCTGCTCGGTACTGGTGTCACTGGGGCAGAGCTTTGAGGATGGCATTCACCTCCTCGGCAACTGCAGTCAGTGCAAACTCAAACTGGTCCTGGAAAAGAGAAAAGGCCAATTTTCCATTGGTACTCCCCGAAGTTAAAGGAACTTATCGTAAAGTAGAAAATACTGGAAGCTAAGAAATGCTCAAGTCTGTCTGCAAAAAAAAGTGTACTCTTATATGCTTTTAATGTAAAACTGAAAGACATATCACTGAATACAAAGACTAGTAGCAAAACATCCCATAAAAAGTTTTTGCAACAATAACTGCCCACATTTGAATAAAGTGTGTGGTTAAAAGTAGTCCACCAATCAGAGAAAGGTCCAAATATGTCTTTGTTCTAATTGTCCAATTAGAATGTTCAAAATGATTTGATATCACTAACTGATACTACCTTGCCACATATGAGTTAGCTCTATAAAAGCCAAGTTCAAATATTAAAACTCCGTCCAACACTAGTTTCAATTAATGTTGAAAACCAGAATAAAACTAAAACCAATTAAAACTAGAATCCAGTTTAAAATAACCAGAAACTTAAATCTACCTTAAAGTCATCAACCAGTCTAAAACCAGCTAAAAACTAAACAAAGTCAAAGCTATGCCATAAACCAGTCTAAAACCAGTTAAAATCATGTAGTCACCAAATTCAGATAAAGCTTCTTTTTTAAAATAGTTTAAGACAGATTTTTACTTTCTTTCTTATTATTCTTCAGAAAAACAAAAAATGAACCGCAAGTAAATGAAAAGAGAGAAGAGAAACTGTCACCTTGGTGCGGACCATCCCAGGCCTCTGATCTCGGACATGCTCCAGTGTAGCAGCGATGTCTATCTCTTTCACGCCTGCAGGAAAGAGATAGGCTGGTTAAACTTGTATTACAAGATTGTTTTTTGTAAGGACTGAGGAAAAGGGCAAACAGACTTTACATACCCTAGAATTATATTACTACAGATGCTGTTGACAGTGCTCTGATGGCTTTAAACTACAATGTCCTGAAGATGGACTACAAAACGAAAATCTATCCAAGAAAATCCAAGAATTCTAGATAATAATATCATAAGTGTTCGTCTGTGAAGGTTCTCAGTCATCCAGGTCACCTTAGTCTAAGGAGCTTGGAAAGAAAAGCGTCTGGAATCCTTTAAGTGTTCTTGAACTTAAAGAAAACTTAAAGCCTCTCATCTGAGAAGCTTCTTTAGTTCTAAGCACAATTGCTGGAGAGTCCCAGATTTTAAGCCCTATGGGAGTGTCTGCAAGAAGGTCATGGACCCCCTATTGATCCTCTACCTAATCACATGAGCCAAGGTGTGAAAACGGGTGTGGGTCCCAATCAGCCAAGGTTTCGGGTGAACCCATAGTACAACCTAGCCCAACCCTATCATGCGATTTACTGAGGTCAAATGGCCCAGGATGTGAGTGGGCGTTAAGGTGTCTGGGAAGGGATCTCAAAAGCCCCTCCCTCTGTTCAAAGATGGTCGTTCACAGTGGACATAGATGGCTTCTGAATATCATAAGTGTTCCAGTTAGGAGAGCCCAAGAGACTATAAAGACTATAAATGTGGACAACCCAGTAAAAGACAGAGTTCTCCAATTAGAGATTATGAACTGTATTAAAAATGGTCAGGGGAGTTTTGCGCCAATTTGGTTTGCATTCGTTTGTCTACACTTGTGGAACGGCTTAATTTCCTTTCCTTTCAAAAAGGATGGTCCAGTGTATACTCTGCTCAAGGAGATAACAAAGGAACCATCTTTCTTTGGGTCACGTACCTCAGTTAGGCGCCAGTTGCGCAGGCCTAGAGATCTATTTATGACTCCTTGACAACCACTGGTTGGTAGGGGAAAATGTATATTCCCTTTCTAGCTGGAGAGTAGTTGTTGGAGGCAATTGCCAGGTGAAATCACTCTGCAACACAATTAAATCTGTGACTGATTTAATTATAAGCAGACTGCTGGGGGGCAAAGTGAAAGTTTTGCCTTTTGACACGTTTTAATTCCAGTGGTAAGGCATGACTACTTTAAAGGCAAACATTGTGTTTCCAGTTTGTGTCTCACTTATTCCTTTGTAAGTAAGACTTTAACAAACTACAGGTGACTGCTACAGTCTACTAGTGATCCCTGCAAAGCAAATGCAAGGAGTGTTTTATTCCAGCAACCAGTCTCTAGCACTTCATTACTGTAGCTTTAGAAAATCTATGGGAGAATTTTGTAACATCAACGAAAAAGATTTACTGCTTACAGACACTGACTATGCAGACAGCCATAGGGAATTTTTTTTAGACTAGATCACCAAACCTTTGCAGCAGTTTTATCATATTTGATTGGTAATTCTGCAAATGCAGTTTTTATGTTGTAGTGGTCATTGACATAAACAGCTCTCTCTCCATTTGTATAGATCAGGGCTTTAAAATAACTGCCTGGACGTGTTACACACTAAATTCTCATGGAACAAAAACACACGTGCGGTCATAAAAGTAAGTGTTTACCTTTAGCCATGCGATTAAGAACCATATCAATCAGTATGTAAGTCCCAGTCCGTCCTGTACCATCACTGTGTAAGCAAAGAAGAACAAAGGTGGACACCACAAAATAAATATGAGAATTTCTGCAATTTACTCAGATAACATCAAGCAAAACATCAAACTAGCACCATTCTAGCTTACTGACTACTGTCTACTTAAATAAAGACTAAATATAGATGATAATAAACTCTTTAAAAAGTACTAAAGCAAATTGTTTATACTACAGAAGTTCCATGAAAGTTGGTCAAGCGTATACATTTGTCACACCGTTTGTGGTATTCAGGAGCAGATTTTAGCAAATTTTTACATATCTTGGCATTCAGGTAGTACCTGCAGTGCACGATGATGGGGCAGGATCGTCCTCTGTAGCACTTATTCACCTTCCTGAGGAGAGAGATCATATAGGGAGGTGGGGAAGGAAAGGTTAATAGGATGCAGCAAATGGCCTTTGGTACATGGAGTGCAGGTGGTTATGATTGTATTATTAAGCTCTGCACTTTATAAGGTAAAAATTATAAATGTTGCTTGAGTGCAGTAATAAATATCATAATAGGATTCAGAGAATACAGGGCCACAGCAGAATGGCTCCTGAATTATTTATTATCTGAATACTGGAGTTAGTGGCATGGGTGTTTTGAATGAGCTGGTCCATGGGCCATACTTATTTTAATTCAAATATCTGACAAATAATCGAGTTCGCTGTTTGGCAAAGGATTTCCAGGAGGTTTGTGCTTCAATTTTGAGAGGTTTTTTTTTTTTTTTTATTTCATTATTTTGCTTATTGCTAATTAAGTTACTTAGCATCAGAAGATAATTTAGAACTCTGACCTAACCACAAATTAACCATTAAATTGATAGGAATCTATGCATGGCCATAATTTACCTATCACTGTACAAACAAAAATGTTGTCCTTTTTCATATGTTTAAAAATGTTTTATAGACAGATATTTTTTAAATACAAGTTTTTGTAGGTTAAGAAATAAATAAATAAATGTTGAAGATGGATAGAGAGAGACAGAGATAAGAAGGGGGTTTTCTGCGATGGACCTCCTGCTGCAGCCACATCAGTCAATGATCATTTTTGTGACTATGCAACTGGACCCAGACTACTAGCTGCAAACCACAAGAATGACACAGACAGATGTGTTCAAAATTAAACCAGGGGCCTGCTGACCTCCATCGCACAGGGTGGGAGGAGAGGAGGGAGTGAGGCGGATGGCTGAAAGACTGACAGATGGGGGAATCTATAGTGTTTATTTATCAGGTAACGTCTTTAAGGTACCTTATTGTTAGTTTGCATGATTTTGTTCCTTCTGGGTCAGAGGGAGGATAGCTGGATGCTTCTTTTGAAGGAAGATTTTGTCATCTTTTCTTATTTTCTAGACTCCTCCAAAGCATGCACATCAAGTATTACTTAAAGGAAGTCTATGTAACCTCAGAAACCTGTTGTTAACTAAGGGATACTGTTAAGCAAACTGCTTGTGTGAGCTCTTGCTGTTTTACATTATATAGAAGTCATCATCATGGATCAGCTGGTGAAGTCATTTGGCAAGCTAGCCAACTGGCACTTCGACCAGCGTGACATCACCTAGTGGTTAGTGGATTACTGTTATGAAGCCTTGAGTTCTTGGTGTTTTGAAATCAAATAACCATAATTTAGAAATTAACTTCATGTACCGTCATGGACAAATTGCTTCTTACAAAACATGGCACCTAGCTGACAAACCACACATGATAGCTAGTGGAGCCCTTGTTATAAGTCATATAAGTGTGTGCTAATGTTTTCAGTGGTTCTACAGTAGCAGTGCTTTTGGCCCTTATGTGGACTTTGTTTTTGAGTCTATGTAGTGAAGGTAGCCTATAGTTAGTTCACATGCGTTAAGCTATTATCAGCTATTGTGTTGGTCAGGAACACATCCTTTGGACTGTTGGAGTCCTTCACATAGAAATCAATCCACAAGCTGTTAGAGGCAATGTGAGAGTCAAGGAAACTCAAATTTTAAAGTTTATTTTAATCTCTTCAGACACTGGCAATAAAAAGCAATTTAAAGTGTGTATGTGTTATGTTAAGTAAAGCACTTTTAATTTACAGTTGAATGAAAAGAAAACTTTCACAGGACTCTGCAGTCCTGTTAAAAACTAAATCCACCCCATGATTCAGTAGTTAGTAGAACCACCTTCAGCAGTAATACCTTCAAGTAATTATTTTCTGTATGACTTCATCAGGATTCTCATTGTTGTGGAGGAATTCTGGCCCACTCGTCTTTACAACATTGCTTTGGTTTATTGAGGTTCATGCACAGCTCTCTTAAGGTCCCACCAGAACATTTCAGTCAGGTTGAGGTCTGGACCATTGCATCACCTTAATTCTTTTTCAGCCATTCTGTTATAGATTTGCTGCTGAGTTGGTATCATTGTCCTGCTGCATGACCCAGTTTGGGCCAAGCTTTAGCTGTCAGATCTGACTCTAGAATACTTTGGTATAGACAGAAAAATCATTGTCGACTCAATGACTGTAAGCTGCTCAGCTCCTGCGGCTGCAAAACAAGTCCAAATCATCTCCTGTCCTCCACCGTGTGGTATTTGTGCAGATGTGCTGAGTTATCATTTTGAGGTTATCGCCAAGCATCTCTACTTTGGACTCGTCTGTCCAAAGGACATTGTTTCAGAAGTGCTGTGCTTTGTTCAGATTCCCCTTTGCAAACCTACTCTGCGCTGCCATGTTCTTTTCAAATAAAAGAGGCTTTCTCTAGGCAATCTTTCCAAACAAGTTATGCTTGTTTAGTCATTTTCTAATTGTAGTGTCATGAACTTTAACATGCTAATTGAGGCCTGCAGAGCCTAAGGTGTAGTTCTTGAGTTTTTTGCAGTTTCTCTGAGCATTGCACAGCATTGACCTTGGGGTGAATTTACTGGGACGTCCACACCTGGGAACACTGTTGCATTGTGTTAACACACAACTGAATGCTACAGATAAACTGCCAAAAGATTTTATAGAAGTGCTTACACTCACTAATGATCAGTTAATCATGGGCATGTGATTAGTGACACCTCGCTGCTACTTACGTTGTTAATTCCAATGGAAGCAGTCAGGGTGTACTAGTTTCTCACAGAACTACACAGTGTCCTTTCAAAACTTTCTTCTTCACAAGACCATAAATAAGAAAGTCAATCCACCTCCCATACAGAGAAAAACCTTGTTTGAATGGGATTTAACTCTCTCCTTCAGTTTTCAGGCCCCTCTTCTGTGGAACCAGCTTCCAGTTTGGATTCGGGAGACAGACACTATCTCTACTTTCAAGATTAGGCTTAAAACTTTCCTTTTTGCTAAAGCATATAGTTAGGGCTGGACCAGGTGACCCTGAATCCTCCCTTGGTTATGCTGCAATAGACGTAGGCTGCCGGGGATTCCCATGATGCATTGAGTTTTTCCCTTCCAGTCACCTTTCTCACTCACTATGTGTTAATAGACCTCTCTGCATCGAATCATATCTGTTATTAATCTCTGTCTCTCTTCCACAGCATGTCTTTATCCTGTTTTTCTTCTTTCACCCCAACCGGTCGCAGCAGATGGCCGCCTCCCTGAGCCTGGTTCTGCCGGAGGTTTCTTCCTGTTAAAGGGAGTTTTTCCTTCCCACTGTCGCCAAAGTGCTTGCTCATAGGGGTCATATGATTGTTGGGTTTTTCTCTGTATTTATTATTGTGCGATCTACTGTACAATATAAAGCGCCTTGAGGCGACTTTTGTTGTGATTTGGCGCTATATAAATAAAATTGAATTGAATTGAATTGAATCCATTTGGCATTTAACTGCCGTACCTGCGGAAGTCCAGCAGGGGGCGTGTGGAGGTAGGGATGCCCTGAGCTGGCCAGCTGAGGAAGTGAAACTGAGTGAGCGTCCGGGTCTCCTGCGTCTGCACGTTCTTTAGGTAGAAACTTCGAACCAGGAAGTCGTTACACCAGATGTGCTCCGACACCAGGTTCACCTGGACGAACACACAAGAAGAATAAGTTTGCGTGTGTGCTGCTCCACACACGCACACAGACTCACACCCTCTCACACACTCATCACCTCATAGATATGGTAGAGGGACGAGCCTTCATCAGGCCAGTAGCGGTCACACTGTTTCTCTCCATCCTCCACCAGAGCTGTCATCATCACGATCACAGTGCATCCATTCTCCCACACCATCTAACACAAAGTACACAGGTGCTGATTAACATACACATTTAAAACCGATCTGATACAAATTATTCACATATGTCTGCACACTGTTCTGATCAGCAGCAAAACTGACCTGCCAGAAGTCAGAGATGGTGTGAGACAGAGGGCCCTGGGTGGCAATGTAGGCCGGCATACGGGGATCATGTTCGATCTGTAGAGGAGGACAGAAGTGAACGGGGGGAGGGGGTCTCGAGATTGTGAACAGACACATCTACTGGATGGACTGCATTTTCCTGGGACACTTATTTTGTTGTTTTCGCCTTATTGACCAGGACCAGACCATGGGGAGAGTCACTGATCTACAAATGATATTTGGACAATTCCATAATAGTCTTGCAAGACCAAGGCTGGCCAGAAGGCCTTAATTTTTCTCTAACAGGACAAACTTTTGATTTGCTTAGGTGAAAGTGGAGGGTCAGACTTACTATAGTGCTGGCATTGATGTAGTCTGACCGCGAAGGGTTGATCTCTGCCTTCAGCTTCACCCTTGCGTGGTCATCTAAAGGACAACAGTCACAGAAATAAGTATTCAAAACTTATTTATCTTCAATTTTTGTGTGACTTCAAAGGTCAGACAGGATGCCATAGACAGAATAAACTGGTAAAATTAAGATTTGTCAACATTTTATTGAAGTTTTGTGCATGTTCTAACTGTTTTACTTTGAGTACTCAATTCTGGAACTGCATTTTCCTCTTTGATGAGCAATGATACTAAAACTTGCTTGTAAAAAGTTACCCCGCTCCCTCATATTCTCCATTCATAAGCTCCTCAAAATACTTCTTTCATCTTTTCAATGTGTTCTATGCATTCATTAGCACATTTCTCTTCCTATTCTTAATCACCCCAACCTGCTCCACATCCTTGAAACTCTTCTTCTCTTTACTTAGTGTCCAGAGTCACATATGACTCTCTATAAGCCTTTTCCTTTGCTACAGCTCTGTATACCTAGTCTCCAAGTATGCCTGTCTAATTTTTATAGATTTTCCTGACTTTCTCTTTGCTATCGTGTTCCCTTGAAGTTTTAGTTTAAGTAAATAAGTAAACAATCTAAGCTAAAAAATATGTAAAACCTTTATTAATTCAAGCCTAGGATGAGAAACCAGAAATCAACACAGATACACTTAAAATCTTGATATAACTCAATATTAAGCAGCCTCAAACTCTCAGGGTGGTTCAGACTGCTTTTTTGCCCCGTGATTTAACAGAGCAACTTTTACAGGATGCTTAATGCTGATGGGAGTGAAGTTGCTGAGGAACTCACAGGGCACTGAGTCAGGGCAGCGATTCTTCTTCACGTTGGCGTCGCTCTGAGCCATGGAGACAGCGCTGGGTTCGGCCTGGTAGGAACACAGAGCCTCCCACTCCTTCAGCAGCCTGTCCTTGTTCCTTAAGTGGTCCTCCATGTAAGCCTTTAGGAGTATAGGACATTCAGTCCCATCTTTCCATTATATGAAGAACCATGTATGTGTTGTCTAGACCTTTTAACAAATTGACCCAAAGTTTTAGAGTTTAAATAAAATAAAGCTAATTAAAACTAAATTTATCCCAGTTTTAGAGTAAGCATCTAACACTTTAGATGTGCCCAAACTCATGTGCAGTTTAACTCTGGGAAATATCTTACCAATGCCAGTATATACACTGTATATAAAAGCCTTAAACCTGCATTCTTTCTAATGGCCAGCAGGGGGCGCTTGAAGAAGTCTGACTGTATAGAAATCTATTTGAAAATCAGCCTACTTCTCACATTATTAATGACCTCAGTCAACACTTTTCTAATGAGTTTATGGGCTCAACTGCTATTTTAAGTATTCTTTAATACAACACAATGTTAATTTTGTAAATCAATTTCCATATTAGAGTAAAACAGAGAATAACATAGAGTATCCTTTATCCTGTAGCTACCTGGTGATCCTACAACTGAGACAAATGGCGTCAAAAAAATGAAGAGCCAGCAAAATATTTACACACAAGTCCTGTCGTTATGAGTATTTGGCAACTGTTTATAAATGTTTTTAATATCAAAATGCAGCAGTGAGGCAAAAATATTCTGTAACTAAATTTGACTTTATCTGATTTTTAATTTTTCACAAATCTTCTTGTGAACCTTTTGACTGATCCCTTTCTAAGGTTTAACCTATTAAATTTGGCATCCTCACAGGCAGCATTTACACATCATCAAGTACTGACCAGTATCATGTGACCAGTAGAGATGTCCATGTTGGCCTGAGCTGGCTCCTCACACCAGGAGGGCGTGCTGCTATGGGAGCTGGGGCTTGGCTGGGCGCCGTCGCTGAACTGGGACGAAACACTGCTCACCCTCGAGTCTGTACCTCCGCCTCCCACTGCGCCTCCCGCAACACTTCCTCCACCTCCACCTCCTCCACTTCCTCCACTTGCTCCTCCCACAGCACCCAGGGCGGCAGCTTCAAGGCGTCCAAAGGCACCTTTGGAGGCCATATGCTGGCGACACAGGTCCTGGTGAGCCAGTTATGCATGCACTGTTTCATTACACTGCACTCCTCTCACTGCGTTGTGCCTCTTAACAGTTTATATAGATTTGTATTTGTATAAAGCATCTGAATGGACTATTTCGTCACTAAAAAAAGAAAAAAAAAAGAAAGTCTTTGCTAGCAAAGTAATTTGAAAAGTTATGTTAGCAAGCAAGCTACGGACATATACATAGCTTATTTAGCAAGTCGCAAATACACAACAGTGGCAGTACAGATTGAAAATTTCACAGGTTATCTTCAGTGCTGCCATCTTGGATTGTTAATTCGAGGTTAGTGGGCTGCTCTAACTTTCTGAGTTGGAAATCCAGGAAGCAGACGGGGCATCCTAAGCAAAGGTTCCGACTTATAAATTAATCTGGAAACCACTACGAATCCTATCCTACCCTATGAGATGTGAGACTGCAATTTGTCCGTGTTAGTAGGTACGCTAGCATTAGCAACACTAGCCAAAAGACAGCTCAGAGGCTGACTTGAACTCCAAAAATCAAACAATGCATCCATGAATTAACTGCCCTGGTGATGCTGACCTGAGTTTTCCCCTAATGGTCAAACATTATTAGGAAAAACTTCATTAGACAAAACTGACAAAAGCAGTTTTTTTAAAATTACTTTGCTAGCTAGTAAAGTCTGTTTCTAACATTAGCCAATTATATATAATGTAATGGGGCAGCACGGTGGCACGGTGGTTAGCACTGTTGCCGCACAGCAAGAAGGTCCTGAGTTCAATTCCACCATCAGGCCGGGGTCTTTCTGTGTGGAGTTTGCATGTTCTCCCCGTGTCCGCGTGGGTTCTCTCCGGGTACTCCGGCTTCCTCCCACCGTCCAAAGACATGCAGCTTGTGGGGATAGGTTAACTGGATAGTCCAAATTGCCACTAGGTGTGAATGTGTGAGTGAATGTGAGTGCGAATGCTTGTCTGTCTCTGTGTGTTGGCCCTGCGACAGATTGGCGACCTGTCTAGGGTGTACCCTGCCTCTCGCCCTATGATAGCTGGGATAGGCTCCAGCGCCCCCTGCGACCCTGAAAAGGATAAGCGGAAGTGAATGGATGGATGGATATAATGTAATGTCTAAGACTAGTCAATACAAGCTTATAATCTGACTGAAGTAACGTACAAGGTCATAGATGATGGCCTTTACTAAAGTAAAGTTATGTTGAGTTTGTGTTGGAGTTACGTTTTGTTGGGAACTGTGATGGCTGCATGCAACCACACAACTGAAAGACTCTGGTAATTTTCATGTTTACCTTTCATTCTTATTTTTATATTGTGCTGTAAAGCTTCCGTGATCATAAGTTAACCAATTCAAAATTTTGAGTTTGTTTGTAATACCTGACAGCAGTAAGCTATAGTCCAAATGATGGCATAGAATCTGTTTTGCATTGTTTGTTATGGTAAAATGGGTGTATGCTATATTCATTATTTTCTGTTCTTGAGTTACCTGGCTGCCGCTCCAGTCCTTCCTGGTTTGGGTGAAAGAGGAGGCTGAGGGTGGAGCTGGTTTAAATGCAGAAGCCAATAAATGTGTATGCATGTTCCCTCCTATGTAGGAGGGAATTGGGGTTCTTCTTGAATTATGGTTGGCTGTTATCGCTGTGGTTTTCACCTTTGGTGTATACAATGATTTATTCGCTTGCTGTATAACTGGAGCTGTCTCTCATTTGCTGAGTTTGCTGAGTTATGTTTTGTTAAGTGGTTTTTGAGTAGAATTTTGTTAAGTTGACCTCTTTTAAGGGCCCACTTGGTTCTTAAAATAGTTTGTTTTTGTCATTTTGAGTTTTTGTAATAGTTTTGTCCTTTTTGGGGTATAATAAAACCCATTTTTTGAAGATTATACCTGTGCCTGTATGTTTTTGGCTGCTCGGTCCGTGATAGGAACCGATCATTTGGTAACGTTAATGATTAGTGGACTCCATTTCTAACTGAGGTAAGGCCTTTGGGAGCATAAATCCTTTTGGCTTCGGATTTTTGGAATAAAAGTGGTCCAGAGACCTTCAGAAATCAGTCCACAGGTGATTGGAGGCAGCTGAGAGAGTCGGGGAAAGCCTCATTTTTGAAGTTACATTAAAATCAGTTCATACATTGGGAATAAAAAGCAGAACCTGGACATTCGCCTCTCACATCTACACCATATTTCCATTTTATTGACTTTAGCGGACTATTTGAACTTTTATTGCCTATACTGGTTATAACTTTTTGTTATTGCCTATTATTCTTTCCATCTTGGCCATTTATCCAAATACTTCAACGTCCATCTGCTAGCACTATTACTTTCAACTATCAGTTAATTAAAATTTCAACCACATGGTGCCAATGCAGTAACATTCATTGAAATTTAATTTCTGTACACCTGCTATATCCTGAGGTACGCCCTCACCTGGTACTCCTGGTGGCTGAAGCTGCCTCCTTCTGGTCCCAGACCCAGCTTCTTTGCCGCCAGTCGGTGTGCATGGTGGCGCAGGCAGGTGATGGTCATGGCCGCCACCAGGATGCCGCCGATGCAGGCCATGGCCACCAGCATTGCAAACACCCAGCGGGAGCGGGGCTGGACTCTGGTCGCCAAGGGCAAAGACTTCCCATTATTCTTCTGTAACAAGTGGACAGAAAAAAAGCCTAAATTCAGCTTCCTTCTGACCACTCGTATCAGCAACAGTGAATACCTACAGAACTGATTTTAAGATGAATGTAGATAAATGTGTAAATGCACTCACCTCTCCAACACCGCTCTGCAGCACCTTCAAGCCCGTCTCAGACTCCAGGAAGTTCTTCTCTGCAACTGATTCAACCAACCAATCAACAATAAACCAAAGTTTAAACAAAACCCCCTTTGCACCTTTCCTCCTTTTTATGCTTCCTTTAATCCAGTTTTGTTCTCTTCTTCGTTTCTTTACATTTAAAACCTTTTCATATGTTTTCTTGCATTCTTTCCTCTGTCAGTCCTTCTTTGTTTCACAGTCCTGAACACACTATACAGTTCCTACCTTCCTATTTTTTCTTCCTTTGCTATTTTTTTCTTTTTCAATTGGTTTATTCTTCCCTACCATCCTTCCTTTCTCTTTTAACCTTTTTTCTTTCTTCCTCCATTCCTTCCTTCAATTCTTTATTTTTCTTCAAGCCTGTCTTAATTCTTTCCTTTGCTTTTGATTTCTTCCTTTGTTCTTTTGTTCCCTCTCCTGTCTGATCTTCTTTTCTTTTACCTTTCTTCTTTTTTCTTTTCTTCCTTCCTTTCTTTTGTCCTTCATTCTCAAATTTTCTTCCTTTATTTCTTCCTTCCTCCTTCCTTCCTCACTTCCATTCTTCTCCCCCTTTTCTTCCTCAGCTCCCTTCCTTTTCATCCATCATTACTTAGTTCCTCAATTCATCCTTTCTTCATTCCTTCATCCTTCCTTTTTATATTCCTCATCGCTTCCTTCCTTCAGTTCTCCATTTTCTTTCATTTCTGCTTTCATTTTTTCCTTCATTTGTCTTTCCTTATTCACTTTGTTGTTTTGTTCCTTCACCTTTACTGTCCTTCCTTCTTCCTTCCTGCCATCCATCTTTCCTACCTCCCTTCCTTCCTCAGTTTCTTTCTTTCTTTCTTCCTTTCATCCTACCTTACTTAGTTCCTCAATTTCATCCCTTATTCTTTCTGTCCTTCCATTTTCTTGTTCCCTTTGTTCTTTTCCCTTCCTTCCAACATTTCTTCTCTCTTTTCTTTTCTTCCTTTCCTTCCTTCTTTGTTTCTTCTTTGCCCTCAACCCCCCCCCCTTCCTTTCCTTTTTCATCCTCTTCCCTTCTTTTTCATCCTTCACTACTTAGTTTAATTCTGTGGTCTCCTCTGTGAGTGCTTTGATTGAACCCACAGCGGGCGGCGCTCTAAAAAGTGAACAGGTGGCGTACCAGCTTTGTCGGCCACGTCTGCGGCTGTCAGGTTCTTGGCGTTGGGTCTGATCCTGAAGGTGATCGCAGGTCCGACCACACTGCAGAGAGGCAGAGAACGCCCAGCAGGTGAGTTTTAGACTGAAATAAAACACCAGCTGAACATAAGTTACCTAATCTAATGCCCATTAATAAGAATCAGTAACATGTTTTTAATAGTTTGTGCAACAGGAGAACAAAGAGCACTTTTACTTTTTAATCTCAGACACTTTGCAGAAATCTCTTCAGGTCAGTTCTTCTCTAAACAAGTCTCATTTTCTTCTAAGAAGTGAAAATCTGCAACAGCGTCATCAATATTTTCATGTTTAATTTATTTAAGTAAAAAAGAATGTTTACTCATTCTAGAGTAGCAACCTGCTCTAATATTTACTTTATCCAGATAAATGGAAACGATTTTAATATAATGATGACTCTTTGAGATGTTTCTTTGGGATGAACTCAGTATTTTGCTTTCAGTTTCATTAACATTACTTACAGTTCTCCTATATGGGAGGTACAGCGGTGTATTTTTGTGCATATTAATTTTTTATTGCATTTATTACTTCTTTAATTGTATGGGGTTTTTTCTGTTGTTTATTGAAATGCTCTGAATAAACTGTAACTGCTATTGTTTTATTAAATCTTGTGAAGACATGGAGTTTACGTGGATCTTAATAAAGAAAATCGCTTGGATAAGAAGGAGATTTCTGCAGGTCGGAGCTTGCTGCAGGGTCAGGAAGAAGGAGGAGGAGGAAGAGAAGCAGGTCAAAGAATCACTTCCACGAGCAGAAAGTCGGTGCAGCTCGCCGTCCAGCTTCACCAGGTCTGGGGGACCTCATGAATCAAAGAGCGAGGATCCAGAGGCTGAAGCCAGAAAGCACGTCGCCTTTTCTTTCAGATTTTTCTTTCTTATTTTTTGTGCCGGTTGAGGAGCAGCAACGTCCTCGCTCCTACCTGATTCTGATGAAGGAGTTGGTGGAGAGGCCGATCCTCTCCGACAGCAGCTCCAGCAGTCGCACCCCGTCGTTCAGACTGAGGGGGCTGACAAAACACACACATTTAAACACACACACGAACAGACACTCTCTCACACATACATACAGCAGCGTTCAAAGATTTAAAGAAGACCTTTGACCTCTGAATCTGAGTCAGTCTGACAGTCAGTTTATCAGCTTCTGCTTCTGATTTCCTGATCTGAGCTCAGGGGTCGGCGCTTTTACTTTCTTCCTGTACTCCTTTGTTTGCTCCCTCCTTCCTTCCTGTCTTTAGGTGTCTTTCCTTCTTTTAATTTCAATATCTCAGTTTCTTTCCTTCCTTCATTCTTTTTAATTTTCTTACCTCCTTCCTTTTTATTTCTTTACTTAATTTATTCAGCCTTCCTTACTTCTTTCTAGTCTTCTTTCCTATAGTTTTTTCCTTGTGTTGTTTATTCAACATAGTTTTCTCTGTTAATCCTTTTGATTTAATTTCTGATGCCATACATTTCTTTCTTTCCTCATTTTCCTTTTTCCATTTTTTAATACCTATTTCTTTCTTTTCTTCCATTTTCTTTCTGTCAGTTCTTTTACATCCTTCCATTTTCACACTGCTCTGTCTTTATTTATTTCCTTCCTTGATTTATTCCTTTCCTTTACTACCCTCCTTGTTTGTACGAGTGTTTCCTTCATCCGTTCCTTCCTGCCTTTTCTTCTTTTAGTCATCAGTTCCTTCTTTGCTTCTTTCTCACAGCACAGAGCAGTTTAACCACTTAAGAACAAGGTCACAGATAACAGCCTTCAACACAACTTTGCTATATTAGATTATGGTTTTTGTGAACTGTCTGCTACATTTCACAGGAGCAAAGTAATAACCTTCTTTGGTCACATTACAAGAAATTTTAGACTAATGGATGGACAGCCCCGTTATCTGTCCAGGATGTATCCTGCCTCTGGCCCTAACGACTAGGACTGGCTGAAGCACCACTGCAAGCCTGAAATGGATAAGCAGATGGATGGATGTAAGGACAGACTGATGGATTGCAAGACCGGTGGTGAATGGATGAAAGGCAGATGGATGGACAGATATCTTTTATTCATTTCCTTCTTTGCTTTCCTTGTTCATTTTCCTTTCCTTCCTTTTTTCCCTTTATTCTTGTTTCTTTTCTTCCTTCTCTAAATTTCATCACTCCAGTTTCTTCATTTTTCTCCTTCTTTCATTCCTTTCCACTTCTCCTTTTCATTTCTTTTCTGTTCTACTGTTTCTTTCTTTACTCATTTGTTCAGTTATCTTTCATTATTTCTTTCCAGTCTTCTTTCCTTTAGTTCCTTCCTTTTATTTCAACACCTGTGTCTCTATCCTTTCTTCCATTTTTCAGTGTTTATCCTTCAGCATTAGTTTTCCTGCTGCGTCGACATTGGTGAGCAGCATGTGGACTCCTTTCACCACAAACATGAAAGCAACACATAACAAGATGTCTGTCCACTCACACCTTCAGGCGTCCTGATTGGCCAGACACTCAGGAAGCATACCTCTGATTGGTGACGATGTAGCCAAATTCGTCCACCTGACCTGCTGGATCCTTCTTCCCCAGTTTGTCCTGATTGACTGTTGTGGTGGGTGTTGCCTCTTTCTGGACTCCCTCTGGTGTCGGAGGCTTGGCGTTGGAGGGTGGAGCCTCCTGGGCAGACATTTTATAGGCCATTGAGCCCTCTGTGATCTGATAGATGAAGATAAATGAACGCATTTGATTGGAAATAAAGGAGTATTTTCGCTTCTTTACTTGTTCATTTATGAGATTTATAAACCAATTAATTTAACTTGAAATTATTGCTTTAGATTAATTTTTCTCTAAATGCAGTCAACATTTTGAACCCCTAAACAAGAAGAGATTAGCTCTGATGTGACACCAGAGACTCTGAAGCACTGACAGGCAAAATGCACACGACTGTGTTTTTGCTGTATTCTGCACAGCTACGACTGATATGTTGTTTTTTTGTTGTTGTTTTTTTGTAATAAACAGATAAACCATCACATTGTTTTTGGTGGGAAGCAACGTGTTTACCTTCTTTCCTGTAGCAGCATTGTTCCCGTATTTATCTGAAGAATAAACAAAAATAAAACATGTTGAAGAGACTTTTTTTTTTTTCAACCCTTTAAATGCAAATGGTGGACAGGTTTGTTTATCTGATTGGATCTTTACTTTATTGGAAGTACAAATTTCAAATGTATCCTTCAAAGATCAGCATATCAAATAATGAAAATTTGCTGTTGTTGCCTGTCTGCAGCTTTAAAGAAGGCAGTGAAGTTTGTGATGTTAGTGAAGTGAAAAGATTGACCTTTGGATTGCTTTTGGGCGTAGGAGCTCTCCAGCTGCAGCTGCTTCAGAGCGGCGGGCAGATCTTCTTTCTGTTCGGGGGACAAGTCCTTCATGTCGAGACCGTAGTGATCGAGCAGCAGAGCCAGTCTCTGCAGGGAACGCTCTACGAATACAGCACAGAGCACTTTAACCACTGAAGGACAAGGCCACATCTATGGATAATAGCCTTCAACACAGCTTTACTACTGTGGATTTTTTTAATTTGGTGAACTATCAGTTTTTTCCTCTGCTACATTTCACAAGAGCAAAGTATTGCCCTTCTTTGGTTACATTATAATAAATGTTAGTTAGATAATGGATAGCCCCGAGACAGCCACGTGATCTTTGCAGGATGTATCCTGCCTCTCGCCCAATAACGACTGAGACAGGCTCTGAACTGGATAAACAGATGGACGGATGGACAGATGGAACAGGAGTATGGATAGCCCAATGAATGGATGATAAATGAATAGACAGATGATTGGATAGATCGAGGGTAAATGGACAGATGGATAGATGGTACAGGCGTATGGATAGAGTGATGAGGAATATGGATAGACCAACAGATAGATGGATGATGGATATACAGACAGATATATGGGTGGATGGATGGAGGGGTGGATGGGCAGAAAGCTGAATGAATGATGATGGATGTATGGATAAATCAACAGATGGATGGATTGATGAATGGATTATGTACAGACAAAGGGATGTATGGACGGATGGATGGATGATGACTGTTGGATGGATGGACAGGTAGATGGAATGGGTGTATGGACAGAGCAATAATGGAAAACAGACAGATGCAACAACCAATTGAACAAAAAAGACAAAAAAGTGATAAAAATTACTACAAAGAAAGAAGAGTGACTGTGAGGAGGCAAAACACGACCACAACAAGACCCAAATGACTTTAGAAAAAAGCAAAATTAAAATGATCAGTCAGAAATTTCCCAAAATTGTGAAAAAAAAAGATAGAAAATTGTTATAAATTGTTATAAATGTCTAGCAATTGTGACAAAAATTCCACAAAGAAACAAAAGATACCCAATGAAAAGTAACAAGTTACAAATAAAGAATCCAAATAAACACAAATCCAAAACAGCAACAAAAAACCCCACACACAAACATGTCAAGGAAAATACCAAAGAGGGAAAACTTACCACAAAAACAAATGTACAATAAAAAGATTGTACACACAACATGTTTAAACAGACAATAAAAAGTTACTGAAAAGAGACATAAACTTACGACAGAGACAAAAAACAACCATGTTTGTAAAAATTTACAAACATTTCCCTGAAAAAGGAAAAAAAAGAGTAAAAAGTGAGCAGAAAGACACACACACACACACACACAATAAAAAAAACATAATAAACACGATGGACAAAACAAATAATGACTTGTCTTCTTTTCTCGTCTCGCTCACCATCCAGTCCTGACAGGGCATCGTACTCATCCTGTGCCTTCTTCTCTGCTGGCTCCTGCTGTGCAACCTGGGAAACGTAGTCCTCACCATAGTCCAGGGGGAAGTCCAGCTCCGGGAAAAATGAGGAAGAAGATGAGGAGGACAGTGAGGATGGGAGGCCAGCTGCTGCTGCTGCCACTGCTCCTCTGTGGCGGGGAAGAGACTGAACAGGTGAGGAAGAGGAAGAAGAAGAGGAGGAAGGAGAAGTGAGATAAAAGGACACTAGATCCTGGAGGAGCTGCCGGTCTCGGTCCAGAGGACTTCCTCGAGATCTGGAGCGATAGGAGGAGGGATGGAGCGGGAAGGCCGGGTTATCATCCAGAGTGTTGAGGGAGCGCTCCTCCTCCTCCTGGTAGCCGTACTGCTGCTGCAACAACACACACACACACACAACAGATATGTGCTGCTTTGGCCACTAGGGGGCAGAAAAACACAAAAGTAGAATAACAATGTATTGGTTTCAGAGATGTTCTGGTTTAAACTTGTCCGGCCTGTGCACATCAGGGATTTTCCCCTACATAATAAAATATTGCAGGAGGGTTTCAGTAAACTATTTGAAGTGTTTGCCTGAACATTCCTCCCACCTTGTGGTAGGTGTATGGGTCCAGCAGGGGTGTCTGCATGTGGACAGAAGACCGGGAGGGATTGAGGACCATGTAGTCCACATACTGCTGCATCATCTTGGGGTCAGCTTGATCTTCAGGACCCTGACCCCTTTGTGGACTGGAGCCCAGCAACCTGGAGGACCTAAGAAATAAAACAGCTCAGTCTTGTCTAAGATGCTACCCTCCCGATTTTAATGATAGTAACGTTCTTCTTACAGTTTGGGTGACTTCTCATTAAGTTTAGAGTGGGTTTCAATGGTGGGAACTTGGCTCAGCTCTCGGCTGATGATTGCCTGGGTCATGTCGTCCTTCCAGTTAAGACCTGTGCAGCCACATGTAGAAATATTACCAAGAGTGACAGCACAAAAAAAACCTAACTGCAATGAGGGAGCAAAAATTGCTAAAAGAACACAATGAAACCATTAAAGAACAAAAAGTGATAACACAAAATGTCCAAAAGGTGACTAGAAGATGCAGAATTAGTAAAAAGAACCAAAGGATAATCACAGCATAATACAAAATGAAGGCAAAAGGCAAAAATGATGACAAAAAAGATCAAACAACCACTTACAGATGCCAAATTAATACAGATAGAGAAAAAAATGTGTAAAAATGACCAAACATGACTACAACATTACCACAAAAAGATACTAAACCACCAGAAAAACAATCTGTGATTATAAAGAGCGACAAGATGAGGGAGGGCAAAATTAGCACAAAGCACCAAAAAAAGCCCCAAATGACTTTAAAAATGACAAAGCTACATGAAATGGACAAAAAAGGACTACGAAAAGAAAAAAAAGACCACTTAATGACAAAAAGTGATGACTTTAAGACAAAAATAACCAGAACCGATGGCCACAGAAAGCAAAATACAAGAAATAAATCCCAATTAATAGAGGATTTTTTTTAGACCAATGCTAATACTGATATTTGGTGATTGTTAAAAACAATCCAATATATCGACATAGTTATTTATTTACTTATTTATGCCAGACTCTGTGATGTTAATGGGGTAGTTACTGAGCCAAAAAAACTGTTACACATGCAATGAGCACAAAGACATAAAAGAGGAAACCATATTCCCCCCTTTACTTTAGTGCACATGAGCTGAATTAAAAGTGTGCCGCTGTATTCAGAGACTCACCCTGAACCATCAGGTCTTTGAGGACTTCCTGCAGTTTGTGCAGGACGGGTACAGACACCTGATACTGGACGGGTTCCTGATGAGGAGCCTGGCACTGTCCAAACAATCCATCTGCACAGAAAGAAATTCTGCTGTTGCCAAGCATGACAGCAACCACAAAACTCCACACATCGAAACACCCCATAAATACATTTATGTGCATTTTTAAAGCAGGAGACATAAGGTGGTTTGTTTGTCTGTCAGCAAAGATCTACTAAACTGAACTTACTGAAGAGGCAGGGCAATGGAAGAACCCATGAAAAATGAAACCAGCAGTTCTGTAATGTCCATGTCAGCATGGCTCCAAAAGTCAGTCAATCCCCATAGACTCAATAAATTGATTCAATTCAGCTTTATTTATATACCACCAAATCAGAACAACAGTCTCCTCAATGTTCTTTAGCTTGTAAGGCAAAGACCCTACAATAATACAGATGTAAACCCAGCAATCAGTTGGCCCCCTATGAGCAAGCACTTGGTGACAGTGGGAAGGAAAAACTCCCTTATAAAGGAGCAGCCAAAAGTAGCTTTACAGCATGGATTACTGTGAGAGCCGGTGTTGGGTGTTTTGCCCAAATATGTTCACTTCTAGCCCTAAAACCCCCCAAATGGTGACTAATATAAAGGTGAAATTTTGTGGGCACCTTCCCGTCACATAGTCCAGTTTGGTACTGACCTGCTGACCATTAAAAAGAATGTAGGTTTAAGGTACTTCAGCATTGCTTGTCCTTTCACACCCAGAAGCTACATTGGGTTAAATATTCTTTCAATGCGTCAGCATTTTGCAATTTTCTCACTTCAGATTTCTTAGCTTGTGTTTTTCTCAGCTGGGTTTGTTTTGAGCCCTCAGGGCCACCGTACTTTGCAAGTTTAAATGCTGTTTTCTTTCCTTGTAGAAGAAGAATGAGAAGAACAAAAACAAGCAACTGCTCTGTGTTTACCAGGACAGCAGCAGGAACGTACTGTACGAGTGCTCATCAATAATGTACACTACACATGCTGTATGTAATGCATGTAAACACGAACACAGCACATGCACACACACGTGTACACACAAACACACACTTGGCTTCATAGATGTAACACACACACACACACTCACTGTGGTGGTGTTTTTGTGTGTGAGTGTGTGTGCGTGGGCTGTGGTGAGTCATCACCTCTGTCTCCATCTCACACACACACACACACAAGGGAGACACACGGTAGTCAGGCAAGTGATGTCACTGTTGTCATAGAGACGGCTCTCAGCCAATCGACCTGCGATTGGCTGAGAGCCGTCTGACGGAGGGAGACCTCGTTTACTCTTTTCCCCTTGCATTACTCTGTTTATCTTCATCTCTTTCTCCATCTTGACGTCGCTTCCCTCACTTCCTGTCATTAAAAAAAAAAAAATCTTACTGCTGAACTGACGCAGCTCATAGAAAAATAATTTTTACACAACACTCACAAACATCCATCAGCTGCTCAAATTGAACGGTGACGTCTGCAGAGGTGCAGGCAGTTACGTGAGTGAAGTTTTTATTTAAGATTACAGATGTAACAAGATAAGAAGTGTAACACAAGTTACAAATATTTAAAGCTACAAAAGATGTCTTTGTCTTACACAGTCCTGAATCACATTTAATAAACTCAAAATGCACGACTACAGATGTTTAAGTGCATTTTTTCAAATGCATTTTTTTTTTTAAATGCAGTGAAATGTTCTCTCCCATTGAAGCTTTTAAACAAACATGATCAGAGCTTTAAAGCAGTCTGTCTATTTTTAGGCTCTTGAAACACTTTTCTTTGATTTCATCACTACAGAGACTGAAAACATATTGCAGATGTTTAAGGACACAAATTTCAACAGTTTTTCTAAAAATACTATTTAATCAAGTCTGCAGATGAAAGAAAAGCAGAGACAATGATGTCACTGGGATTAAAATAGATTTTTCTCCTGAATTCAAGCTTTTCCGTCCATCCTTTTTCTTCCACTTATCCAGGTTGTGGGGGCAGCAGCCTAATCAGAACACAGAGGCTTTCCCAGTCCAGCCAGGAGATGCAATTATTCATCTCTGGCTTTCATCCTGTCTCCCCTCCCTCACCCCCAACCAGTTGCAGTACAGTTGGAGCAGATGGCCGCCCTTCCCTGAGCCTGGTTCTCCCATAGGTTTCTTCCTGTTAGAAGGGAGTTTTTCCTTCCGACTGTCGCCAAGTGCTTGCTCAAAGGGGGGAAATTTGATTGTCTGGGTTATTGTAGGGTGTTTACATCACTATATAAAGCGACTTGAGGTGACTGTTGTTGTGATTTGGTGCCATATAAATAAAATTGAATTGGATTAAATTAATCTCTCCAGTGTTTCTTGTGCCTGTCCCTTGGGCCTGCTCTAGGTCTCTACGTTCAGAGTCCCTACTGTCATGTCCACACTCTTTCCTTTCCTTCTCTCTCGCTGCCTCCTGACATGCCTTCCCCCTCGCCTCTTCCTTAGTCCTTAGCCAACAGTAGCACAGTTTCCACCAGCGCAGCACTGAAAGCGGTCATTATTAACCCGTGTCCTAACCGATGACCCGGTATGGAAATCTCAGTCTCCATGTTTGATCTGACTTTGATTTTGATTTGATGTCGGTCGCCCTTCATGAAACAGCCATCCTCATTTATGCGGCCATTTAACCAGAACTAGTCAGGATTATACTGGCCTGAAGTTGCTGTGAAAACTCAGACAGCAAATGAATAAAGCTTCTATTGTTTTTTGGTGAGACTGCAGCTTGTTTTATTTACACACAGCAGAGGTTGCACACAGTGTGTCTTTTTCCATCCATCCACTCTCACTTATGCAATCCAGGACAAGTGTCTGAAAGGCAGCAGCCACTCCGGACACATCGCCAGTTCAGAATCACCAGTTAACCTAACAAGTTTTTCTTTTCAGGTACACACGAAGAACCCAGGCAGACCAACAGTGGATTCAAACCCAGGACCGGGACTTTGTTAAGGACAATTAAACAAACCAGAGTGTGCTAATGCTATTGCACTGATCACATTCAACCCTATTTTTAGTCTTTCAGTCTGGATCACTTTATTACTTTACTGTGAAATATTTTTATCTGACCTCATAGGAACTAGAAATAAGAAAGTACTCAAAATGACCTTTTCACGAGTGAAATCTAGAATGTGTGAGTGTGTTATTCAAGCATTTCAACCCAGATTAGAAATGATTAAAACTTCTAAAGATGTCTTTTTTTGTATAGTCTAAATGCTGCACGTCTAGGGACACAGAAATTATAATTTTTATGCATAACAAAATATTCTGAGCACAGTTTGGGTGAAGATTCGTTTTGAGGCATGGATATGTGATGAAAAGCACACAAAATGGGCAGTGTGCAAAATTCAGTCTGGCATTCAAGCAATTTCTGCACAGATTACAGATGCCTTCTGCAATCCTTTTACCTCAGACTGGAGCTAAACCTGTTTTATTCAAACCCTCCAGATGGTGAACACAAACTGTAGGTGTTTAATAAAGACACACCAAATGGGTTATTTTGTTCATTGTTAACTATTTTATGCATCTTCAAAAAAAGCACCAAAATGAAACCACTGTGGTGAGTCACTTTTGGTGTGTTCAGAACTAATTTTGTGCATCTTCATGAAGTCTGGAAATGTGTGATTACAGATGCTTAAGGAAATAAAATGGGCTGTTTTTAAAATGCAGTCTGGGTGTTTTCCTCTTATACATGATGACACAGGCTGAAATAATTACATCTTCAAAAAAGGACCTTCAAAGTGGGTGTCTTTTTTTGAAGACTCCTACATTTTTGATGAATCTTAATGTTGTAAGATTACAAATGGTCAGACACACAAAATGAGAGGATTTTGAATCAAGTCTGGTAGTAAATTGATTGTTAATCATGATTCCAAACTGCAGATGTTTAAGAAAATAAAAAATGAAAATCATTAAGCAGTCTAGAATAACTTTAAACATGTTTAAATCCATTAGATTTGTTCTTTTTTCCCCAAAGGTCTTGAAATTATTTCTATTCACGTGAATATTCAGTTCAGATGTTCCAGACTGAGAAAACGAGCTGCGTGTTCTCACAAAGCCTCGTTCTTGGATTCATCAAAAGTTTGGCACGACATGTTCCACCTCAAGGAAAAACAAGGAACAAAACATCCTCGGGGAGAAAGGGGTAACATGCCATCAATAATGCAGGCGACCCTTTCAGGTGCACGCCCGTGCGCACGCTCTCATAATGACAACCCCAACACGTTTGAACAGGCAGGGAGGAAACAGGAAACCCAGCGAGCGATTATAGGCAGAGCCGTCAAAGGCGTGACATCTGATGGGCTCCAGGCTGTGTGATGGACAGGGGACGTGCCAGAGCTTCCTGAAGCGTGCCGCGGTAACCGGAACCTGCTGGGATCAGTCACTTTCACGCAATTTACTATTCCCATTAAGCTGCATTCAGGTTACCGTAAATATGAGCTCCCTACTGAGGAGGAAGTTTCAGCTCTAATTTGACTCATGGAAAAAACAGGATGTTTAAAGGGTCAGGTAACCCAAGCAGAAGAATTAAAAAGAACTATGAAAATAGATAAATAAATAAATAAATATAGACTGGCCACTGCCACAATGGTTTGTCCTGGTAAACATGCCTTTTATCTGAGTTTCATCACAAAAATTAATGATGTACTTTAGGGAATATCCTGCTTGTTTTATTAACAATTTAATACTCTAAGTATTCTTTTTATTATTTTTATTAGTAGCAGTATTTATAGTATCCAAAAAGTTCCTTTAATAGGATTGTATCTGATGACCTAAAGTTGGACTTCTCAATACCGTGTAGGAGACCATGGATCACGGATTATGTTCATGGATGCATGTAAACTCCCGTCCCTGAGAAATAGCAGCTCTGTGCTTGTAGCTTTCAAATGCCACCAGTTTACATCAGCGACCCAGAATGCAATGCAAAATAACAGCAGCCTTTACGGGTCAAGTTATGTATTAAGAATTTAAAATCTTTGAAACGATGAAAGGATTAAGACCTAAAAGCTGAAACGGTCTAGCTTCCTTTTTAATTATAACAAGACTGGGTTTGTAGTTTTTGAGTTTAAAGTAAAGGAACTTGTTTAGTATTCACAGTATTCATGTTGAAAGTGGAAGTACAATAATACTCTACATGAAGATAAAGTGAAAGTGCTGAAAGTGAAAACACAGCACCGTAAATAGAAATATGAATCTCAAACTGCAGAACAGCGGCTTTGACCTGAAATCAATCTTTTACATATAAGAGAGCGAGTTTGTTACTTCTTCATAATGTTGCACAGTTTCGATTTATGGGATAACAACTGGAAAATCATAAAGTGGATACAATGACCTGATATAAGTAAAAGATTTCATCACCTGTTGGTTTATCAAAGACTCAAAGTTAGTGTTCTGGCCACCAGAAAGCATGGAGTGCTAAGTTATCAGTGAAGGCTAATTAACTTGGTTAGTGAGCTGGATTCATAAACTATATTGATACAATGCTTGGACACAGATAACAGCTAATTGGTGCGACATATTCATCCATTATCTTCTCTGAAGGTGAGCAGGTGTTCCACGCTCCCCAGGAACTCTTGCCACTTCCACACAAGACAGTATGTATATATAATGTCTCCAGTGGGTTCTTCTGGATCTATCAGTGGCGGTGCCTCAGCATTGCTCTAAATACGAGATCAATAAAATTCTACCATTTCACTCACCAAAACTGGAGCACAGAGTTTTTGGACCGTCTGTATCAGCAAGTGCTCCAAAAGCAGACAGCTAGAAGCTACAGCCACTTGTGTCAACACTCACCTATTAATCAAAGAGCCCACGACTTTAAGCCTTAATAAAATTCAAAGTGGAGAATTATAAATAATCTTTTAAAAAAATCACCCAGTGCAATATTGCTATGAAGGAAGAATGTATCCATAGAGTCCAAACCTGTTTTCTGTAAAGTTGGAAAATTTAACATGGGGGTCTATGGGGGTTGACTCACTTTAGGTGGCGGCCTCAAGTGGCCGTTAGAGGACCTGCAGTTTTTTGGTACTTTGCATTTTCCAGCCCAGCTTGAAGATGACGAGATATTGCAGTGAAATTTTGCACCAGCTCTACATCGTCCAGACTTTTGTCATAAACCCTTTTGAACCAAAGAGCTGCAAAACCTATGAAACTCCATTTATATGAATTCAAAGAAAAACCTCCTATAGTCTGACACTGTGAGCAGGATCCACATAAAATAAGAGCACTGAATATAAAACTGGTAATGGAGGTAATTAATGTTCTCACAAGGGGTCGTCTGATTGTTGGGTTTTTCCTCTCTTTTATTTTAAGGTCTTTACCTTATAATATGAAGCACCTTGAGGCAACTGCTGTTGTGATTTGGTGCTATATAAATAAAAAAGAATTGAATTGAACAGTAACTGATCTCATGGGTCTAAGGTGTTGTATGAATTTGGATTAAAGAGCTGATACTCACCATCATTGCACAGCTGATCTCTGGGACACAGTTTCTTCTCAAACAAGCAACCTGCAGACACAAATTTAGAAGATGCATAAGAATTCAAAGACAACCAGCCTATAAAACTGACCATTTCTGTCAGTTCTTTACGTTTTCCTAACTTTTGATGGCTGTTTCAAGACTTTAAGAAACCTTAAATAGGGTTATCAGTTCCAGTTTGTCACACTACAAACAAAAAGACAAACATGAACTCATTTGCGTTGCTGTAAAACTCTTTTCTTTTTAATTGCAGGACTCAAACAGAGCCAGAAATGAGCCAGGGAAACCCCCAGGGACAGAGAGCTACATTGTGTTGGACATCAATATTGTGTTGCTAAGAGTCCGGATGGATCTGTGTGCATGTGTGTACGTTACAGTTGACCTTTTCCCGGGCTTAATCTGTTGCGAGGCAGTAAACAGCTGCAGACGTGAAGCCACTCGCTCTGCTCTGTTTATTTATGTCTGTTTGAGTTGGATGTTCATTAAGGATTTATATAATCCTCTATATTACCCATTTATAACTTGAGAAAATGCACATTGTCATGCAGTGTACGGCCCGCGTGCACGCCAACTTCGCTTCCACCGTCTGAGCTGTCAGGACAAACAAAAATTCAGACTTTAATAGCTTTCTCAGCTCTCGAGTGACAAAATGAAACTTCCAGTGTCAGAAACGCCATTCAAAATCCCACAGCCTTAGAACAGGGTATGGCACGTGGGTCGGTTCAGATAAGAATAGCAGAGTTATTTTCCATCAGCCCTAAAAGTTTGTGACCTAAACGTCATTAGAGGTCAGGTGGATTAGCGGCAAAGCTTCTGCAATTGCTTCTTTCATATAAGCTTTTTGTTTTCTTGTTCAGTGCTCACAAATTAAACATTTAACCTTCATTTTTAACTCATATTTTGTCAGCAGCAGTAAACTGCAATGAGTTGTAAATACAAATGGCTTAAGCCAGCGGTCCCCAACCTTTTTTGCCTCACGGACCGGTTTATGCCCGACAATATTTTCACGGACCGGCCTTTGAGGTGTCGCGGATGAATACAACAAAATAAAATTAGTACCGGTACCGAAAAAAAGAAGATTTATTCATAACACACGTGAAAAGACCCAGGAAAACCGAGTTAACGATAAAAACGATAACAAAATCACGCTGAAAACCGATAAAAACCCTGAAAACCATACATTTCACACCTGAGCCTCAACTCTCGCGGCCCGGTACCAAACGACTCACGGACCGGTACTGGTCCAAGGCCTGGGGGTTGGGGACTGCTGGCTTAAGCCACAGCCTTAAAGCTACATTCTTCCTAATGTCCAGCAGGGGGCGACTCATCTGGTGTGATTAAAGAAAAAGTCTGTAAGAAAATGGGCAAACTTCTCTCTTGATCTATGGCTTCATCAAACATTTTGCTGCTGAGATTAAAGTCTCAGTTGCAAGTTTTGAGGTTAATTTTTTACATTGCTACGTTTATATTGTAAACTGTGATTAATATAAAAAAATAGCAAATACGTTTTGAAATCAATAAAAAATTTTGCGAGTTATGATGTGTGCAGACCTCAGCCTCCTTAGACATGCATGCAGTAGCAAGCCCAGTCACACCGGCTACTGTTGCTTTAATGCATCGTTCCAATAAATGGCAAACAACCAAAGCTGCACATACATATGCACATCTGCATGCCACTTTGTGAGCCCCCGCCATATATATTTCTACAGATAACTGCATCAAAAAACATCAATCTTTTTTGGTGTTGTTGAACTACTTATTTTCTTTTTTTGTGCTTGAAGCTTCTGGTGTTTCCTAGTGGGGGTGTTTTTGCATCTATCAGAGAAGACGACTGCTCACTGTGGTATTTCTGTTTTTGCAACGATGAAACTGTGCAAAAGGACCCTTTAGGTAAATATCAGTGTTAGTTTGCTATTTTCTTAAATCCCAAGGCTTTTCTTCTGCTTCACTTTTAATCTATAAAATGTCCGCCTGAGTATTGACTACATGACGACACAAACAAGCCGCCTCTGCTGCAGATATCACAGAGGGAATCTACATTAAAGCAGAAATCTGACACAGGGCTAAACATAGAGCGGAGAGATCTCCATCCGTCCATCCATCTGTTCGTCACCCCTCTGACCAAACTCCACACTGATGACTAATCTCTGCTTTGTCCTTTCTCCTCCACCCACACACCCATCCATCCATCCATTCATCCATCCATAACCTCCTTTCGACTGTTTCATGAAGATTTCAGTCACTCAATCAGTGCCTTTGAAATGTGACGTTGCTGGCTAATTAGAAGGAATTTCAGTGTAATTAAGTCTGTAATGAGCAGAGTGATGGATGCACTGTGAAAAATCTCCACCCTGACCAGTTTGTTCAGTTTCATGTGAGGCTCTCAAAGCAGATCAGAATTAAATTTAGTAAAAAACAACAACAAAAAACCCCAAAAATGAAATCAGCTTAAAATGAGAGAAGAATAAGAAATCCACACAGAGGAGAAACCAGAACGAGAGAATAAATTAAACTATGAATTAATCATCCAGGCTGGGTGGCTGATTGCCGTCATTGATATGGAAGTATTAAAAAGTAAATAAATAATAATAAATAAATGAACTTTCAAAGTAAGTCAAACTTTTTAAAAAAGGAGATGTTTTTTAGCTTTCGTGCATCAGAAAATGCTTTTTTTTTTTTTTTCTTAACAAATGATTTGTTGGTGCTTATTACCAACATTATTTTTGCTTGTTGAGGTTTTGTTTCAAATACACAGGTAATACTATTCTTTAAAAAAAGACATGCTCTATTATCATTAGCTGAATACACAGACAATGAGTTAACCATAAAATACTCCTACCAAACTGAAAATCTGTAGTACTACAAAGTCTGGATTGACTTTGCTGGTGAATTGCTGGTAATGCTCTACATGCTAAGTAGCCAACAGGTTAATAATTACAGTGAAGGTTAGAGACACTCAACACTGCAAAAGCCTCCATCCACTTAAAGCTGCGGTAGGAAGAAACACGGCACTAAAACTTCTTGGTTACGGCAAAAATCATAATCACCATTACCTTAGTCAATACTACACACAATCTTAAAACGTGTTTTTACAGTAGATTTTCTTGTGTCTTACTGTGCTGTGGAAAAGTCTTGAGCCACCCCTCATTTATTTGTTAGGAAAATAGGAAATAGGTACTGCATTTTATTGAAACATGTGCAAACATACATGCGAATGCAGTATATACGAATTCTTCCTCCCCACTGTCGCCAACTGTTGCTCGTATGGGATCGTCTGATTGTTGGGGTTTCTCTGTGTTATTGTAGGTTCTTTACCCCAAAGTATAAAGCATTTTGAGATGACTGTTGCTGTGAGCTGGTACTGTTTAAATAAAACTAAAGTCAGGTGAAATATCCATGAAAATATCCACAAAGGTTATGTCATGTGTACCTAAAACGTTAGGTGTGGAGAAGGCCGAAATGAAGACAAAATTGAACAAAAAACAAGCCTTTTTTTGGACTGAAATTAAAGTCCAAAAGGAAAGCATAAACAGAAATCCTGGAATAAATAAGATAAAAATGATAAATCCAAATAAACAAGAGGAGCATCAGCAATTATCTTGAGAAGAGTAAAAAGGAAGGCAGGATGGTCTACACAGCATAGACTGAAAAACAGGAGGGAAATGAGACAAAATGAAAGTAATTCCTCTCAGGTGATGGTGGGTAACCCCAGAGGTAAACCTAATACAAAACAAGCAAGAAAACAGCCATTTATAGTAAAACAGGCAATAAACAAAAAACAGCTAACACTATAGACAGCACAAATCCTGACGGGTAGAGCCACAGCACTATTTGTGTTTTTCCTGCAATGAATACTATTCAACTGACTCTTCTGATACAGTGATGGCTGTTTTTAAACAGGTGACTTTAGAAAAATGTCTTACTTGTGTTTCTGTTTATAGAAATATAGGGACTAGGTAATATCTCACCTCCATCTACTTTATTCTGCTCGCTCACAGCCAATCTGTTTCTTTTTCATTAGAACCAGAAATTTCTTATTTCTCTGTTTCATCTCGATCACTTTCTAGCTCGCTCTGAGGCTCAGCCATCGCTCTCTCCCTTTCACTGACGCATCATCTCTGTGGACTTCATCAGTGGCACAATAAACCAAAGAGGGGAAAAAAAGAGCCTGCACCAACTCATCGATCGATTCTGACTTTTATTTTTCATCTCCTTTTTTATTTGTACTACTGCTGCTTCATATGGCTTAAAAAACTTGTGCTCCTTGTAGGTTAAGCAGTGAGAGTTGAGCCCCACCCAATTCTATAAATGATGCCCAAAAAGCAGGAAGTAAGTAAGTAAATTTATTTAATAGCACCCTTTAAGATATCCCAAGGTGTTTTAGATCAAGATAAAATTAACAACAACAACAACAAAAGAAATAAATGTGGAATGAAATTTTACCCAAACACTATTTTAAAAAGATGAGTTCACAGAGCTCACAGATCGTAGACTGGAGGGCAGAGGGTTTGAGAGAGTTGGGGCCACAAAACACAAAGCCTCTGTCACCTTCTTCAGCTTTTAGGTAAGATTTGGGAATGGTAAATAAACGCTGATCAGAAGATGCTGGTGACATATCGTTGCAAACGTTTCCTAATATATATTTCGCCATGCACATAACACCAGAAATTTGAGTTTAATTCTAAATTTGATGGGGAGCCAGTGCAGTGAGATCAGCAGAGATGTGACACGGGAACATTTGATCTGATGAGGAACCAAAGCTAGAGACACTCCAAGGAGGTTTGGTGAGTTCCAGTGGTCAAGCACGAGCATGAAAAACAATCTCCATCTCAGATTTAGATATAATAGGATGTCGAAATTTATCCCTGGTCTCTAGTGGATGGGTTAAAATAAAAGGAGGGTGAACTCAGATTTCTAAGGACTTGGGTTGGACCAGGCTTGCAATAAAGATCTCTATTTTATTCTCGTTAAACTGACATCCAGGATTTTATAAAATTCAAACAATTCAGTACAATTAAAACTTGATTAACACACTGAGGTTTAAAGAGTGATATAAAACAGAATATCATCAGCACAACAATGATAAGAAATATCTGTAAATGATCTTGAAAGCTGATGTGAAGGAAGTAAATACAGTAAAAGAAAAAAAAGGAAGACAGGACAAAGCTTGCATGTGATGTAGAGTAGAGATGCAACTGAAGGAGGCCATGGCAAATGGAGTTTGCAAGAGTTTCTTTAGGCAAAGAATTCTTCAGTGACCAAGGCAGTCACCTAATCTCAACCCAATGAAGCATTGTTTTCAGTTGCTGAAGACAGAATTGAAGGCAGAGACACCTACGAAAGGAACCACAACTAAAGGTGGGATCTCAAGACAGGATGCAAAGCATTTAGTGATGTTCATGGTTCAAGATGTGAGGAACAAGCAGATGATAGGGGAAACACCGAGGGGGAATAACAACATAGGAAGGAACAATAACCTCAGAAAAGGAACTAAAACTCAACAATAATAGAAGACTCATGACCGTGACATCTACCTCACAGGAGGTATTTCTTTCTTCCCTGTGAGCAGCCCAGTAAAAAAGACCCACATAGAAGACTAATGTGGTGGGAACACGCACAAAGAGGTGTTCAAAGGGGTGCACCCAAACCTGCCTGACAGGTGAGATTTTATGGATTAGCTAGAACCCAGGAAACGTGGAGGCTTTCCAATTTCCTCTCACATCACCCAAATATGCTGGTTATAAAGCATTTTTAAAAATCTTGATCCCTGCCCCAGCTCTAACTCAGCTAAGGCCTGCAAAAGCTGCTTTTTTACAGATTTAAGAAAAAGAAGGTCCGTGTCTCATTTACAGACAGAAAGCACTCATAGATTTTAAGGAGATTTTCTGCAGCTGAACTGATTTAGAAGCTGTGCCCCTGGAAAGCGTTTTAACCCACGGAGTCATAGAAACAGACTCTGCCATACGCTCTCCTGCATGATTCAGTTTCAGCAGAAAAGCCTGTCACACTCACAGTAGCACGCTTCTCCAGGGAAACTCCTCGTTTCTCTGGCAAACTTCTCCCCTCAGCTCACGTTAATTAAAAAGAGTACATGCTGTGTAAAGTCACCGTCTGGCTTTCTACCCTACATCACATAGTATCTCTCCTCCGAGGCCACATACAGCTCCGGCTCCATCTTGGCATCTGTACAGGAGCGCAGCCATCAGAACCAAAGCCCCTTTCTGATCAGCTAATTTCCAAAGAACACACTAGAAACCACATGGCTATCTGTGGTTTCCCTGGTGGGTGAGGATGAAATGGATTCATGCGAGTTTTGATCTATTCCACAAGAAATCATTTGCTCTCACATCTGGAGGCAACTCAAGAAAACAAACAACCATAGAAAACAACATCAAAACAACCCAGTTCAAATAATGATGGTTGGGGAAAACAGGATCACAGTGTCACAGTATGATGGCAGAAAACTGCACTGTAGATGGGCATCTCAGCAAACCATGCAACGCTGATTAACTGCCGGCTGAATGTTTTTTCTCAATGTCTCATCTTCGTTTGAGAAAAAAGGTCCAAAATGTTAGAAAGGTGACGTCAATCTCTGTTGGACATAAAATTATCTTTTTATCGATTTAAGCAAAATAAAACAAAGCATTCACACCTGTGAACAAGACATCTCACAAACAACTTACCCCTCTGAGCTCTGAGGCCTATTCATTTCTGACTGACTGACACTGAACTACACCTAAAGTTTATAAAGGTGATTATAAACAGTAGACCTGTGAGGAAGATTCACTGTATCAGATGATTTTCTATGAACTGGTTCTTCTTGCCTTTTTACTCCACTGAGCACTCAAAGCACTCACTTGCCTCATTCGCCCATTCATACAAGCACTTTTTTCTATTTGCGAATGCTTCTTATCCAACATTCACACACCAATGGATGCATTGGAGAGCAACTTGGGGTTAGTATCTTGCCCAAGGATATTAATTGGCAACTTGTCAGTAACATGATTGGGTATAAAAAGAGCATCTTAGAGAGGCAGAGTTTCTCAGGAGTAAAGATAGGCAGAGGTTCACCAATCTGCAAAAAACCCAAAACAAACAAAACAAAAATGAAAATCTTGGAGCAGGAAATTTTGGAGCAGTTTGCTCCAAAAATGCACCATCAATGCTGAAAGTTATAAACATGTGCTCCTGTCCAGTCAATGTCTTTTTCAGAGAAGGGCTTACATATCTCACCAAGAAAATGCTTAGCAATATACTAGCTCTGTCACAGCAACATGGATTCATAGTAGAATTGACCTGCCTGCAGTCCAGCACCAACTGAGAATGTTTGGAGCATCATGAAATAAAAAAACTATGAGACCTAGGACTGTTGAGCAGCTAGAATCCTCTATTAGACAAGAATGGGACAACATTCCTCTCCCAAAAGTCCAGCAGCTGTTTCCATGTCCCAACTTTATGAGATGTATTGATGCCATTAAATTAATAAAAGTCCTCATTTTCTTCTTAAAATTATACATTTTAAAAGTTTTCCGTGTTCTTTTGTTAATAAAATATGGGTTCGTGAGATTTTCAGTCACTGCATTTTGTTTTGTTTTTTTACATTTCACACGGCAGCCCAACTGTTTTGGAATCGGGTTTGTACGTTTCGTAGTTTCCAGGGGCTTCTCTCCTTTAATCTATTCAGAATTGATCTTAAAATTTGACTCACTTAAACTGGACTTAAATCTAAGCTTCAGCTTAAAAAAAATAATGCTATAAATACTATGAGCATACTATAAATTTAACCAACCCTGGAGGTGTAAGGTGAGAACATGGCTCATCGTGGAATGCATCACGGTAATAATACTAATTTCAAAGCAGCAGTAATTAGAAAAATCAACACAAAAATGCGGCTTTGCCAAAACATCATATGAAAGGCTGTGGATCTACTGAACTCCAGCCTCTCATCACCATCATCATCAGAACTCCAGCCTCTCACCACCACCATCATCATCATCAGAGTGTCCATACTTTGCTTTTATCGTCCATTAGCCGGCTGTCAGACTGGATGAATTCAGTGTCGTTTTCATAATGGAGCTTCTGGCATTTGTGGCCGCTGCGGTGTGAGTGTGAACTCGTCCTCTGCTCTGCAGGCTGACGGAGTGGGATATTTAAGGTGGAATGAGTCAGCCTGGACGAAGCAGAGCAAACCTGAGGGCTGCTGCTGACTGGCAGCAGTGGAAGCCGGGTTGAGACCCTTCTCGGCTCCGTCGACCTGTGAACTTTTACACCGGCTCGCACTGATCACTCTGACTGGAGCTCGCCGCGCCGCATTTTAAAGGAAAGATTTACTGACAGTTTGAATAAAATCCAGTGAAAACAAGCAGAAAAATCCCTCCTTCTTACAGGCAGGGTGTGTGAAACAAAACCTGGCTCATATAGTTGGAAGCAAAATTATTCAACCCCTACTGCATATTAGATTTATTGGTATAAATCACAATAATTGAGCTGTTTGTATGAATCCAATTACCCAAGAGTGGTTTAAATGTCTTTATTAAACCAATATTAAAAGGGTGGTTTTTTCCCAAATTGAACATGATACTTTTACTGAATACTGCAGCCACAAAACTGCTTCAACCGACTTGACAAGTGTTATTAATCCTTTGCTGAGCTTCAACCTGCTCCAAACATGCTGGGTTGCCAGAACATCTATTGGCAGTGTTCCCTAGGAATCTCAGACCATTCCTCATTGGAAAAGGCTTCCAGTTCTGTCACATCCTTCTTCAAATCCAAACCAGAGATTTTCTATGCAAGATGTAAGTCATGCCTCCACAGTAGACACTCTGAAATATTCCAGGGCTTCATCTGCAACCAGGTCTTGATGGATTTCGAGGTAAGCTTGGGGTAAATCGACACTCGAGCTTGAGCTCTGATGGTGTGATGTTTTCTTCCAAAAACTCATGTTGGGTGTTACGTGACAGGAGCAAAGTGGCACTGAGCCAGCACCATGCTTCACTGCAGAGGGAAAGCTTCTTCCTCTTTCCGATATACCGCGGAGACACACAAAGCTATTGCAACACTTCACTGGCTTATCCAGATGGTTCAGTTCAATTCAGTTTTATTCATGTAGCACCAAATCACAACAGCAGTCACCTCAACACACGTTATATTGTAAGTTAAAGACCCTACAATATTAGAGTGAAAACCCCAACAATCAGATGACCTTCTATGAGCAAGCACTTGACGAGAGTGGGAAGAAAAAACTACCTTTTAACAGGAAGACATAGAGATCTTCAGCATGTAGTGAGCACCTTACTGTATGAACTGAAACCTGCTGCCACAGAGCCCAATTGAAAGTTTTTTTGTAGTAACGTGGAGGTTTTGGTGATCTGCCAGTGATAACTTCCTCTCTCTGCCTCATTTGGGTGGTGCAGCCACAGTAACTCTGACTTTAAGTCTGCAAACTATAATTCCAGCAGTATCTCTGAAAACATTCAGTGTCTTTGCTATTTTATTTCTGCTCTTGTTTGTGCAATTGCACAGTTTTCTTCTAACTCTTTGAACCTCTTGTCTGTCAAATGCATATAGAATTACATTTAATACCAATTTGAGATCTTTCCATCCATCCATCCATCCATCCATCCATCCATCCATCCATCCATCCTCTGCTGCTTATTCAGATCTGGATCATGTGGCTAACTGTGTAAACAGAGATGCCACTCCCAAGCTACCTCCTACAGCTGTTCTGGGGGGACACTGAAGCTTTATAATTAGGTGTAAATAATTAAAACCTTTACCACATGTGACTCTGCAGGAGTATATTTATGATTATCTGTTACGTTTTCATTACAAGAATACCCTTTTTTGTTACAGTTATGAAGCTATGCAGCTAAAATAACTGCCATTGTTTACTTTTTTAAATTACTAACAAAATGGAAGTAGAGTGAAAAATCCATCATCATGTTTATTTTCATACAGAGTACCTTTGTAATAATGTTGAGGTCCGGGCTCTGGGGAGGCCAATCCATGACTGATAGTGCTCCACTGTGTGTTTTTCTATCCAGGGATGATTTTACTGCATTGGCAGTGTGTTTGGGATCAGTGTCAGGGTGAAAGTTGAAGCTGTTGACCATCAGATGCTTTCCATACCTGAGCCTTTTCTTCCTGTTTCCCTTCCATAAGAAAGCTTCCTGACAGTCGCCCTTCCACCGAGACCCTTTCTGATGATGCTTCAGTGAACAGTTAGGTTTTCTAAGGACACATTGCTCACCATGCTGATATATGCCAGATTTTCAGCTAATAGCTCTTTGGGAATCACATTGTTTGTGCAAAAATACTATCTTACGTCAAACTGGGAAATGGGAACAAATTATTTTTTTGTTACAGGCTGCTAGTAACAAAGAGTCTAAAGATACAATTTAAATGGTCTGTTATGTGTAGATACAACATTGGTTCATCCCTTGAGTTAAGAAGGTGCCAGTTAATACACGTATGCTACAACATACATATTACGTTTTCTTTTCTAAGTGAAGAAAGAGTCACTAACAACGATATTAAAATTTACATTTAAATCATAGCTCATTGCCTCCACGCACAGCACCACTCATCGTTGTCTACAAACTTTTAAAAAAAATCTATAAAACCACAACATAAATCCATCAACTCAACAGATCCCTTCAGGAACATCACACAGCATTTAAGATCTCTGCAGGGGTATGTGTCATGAGTCAAACTGCATGACGTCCTTTTCCTGGATTATAAGAAGATAAATAAGCCTGCGGACGGTGAGATGAGAAAGGTTTAACATTCTGCGCTGCTCTCTGCCCGCGGTGCTCAAACACCGCGTCGTGTTTAGTGCATCAAAGAGACGGTGAGCTGTTGTAATTACAGCAAGCAGACGGAGCTGACGGAGGGGTTGGTTATGAGTCATAACTGTCAGAACGAGCTGCTTTTAAAGCTGCTTTTATGTACAGATTTTATTTACGGTTCAGCGTCTACATGACCCAAATACTCCAGCACTAGTTTTGAAAATGTTTGAATGAAGCTTTCGGTAGTTATTCGTTTGTGATCAGACACAAAGAGGCCTGAGCTCAGGAACCCCAAAATGCTCCTACAAGAGCACATTTCAAGGACTTGTTTTTGTTTGGAGCCAATTTATGGACATCTGTCTGTCTTTTAGGGGTGTCCATCATTTCTCTGGTCCTAATGAGTTTCCCAGTTGTTGACATCAGTGACGACAGATATGACAATGATTAAGTCAGAAACAACATGAAAAGCAGGTACTGGAGTGGAGGCGGGTTGCAAGGCGATTTGCAGTGACTGCACACAGGGTAAAGCAGCTTGATTGGCAGGTTTTTGAGCGGTTCTCAAATGAGAAGCACAGAAAGCAAGATTGGAACTTTGCATCATCCATCCATCCATCCCCACCTATTCAAAGTTGGATCCTGGTGGCAGCAGGCTAAGCAGCTATTCCAGGCATCTTTTTTTTCAGCAACACCTTCCACTTCCTCCTAAGGGGTCTTGGGGTATTCCCAGACTAGGCGAGATATATAATCTCCTCATCGAGGTCTGAGCTGTGCCTGGAAAACCTCCAAAAGGAGGCCCTCAAGAGGCATTATAATTAAATCCCAGAACCACCTACACTGACTGATTCTGACACAAGTAGCAGCCTGAGCTCCTCACCCTGCCTCTAAAGGGAAAACCTGATGAGCCTATGGAGGGAGCTCATTTGAGCCACAATCATTTGTATCCATAGTCACCACTCAGAGCTCGTGACCACTGGTTATGGTAGGAGCGTAGATTGACCAGTAAATCTAAAAACAACACCCACGCCTGCATTACCACAGATGAAGCCCTAATCTACCTGTCAACCTCCACTCGTCCATCACTAATGAAAATGGCACATACCATTAGCAGCAGATAATGGGTGCTGTCTCACACTCACAAATATAAAATATTACCACGCAAACTACAATAAATAAACACTCGGTCGATGTTACCCTCCCGTAACTGATAGACGACGCTCGTGTCCAAACACGCCGACATACCAATGCTATTTCACTGTTTTTCACCACATTAGCACCACGCCAGCTAACATTACGTTTTTTGCTAATTCCCACATAGACACTGCTGTGTCATGCCTGTGAACATGTTACTCAACCAAACAGTCAATAAACACGTTTTTTTTTTTTCATTTATTTCACCCGTGCTGTGAGAATGTGATAAATAAATGCCAAAATACATTTTAGTTAGTTGAACGTTTTTTCAGAGGTCAAGTTTTTATTTTCACTTCTGTCAGCCAAAATGGTTTTCACCTCTAGTTTTACTTACCTATACTAACCCTGGTATCCACGACACACTTCATCAGTAGCAATATTTAATTTAATATTTATTTAATTTAATTTATGAGGTTAAGTTATTTTATACTTTTACTGAAACTTTCCAGGAAAAATGCTACCTGGGCTACTTTTGCACTTATATTTAATTAGGCTGTGCCTGTGGGTATAATGCTGCTGGCACCTTGTTTCATTAGATTTATACTTCAAATTAGGAAGCGTGTCATCTATTTATTTATTTATTCCTGCCTTGTCCCCTTTGCTGCTTTAACAATGTGAATTTCTGAATTCTGGGACTAATAAAGGTTATCTTATCTTATCTTATCTTATCTGCGTCAGTAGCTCATTGGAAAAGAAGGATGGAAAACATGTAATTATCACACATTATCTTGAAATGTTGTCATATAATTTTGAGGCCACTAGCTCCTACTAGCAATGACTACTTACTCGTGATGTCCACACAGGTTTGTTTCTATGTCCACAAACTGAATATAATCCCTGCCTTAAGCTCAGTCAGTAAAACTCTGGCTAAACAGAAAGCAGTAAAGAAAAATAGGATCTGCAGGCTCACTTTGATGGTTTCCTGTACGTTTATGCACATTACTGACTTCATAATGTCTGATCTTAAGTCCTTAAATGCTTTTAAAGACATCATTTTCTTCATGAAGCGCAGCTTTATAGACCACAGTGCAAACAGCCCGAGCACCTGCAGGTGCTGCAGTCTGGATATGAATGTTTCTAACTGCTGCTTTATTAGATTCATGCTCAGCTTAATAAAACAGGCAGCAAACGTCTTGTCCATTTGGCTCTTTTTAAGCTGCTCTGTTAGCAGACTGTGTGAACTCCTGCTGTTGCTATTTTTCACACTGTGGCAGTGACTCTACTTTGCATTTACAAGTCAGATGTTCTGCATGGCCAAAACAAATTTCCACATAAAGACAATGAAGGGTGTTTTGATCCGGCTTTTAGCTCCTCTGGATTCTCATGGATCTTGTTGTGACCTCAGATGGCCCCTGCATGAAAATAACTCCCTGTCAGTTTCTACATCATCATGTTGGCTCCTTGTGAAGGCAAATTAACTCTGATACAAAACAAACCGACCCAGCCCTCTCTATCCGCCCCCCCTCTCTCTGCCTCTCCTGCTGCTGCGGCTGTTTTGGCTGTGTTTGTTTGTGATCAACAAAATGATTCATCTGAGCGCTCAGACACATCCGAGCCGACCCCTGGTCACAGCTTTTGCGTCACTCACGCAATTTAGCACCGAGGTAAACACCTCAGAGGCGGACAAACGGAAATGCAAGAACAGGCACTTCATGTGTTATTTCTATTCAGTTTCTGCACTTTTTTATGCAGGAGTGTCAAAGCCGAGCAAAACTCACTGAATCCGGATTATGTTCAGCCGTATTTGAAAAACATCCAGGAAATCAAGAGACAACGAGCAACTTTCACAAACCCCGCTGTGAATTTGAGTAAACGCCGATGAAAATATGTTTTACACTTTCTTTGCAAAAATTTTGCAAAGAAAGTGAAACGTGAGCACAAAGTGCAGCGAGGCGGCTCAGAGCTGCGGTCACTAACAGCGGGGAGCTCCTCTTCGAGGAAGTCGTGATTTACGCACCGCGCGTCGCAGGGTGGACAGATCCACTTTATTAAGAGGGAAGTGCATCTGTATCCATCACATCGCATCAGATCCACGTCCACTCTCTTACCGTGTCGGGCGGCCGAGCACAGCCGGCAGGAGGCGGTGAGGAGGAGGAGGCACAGAGCTGCCCAGAGCCGCGGAGACCGCATGGTACATCCAACATCCACCGGAGCGAGGAGGGGGAGAGCCGCCGCTGCTGCTGCGCTTCTACCAGCTCTCCATGTCTGAGGAGAAGCTGCTGCTGGAGGAGGGATGGAGAGGAAGTGTGAGGCTGAGAGACAGAGACGCAGAGAGAAAGAGAGAGAGAGAGCGAGGAGGGATGGGTGGATAATCCGAGCCACAGGAGGCGCTAAACTGCAAAAACTAAAGGAAACATCATTAAAAGCGTCATTAAATCCAGAGTTTAAGTAGAAACAGCAGACGTAAAACTGCAAGAGGTGTCCGTAAATTTAGAAAATGTGCAAATTAGCTGCATAATAAAAAAAATACAGGACGACTTAGTGGGGCTAACGTCATCATCTCTGACACTCTCTTTCAAACACACACGGGTGTTTGCCATAGCCTGTATATAAAAGATGGACGTGGCCACCGTGACATCAAACGGTGGCTGTTTTGAACTCAATTTTTAATTTTTAATTATTTTTTTAAGCCGTGTTTTTTCGTTGTCTTTTTTAATGTCACCATATTTGGACAAGCAGGTGTAGTGCTACGTTATTAGCTAATGCTTGAAAGCTTGGTTAGCAAGGTGCCCACTCCACATCACATCTTCGATTTCCACGATCCTGCCTGACCTCCACAGCACTATTCACACACTCGTCCTTCAGGGTTACCCCTACTTCTTTTTTCTTTGTACTATCAATCACATCACAACTGATTGTTTTAAAATCGATTAATCAAGGGCTAAAGTTTCTATTCAGAGCTTTTAAGGCTCATTTGCAAAAATATTTTATCGGTTTTAAAGTTGTCTGAGCCACTTGAGATGCTTAAGAGTTAGAAAAATACATAAATGCATAAACACTGAAAATATTCCCCTCTGTGTACCATGCATGTATTCGTTTGATCAAACTTGTTAAAATTATAAGTTTAAAAGCTTTGAAAATTGTAATATTCAACAAAATGACAATAAAAACAACAAACTTACTCAATATGTTTTAACCAGCAGCCACAATTCTTTCTAATTTTACTTATTTCAGCGCTCATTTCTTGCTTGTTTTTCACCTAATTTTTGTAATTTCAGGTGATTTATTTCGTTGAATTCCCCAACAGGATTGTAATCGACTTTCTAACAGAGCCCGTGAGACTAAAAGCAGGATTAAGGAGTGCCTTCTTCTTCTTGCTGCATCTCGATATGGCTCATAAGTCCTCTTCATCCTGCCAAGAAACTGTCCGGCACTTGGCAGAGCGGCACATCCAGCTCCTCGCTGCATTTTATTAAAACAGAGGAGGTGAAATTAAATTACTGCAGCCTCTCCTGCAGCATGATACGTTCACATTTACCTCCACTCCGTGTTTACTGACTCCACCAACAAGAAAATAATAAAAACAGGGCGAGACAGAAGGGATTTTAAACATTTTTTTTTAACTTTCTTCTACACAATTTCATTTCATAAGAAAGACATGAGGTCTTGAAGTAGTGCAGCTTTTTCGTCCGACATAATCGAACACAGTAATTACAGCAAGATCAGATTTAAAACCTAGAATCATCCATACACAAATGACATTTTTATAAAAGGATTCAACCCACTCTCACTCCCACTCGATCGCCGCAGAATCAGCTCATTTTATATAAAGTACAGTAACTTCAGTATATTTAATGTTACAGGCCCCTCGAAGTGCATCATCTGCATTATTTTTCCAGCATTCCTCCTCAGAGTGTTAAAAGTTATTTCAACTGCAGCAGGAATCACGACTAGAAGATAAGCCTGGTATCCAAATGTAAGGAAAAAGGAGACTTTTCATATCCTAGAACTTCTTTTTAACAGGCCACCTGTCACGCATGGTGATAATGTCCCTTGAAAGTTTACCCAAAGCGCACATTTGAAAGTTTTCTCCAGCAAATCATCAGAAAACAGATCAATAGAAACAAGATTTACTCTTCAGATTTACACCCACTCAAAGTGCCACAAACTGACTTGGCTGCAGTTTTTAAAAAACAATTTAAATGTGCTTTTCAGTCCTGATAACATCATGTGTACTTGAAGCCATGAAGGATCCAAAACACTAAAATACTGGTTGAATATTGCCTGGTTTCATTAAATATACTAAAGTTACTATACTTTAAAAATGTGTTGATTCTGAGGGGGTCAGGTGATTTTAAAAGGTATGGTTTTTTTGCCATTTAAATCACAAACAAAGCACTGCAAGTGTGAAGACTTTAAAACAATGCAGTGGTTCTCTGAGAATGTCTGTATAATCCTTTATCCCCGATCAGCTGTGGCTGTCCCAGCTCTAGTCAACGACCAGCGTGCTCCTCACGGTGGGAAACAACTCGAAGAAACCCTGAAGAAGCGAGAAGAAGCAGAAAACAGGAAGTGACAGCAAAGTTTAATATCACTAAGATTTTTTAAAGTAGATGAAAAAGCACAATAATAGGTAAAAATATAAGCTAAAAAAACAAAAAACAAGCAGAACCATCCAGAGCTCACAGACCCAAGAAGTCAGTAAAAAAAAGAAAAAGAAAAAAATTTCAGTCTGTGATGTGTTAACGCCAGCAACGAGATCATTTAATTTGACTCTTATGCCACAGCTGGACGGTTCAAACCTGACATATTCTGACTGGAACTGTGACAAACAGATATTTGCGTTGTCAGCTCAGGCGCTCATGACTATTTTCCCTTAATAATTTAGGAGTTGACAGATAGACATACATTAGTAAAGCACCATGGAGGTTATCAAAATATTAACGATGTAAAGAGGAATGTAAGTTTATAAAATGTTCAATAATTGGCTTATAGGGTTTAAAAATGACTGAACAGCCCCCAGATTGAGAGCCTTGGTTTGAACAGACAGAAAGATAAAACATGAGCATAAAGCGCTTTTCCAAACTCAAATAAACAACAGCAATTAAAACATATATGTGTGTGTGTGTATGTGTGTATATATATATATATACACACACACACACACATACATACACATATACACACAATTATATATACACACACATATATACATATATATATATAGAGAGAGAGAGAGAGAGAGAGAGAGAGGGAGAGAACATAAAACAGGACCAAGGACTAAGTCTTGGGGAATTCCACATGAGAGGTGGCTGAGGATGAGGAAAATTCTGTCTTTACAAGATAAAGGGATCTGTTTGATAAGCAGGAGCAAGGCAAGAGACGTCTCCATTAAACAAAAAACAAAAAGCCAGAAGATGTAAGACAAAGTTAAAGTGTTACATCTGAGAGGTTGAGGCCAGGGTCTGCGTTATACATTTTATTTAAGCGACTTTAAAAAGTAGCTGCAGACTTTAAACAAAGTACTTAAACAATGATAAGAACAATTAAAGTCAGTTGTGTTTTACCATGTAACCATCACTTTTGGTATTTATACTTAATTAATCACACAATTTATAGAAAACAGAAATTTACAAGGACATGAATTAGGGGAGACACACAAATCTTATTTTTATAAGCGACAGAGAATGTTTGGATCAAGCTGCTGATGAAGCTGTCAGCTCTTGCAGGAATTCCAAACTTTATGAAGCTATTACGTGTGTGAATTCAAAAGTAAAACCAGCTGGTCTATTAATTAGCTCTACATAATTCAAACCTAATTTGATCTGTTACCTTGAAAAGGGTGGTGCTCTGTAAGACACTGGATGTACAACACATCTCCCTGATGGAGTGCATGGAGAGCTGCGGGGAGCCGATGTCCACCACGGGGATGCCGAGACGGGCCGCCAGGATGGGACCGATGGTGGTTCCACAGGGGCTGTCGTTACGGACCATCACGTCCTACAAGAAGACCAGCAGGAACTCTCAGACTATTAAGTTAGAGTAAAAATAAAAACTGCCTCTAGTAGGTATTAAGAGGCACTACAGGTCTATGAGCAGGGAGAGGTGAAACGAGTAGATATAACAGCAAAGTGCAGTAATAACGCTCATTAATTGAAATGAGAATAGTGTAAATAAATTTGTTGTGACCACCTTTATTCTTCAGCACAGTCTGAACTCTCTTAGTCAAGATTTCTTGTCATTTCTTTAAGTAGTCGATAGTTTTATATTCCTGCCAAATCTTCTTTTGTCCTCCACTTCTGCAGTTTCCTCAGATTTTTTTAAAATGCCAAGTTTTCAGCTAATAGCTCTTTGGGAATCATCTTGTTGGTACAAAAATATTATTTTATGTCTGTTAAACTGTGTTAACTTTGGTACTTCATAGATTCAAATAAAGAAAGGAGAACAAATGATGTGCTTTTGTGACAGGCTGCTAGTAACAGATTGCCTAAAGACACAATTTAAACACAATTTAAACTTGGTCCTTTACCCAGTGGTCCTTTTTTACATATACATTCCACTTCAATTAAATGACATTCTTGGGTCTATCCATTTGTCACATTTTATTTTATTGTTTAAATCGAACCTGATGCTGCCACACAGTCTCTTCCTTACAGTGAGGAATATAGCTTATTAACGTAACACTAGTATCCAGTGGTATCAGTACTGGAACTGGAGAAGCTGGATCTTTGCAACTAATTCCAGGACATAACATGTAAACATCTGGAAAAATCTGGAAATGTGCTTTCACACAAATACTGATATCACAGAAAACAAGCTGAGTTCTTCATGAAATACAGTGACATAAATGCCGCCGTTTTAATTCCCAATTCTTAACTATACTGCAAACGGTCTTCTACAATCACACAAACGCCATCACTCAGTTCTCAATTTACCTGCAGCGGCACGTTGACCTGGCTGGCGACCTCTCTGATAACGGAGGCGGTGACAGCCGTAGTTGCGTAACGCTGGTTGCTGTTGAACTTGATTACCGGGCCCTGAAACAAAAGAAAAAATAAAAATTCACACAGGAAATCGACCACCTGAGGAGTCTCCTAAACTTTAAATAGCAATTAAATTGACTCACCTTGTGAAAAGCCGGCCGGTGGTTCTCCTCATGTTTCTCCCTGAGAGGAAACAAAATTAAAAACAGATCAAACTGGAATACAAATGAAGACCGGCGATTACAGGTTTCATCTGATCTTAATGATCTAAAACTCCTTCTCTTTCTCGAATGACCGTTTAGTGCAAATGTCTGAGAGCAAGTGATCTCATGCTGATACTGACTGGTAGTTGGGGTGCACGGCGTGCGCCATGTCAGCGCTGATCATGAAGGAGAGCGGCGCCGCCTGCTGGAAGGCGGTGAGGTTGGATGGGGAGGAGGCAAGGCGGCTGAGAATGAGCTCTGTCAGGTTGGACTGAGCGCCCTGAGCGCTCTCTGATCCCACCTACAGGAAACAGGCCACACTGTAAAAAATACACCCAGGTAGTTTCACCTGCAGGCGATGATGTCATTCTTCATCGCTCTGCTGGTTGTTTTCATGTTTTTTTCACGTGAGATATCCAGAGCAAACAGCAGCTTCGCATCATCTCAGAATCACCTGCAGAGGAGCTTTTAATTATTATTATTATTACTATTTAATTATGAGACACTAAAGCTGCTGTTTGCCTGCTTCTCTGGTATCCTGGCTGCCCCAGACTGGCCCATTCTCCTCTCTAAAAGCTTGGTGGACTCACCTCCTCGTTGTCGTACAGAGTGATCATACGGACGTTGGGATCTTTAGCCAGAGAGTCTGCTGTGCAGGACTCCATCAGCCCCTGAGCAAGAAAGAGGAAGCGAGGACTGAGAAACGTGGCTTGGTGTGATTAAAAACCTCTGTCTGCTTTGTGAGATATGTGAAAAACATTTGGGAGAGTCTTTGTGAGGAAGAAATTAGTGCGAGTTCATTTAACTGAATCCCAGCTTAATGCCAGTTATTTACATTTTCATGCAGAGGATTCAAATGTTAAAGCTTTTAAAGTAAATCTTTCCATTATTTTTAAACTAAACAACAGAACAAAACACGTTTGCTGCATTTAACGGTGAAGAACTATAAATAAACTGAAAATATACATATAAATGTTTTTTTCAAGCTCAGGGGAGGCAGTGGGAACAAAATGAAAGACACAAGAAGAAAAAGAGAAATAAATCCTTTTCTGGCCTGGTAGTAAAAGTGAAATTGTGCTTGCAGCAGGTGGAAAAGCGACTGACCCGCAGGGCGCAGTAGCAGCTGTGCAGGTTGTCCAAACGAGGAGAGTATATGAACTCCTCGTACACGCCTCCTAAAGCCTGCAGAGACAAGAGAGGAAGGCACCGACTCACTTTTTGTTACTAGCCTTACAGAACATAAACGATCAGATTTAAATACAACTTTAAACTCAGTTCAATCTCATATACATAACTCACACTGGTGTGGCATTTTTATTTTCTTTATGTGGATACACTTCATTTAGAGCTGTGTACACAGTCATCAGTGCTTAAACAGCTTTTTTTAATGATTAAAGAGCACAAGAACAGAAGGTGACCTGTTATTGAGAGAAAAATAAACTGGGGCCAATATAATAGGAGAGAAATAAATAAATAAATATCACTAATAATCAAATAAAACAAGGATGTTTCCGGGACATTAGATTTCCTCTAATTTATCCTCCTGGAGCATTTTCTTTCCATTACAAAGACTCTGTAAGTACTATCATAACTCTCCACTGTTCAAATATAGTCATCAATGCTGTACAAATTTTACTCCAGGAAGTAGTTCCTATCAAACATGCCTGGAATAAGTGAGCTGAATGAGAGTCTGCCCTTTCGACCCTCTTTCATAAAACTGTTGAGGAATTTCATTTAAACCGAGGCAGGAAGTCTCACAGAGTCCTCGAGGTGAAAAACAGAGTGTGAGGAGAAGCTCCTGTATGCCTTACAGTGTGTTTGAATCTGGAAGACTGCTTTCTCTCATCTGATCAATATCACTAAAATTAGAAATCCTGTCTCAGAGTGAAGCTGAAAAAAATAACTGGAACATTTATTACTTCATTGTAACATCTTATTATTATAAAGCTGTTCTAAAAGCTCTCTGAAAAGCTTCCGGTTGATCCCAAACACATCAAAGAACTGAATTTAAAATCCTTCTCCTCACACACACTACTCTGAAAAAGCCTCGAGTCCCCATCATTTCTTTACATTTTGCTTCCAGACTTTGCTGTAATTTTGAAAGTGTTCGTAAGCGACAATTCTCCCAACTTCCTGAAGGTCTTTCAAAGTGTTTCTTTGGACAGTGGCTGCTTTTTCAGTCCAGTTGTTGTACCAAACCATTTTTAGTTAATCCTTAACGCTGACCTATGAATCATTCAAGCATGAAAAAGGCTCCTTACTGATCAACTTAGCAAAGAACCAATTTTGAATTGTATCTTCATGCAGAAAAACACAATTTGTTCCCATTTCTTTAGTTGAATCTATGAAAAATACCAAACACAACACAGTTTGACAGACATAAAATAGTATTTTTGCAGAGGTGATTCCCAAAGAGCGGTTAGCTGAAAGCTTGGTGTCTCTCAGCATGGTGTGCAGTGTGTCCTTAAACAAAATTGAGGGACCCGGACAAGTGGAGGACGAAAAAAAAAAAAAAGAAGTGGCATATTTCTGCATGCTTCAATAAACTGCTGCACGCATTTCATACGTTCTTAGCAAAAATATAAAGATATGAGGGGTGACTCAAGACATTTGCACAGTACTGTACTAATCCCTGAATAATCAGAGCCCATCATTTCTTGTCTAAACTGTATCACATCAACAGAGCACTTCGCTCTCAGACTGCAGGCTTACATGTAGTTCCTGGATATTTAAAAGTAGAATGGGAGGCAGAGGCTTCAGCTTTTAGGCCCCTCTTCTCTGGAATAAGCTCCCAGTTTGGACTCAGGAGACAGACACCATCTTAACTTTTAAGATTAGGCTTACGCTTAAAAAGTTCTCTCTCTCTATTGGTAGGTCTTTACAGTATGAAGCACACTGCTGAGAACCGGTGCTCTAAAAACTATACTCAAATTAATCTAACTTACTGGAATAAAATCAGGGCCATAGAAGCTCCATCTCAACTTGCTTTATTCACACATCTGAAATGAAACCTGACATAAGATGTTTTAGAGTTTTAGTCGGTTTAAGTTTCTCTGAAATGCCTGCAGAGTTAATCTGAGCTAACTGTGCAGACATCGCTCTCCTTCCTTTGTTGTGACAGACACTTAAGCCTACTAAATAATGCAATTGATGGCATTTTCAAGCTAAATCTTGAGTGTGCCCAAGCCTCAGTCTGCCTTCATTTATCAGTTCGTCCACATTTCCCTTCATGCTGGTTGTTCTTGGCAGCCAAACACATGATCATTTTGGATCTACTGACCTGATTCAAACAAATTCTGCATGTGTTTGTCTTGGATTCTGTGTCAGCTGTCATAAAACTGATTAAACTAAAGACATCAGCCGACCTCCTGGGATCATCACTGCACTGAAAGTGACAGGAAGTCAATGGTTTACTCGCAGACTCACCGCAGGCTGCGTGTCAGCCAGACACAGCTCAAAGTCCAGCAGAGCTTCTGGCTCGACTCCCAGCTCCGAGCACAGCACCTTCACCAGCGCTGGGTGGTGTTTCTCCGCCTGAGGGGACACAAAGCACAACGCAGCATCTTTAAGACTCATGTTTGTGGTGTCAGCTGAAAGGACCCGGTTTATCTTTAGCTTTTAGACACCAAATCTGATAGATTATCTTTTCTTATTCAGGCCTCAAAATGATCTAAATATTCTGCATTTCCCAGCTTCTATAGGCCAAGGTATCTCAGCATTTTAAGGTATCTTTAATACCAATTTTTTACCCAAATTTTAGATAAATGAATGTAATCCCATTCAGGACTTTTTACAGATCTGTAGGTTGGGGTTACCGTGCTGGCAGCAGAGGAGGCATCTCCAGAGGACGCTGAGCCTGTCTCCAGTTCCTCCTGGACGGCAGTGGCGATGATGGGCACACTGAGACAGATGAAACATATCGACTATAAACCAAAGCTCATCTCAAAGTCACATCAATGATGAACTAAAAATACTCTGACAACAAGAAAAGGCAATGACACACAGGCTTCCCTGCCTATCTATGACATCACGCAGATCCAAGGGTAGAACAGAAGCCCACAATAAAGTGCTCACAGGGATTAGGTTTTATTATTTGTGTCTGTGTCCATGTTTAATATGAGCTTCCACTGTAACAAATTCAATAAAAGTGGTGCATTTGATAGAAGTGATGCGTTTAGTTACTGACAGGTGGTTCTCCTTGTTGGGCCCGAAGGAATCGTTGATGTCCCGCTGCAGGTGGATGGCCAGGTGAGGGATCCTGAGCAGAGGCCTGGAGACGTGAACGAGTCGATTCACCAGCTTCCCGCCACTCTGAAGTTAAAAAATATGGAGTTTCCATCACATCAAAAGGACATTACATAAACTAACTGTGGGCCACATTTAGCTCGGAAAACAGGATTCCAAGTTTACGGATCTACATTGGCCAGAAAATAATTAACAAATCAAAGTTGAACAGGGATTCCTGCATGCACACATTAAGAGGAAATCAACAGTATGGATCATGTAATCAGAAACAGTTGTGAATATGTCACTGTTGTCAAAGCGCCTACTGATTGTTATATTGTTTTTTTCCTCAACAGATTAAACAGAAGATGATCCCACGATGCTTCAATAATGTTAAGGTCCAGGCTCTGGAGGCCGATCCATGACTGATAGTGTTCTTTTTCTAAGGTCTTTGAAAAAGCTATTGCCCAAGTGCACTTTAAAAAATCCTTCACACTAACTGTAATCGCTGCAGTGTGAATTATCTGAATCATGCAGCTGTGTTTTTGTGATGTTTTGCTGTAAAAAGCGATTCAACTACTCAGTTATTTAAACGGGTTTACTGTTGTGTCACAGTCTGGCTCGAGCTGACAGCTGTAGGCGAGACATTTAGCCTCTCGTTGTCAGTGGTGCGCTCGATAAATGTCATCAAAAAAGCAGCACCGAAGTTTGACATTTTATAGAGGAATGGGTCAAAGCTGATGGTCAGGCTCCGCATAGAAAGCAAACCAGTTTCCTGATTAGAAAGAAAATGGATTCATGTTTTTGGTCATAAATTTACATACATTTTATTTTACAGAAAAATAGCTACATATTTATATCAAATTTAAGATCAAAACCTCACAATTGAGCCTTACAATGAATTTTACATTTCTGTATGTTATATTCTGTACAGCTTAAAAAAAAACAACCCAAAAAACCCAAAACAAACAAAACCAGACAGTACAGATTTAATAGTAAGCCGCAGAAGTAAAAAAATAAAAACAATCACGCTACCTTGACCATTACGCGGCCTGCAATGGTGAGATCGCGGTCGAACCAAGTGTTCCAGATTCCGCCGCCGTAGCACTCCACGCCAACCTGCAGGCAGCCCTGCTTGGTCCTCTTAGACCTCGGCTTCACCTGTAAGCACAAACACAATCAATAATCTCATAATCAATAAATAAACATCCAATTCATGATTTTTCTTCCCTTCTTTTGGCACAAAGAATTTGGATGAGGTTATCTCAGTTTTCAGATTATTCTAAGACCTTAAAATGACTAAAACTAAACCATGTTTGTTTTCCAGACAGACGCAGCGTTTCCTTTGGCGTCCAAACTCCTAAACATCAGAGGAAGAAGCTGATAATAAAATAAAAACCATTCCTCATGACTCTCAGCATCGGCTCAGCTTCACTCTCCTCATGTTTCAGCTCCCCCCCGCTGTGGTTTGGCTTCCCATCCAGGGTGGAAGCAAAGAGCTGACAACAGGTGAATGAGTGGGCGGAGTCTCACCCTGAGGCAGGGGCTGTCCGTGTGGGCGCCAATCATCGAGAAGCCGTTTCCCGGCAGGTAGCGTCCACCCACCGCAAAGGCAATGAGGCTGGAGAAGTTCCTGGTCACAAAGTACTACAGAGAGAAGCAAATTTAGCACCATTATGGTCTCCTTTGAAGCAAGACTGCTAAACACAGCCAAGTCCACCAATCAGAAACAACCTGCTTGTGATTGGTAGATACAGATGGAGAGTTTTCATGCCTGTTCCTAAATTTTGGATCACATCTCAACTGACAGCCAATGGAAAACTATTTAAACACCAGTTAACCTAACACACATGTCTTTGCACTATAGGAGGAAACATACATATGCACATTTTTCAAAATAAAAGCTTCTGTCAGGAAGCTATTATGATAGGAAGGCATCATGCCCCCACTTTGAGATTTCTGTTAAGTTATAATAAACACATTTTCAAAATAATGTGTTCTTATTCTTTTCCAAAATAAAAAATTTCGTTACTTACAGTAACTTGTCAGGACGTGAAATGAATGTCAGATATTCGAAGCAAAAGACCCTCAGCTGTTATAGAGATTCACCAGAATATCTTAAAGGGTCATTTTTTCCAAAATAAAAGGTCCCCAGTTACTTTTGGGAAATTATAAGGACATTCAGACATATGCAAAACTTTGAAAATTAAACCCCTCAATTGTTGCAGAAAATGAATAAAATTATAGAAATAAGATAATTTTCCTGCGTATTAAAAGTCTACCTGACATACACACAACACAGACAAGGTAAAGGACTTCAGAAATTATAGAAATTTACCAGGATACTTTAAAGGGTCTCTTTTTCTCAAAACAAAATCTAATGTCAGAATTTCAAAACAAAAGCCCTAGACTTTTACAGACATTTATCATTATACTTCCAAAATAAACGCCCTTGGTTAGTTAGTGAACATTGTCAGATTTTCCAAATAAAAATTCAGAAATTTCAGCATATACAGTTGAGAGTGCAATCTTGTGCAAACCATTTAGATTTCCGTTCTACTACTTTTTACCCCACCTTGCTGGCTGGCTTGATGTCCCACTGCTCCGTCTCCTTGAGCTCGATGAACCCAGCCTCCAGCAGATGCCGGCGACATTCTTCAACCACTGCAGGGCGAGAAAGCGGAGGAGACATGAAGTTTATTTGTTTCTGTTAAAGTCAAACTGATCTTTGCAGTGTGACTACATGCCTTACTGTCAGTGCTGGGCGTTGTTTGTCATAGTTACTTTTCAACGCTGACAATAGTACTGAGACAACAGAGTCTGAGTTTTAGAGACCTCACTGTCACATTTAATTACTCCTTAGTAAATCAATGGGAGCCATTTTTCAGCTGTTTTTCAAACTAGTGAAAACTCAGATTTTGTTAAGCCTAAAATGAGGTAGAGATGAGTTTCAGAGCAAAGACATGACTTTTAAGTGTCTATCTCTTCTCAACCAAGTGTATGAAACCTAATTAGAAGATGCTAACAATTCAATAATTAAATTACCGAAATAAACAAAAAACAAAAAAAAGTGCAAAACTTTATTACCTTTTGCACTTTATTCCTGTTATGGGACTGAAAACTTATTTTAATTCTTTGGTTCTTTATTTGTTGTTGGGGACAGAGTTCAGAGTTCAGAGGGCAAAGGTTGTAGACATGATGAAATATCTGTTCCATCTCAATCTTATCTCTCTGGCTCAAAGGCGATCTGAACTGCATCTCAGCTGGTTAATGCTGACACATGAGAGCCCGTTTATGCTCTGATTACAGCAGAGAGACACTCGTTGTCTTTCCTATCAAACTCAACCTGCTGCCTTCTCCTCACTGATTCTCACTGGTTTTAAAGCACAAAAGCAACAAACTGTCAGCATAAAACACTCGGTCGGAGGAAAAACAGGTGTCAAATTTAAAATTACACCACAAAGAAAAGAGTGGCACACTTTGGACTCCTATAATGCATGTGTCATACACAACATACTGAACTGGTTGGTATGTGGCTGGACCTGCTTTACTGCAGTTGTTTTACTTACTTTGCTTGTTAAATGAACTTTATTAAATGAGAAAACTTTCTCTTTAGAGTCAGAAAATAAACCTCAGATTCCAGCTGTGCATTTATTATAAAAGCAATGGTAAATTCAAATAAATGCTTAATTTTTCAATAATTTCAATATAAATAATTTTCAATAATAATTTCAGTAGATTTCTGTTAATTTAATGGTGTTTTTTCTTTTTTTTTACCTGTTTAAGTATTTCCCATGTATTTGTTTCAGTTTTTTCTTTTGTAAATTTACCAGTTCTTTCTCAGAAATTTCCCCTTTTTTAATTTTTAATTTTGCCAATATTCTTGAAAATTGCCTTTTTTTCCTCATGAATTTGTAGGAGGATTTTTTTTCTAAAGCATTTTTTATTTTTTTGTCTACCTTGCTAGAATTTTATTTATATCTTTTTCTTATGAATTACAAGTTTTTCCTTGTAAATTTGGTAGTTCTTTCCCTCATAAATGGGTGGCAATGTTTACCACATGCACATTTTTTGTGTAAATTTGCAATATTAATCTTGAAATTTCCAAATTTCTTTTCCTCAAATCTTTAGCCACCTCATCCAGCTCCTTTCCCCCCCCATTTATTCATTTACCTTCTGGGGCCCTAATGTACTGCCAATGTAAATATGCGAGTAAGACTCAATAAGCGAGCTACAACAGCCATGCACCAGCAACATTTTTAAAAAGTTGGACTTTTTCTTATTATGCTTACTATGAACTAAACATGGTCGCCGAATTAAAAGCCTGCTTCTGGCAACACAGAGAAGGTTTACAATAATACTTTACCTCATATATACGGGTGCTGACCTTAAACAGGACTTTAAATTCAAAGATTTATGAACGGAGTTTGGTTCGGTACAGTTTGGAACTTGAAAAAAAAACCCATTAAACGCTGCCACGTACGTGAGTTCCATATGATACAGATTTTATTACATTTGAAGGGATAAATCCAGAGTTTTGCAGACTTTACCGTGATATGGAGACACTCCTCTGTTGACAAACTGCAGAAACTCTTTGGCTGCTGACTGCACGGCCTCTTTGGAGCTCTTCATGATCAGCGACTAAAGGGGAAAAAGTATAAAAAGTGTGAAAAATGTGCGCAATAAAGAACAACTTGATCATAGTAAACGAGACAGCAAAGCTAGCAAGATCTTAGTAATCATGACAAACAACTAGCAAGAGCCAGATACCGGCCTCTAGTTTCAACTTCGGACTGTAAGTTGAGTTTTTATGCAGGATCTGTTTTTGTCCGATAATGGAACTAACTGTATTTTGCTAGCTAACCTAACCAGGACAGCCCGAGCTTTCAGCGTCTGTGTCAACTGTGTCGACTAAAGTCAACACAGTTGTAGGTGAGGAAGCACCGCCTCCACGTGACGCATCCACAGTAATCATTGTTATGGCACTTACCTGCATTAACCGGACTTTGATATTATGAAGAGGTACAAAGAAGACGAGCAGCGACAGATTAGCTGACAGCGGCGGAGAAAGGGAGAAAGGTGCAGAGTCACAAACAGCGCAGCAGCGACATCCAGCGGCCAGGAGGCGCAATGGAACAGTCACTCTCACAGGACTCTGCTTTCAGACTAATTCCTTCATTTAATTATTAATATCAGTCATTACACTTTATACTGGGTCACTTTTATGAGATATTTTACTTTATCATATACTGAATGGACATTTTTTAGGTAGACTTTGCTAGTACCAAATTGGAGCCACTTTTTGCCTTTGGAGCTGCTTCAATGCTTCACAGCATAGATTCAACAAGGTGCTAGAAACATGACAGCATCACAGAGATGCTGCAGATTTGTCAGCTGCACATCCATGATGACAATCTTTTGTTCCACCACATACCACAGGTGCTCTATTGTTGACTGTGGAGGTTATTTTAGTACAGTTAGCTCATGTTCAAGAAACTAGTTTGACATGATTTAAGCTTTGTGACATTTTCTCCCTCATAAATGCAGCTCACTGGATATTTTCTCTTTTTCTGACCATTGCCTGTATACTCTAGAGATGGTTGTGTGGGAAAATCCCAGCAGATCAGCAGTTTGTGAAATACTCAAACCAAGAACCATGCATCCCCATCCAAACTTAAATCATCTTTCTTCCTCATTCTGATGCTCAGTTTGAACCTCAGCAGGTCATCCTGACCATGTTTAGATACATTTGGGAATTGCTTTAATATTATTGGCTGATCAGATATTTGTGTTAACACCCACACAGCTACAGAGAAAATCAGCACAGCAATCAGCTGTTTTAAAATAATACCAAAAGCAACAGCATCCAGAGGCTTCAGATACTGACAAGAGCTTAAACTAAATTCCTAAAATCCATCATTTTCTGTCTTTTTGCAGTGCCAATAATAGATTTAAAATTGCAATGCATTGTTGAGACTTCTGTGTTTCATTAGGCAGACTAAGAGAGCCAAATCGCCCTCTTTTTTGTTCTCATTTGGTTTTATTTTCTATCTGGAGACCTCTGTGTTTATGCTCCATCCCCCCACCATGCTGCCATTCATCACTGTATCACCAGGGGAACCATCCTTATATAGTCCTGAACACTGAGGGAGGAGGAGGAGGAGGAGGAGGAAGAGGAGGAAAGGCGGAAAATGCTGTAGAGAGGTTTACTTCAGCTGTCAGCTCTTGAGGAAGCCCAGAGGGATGAAAATACATAGACTCACACATTCGCATTCAGACTTTATTAATAGATGTGAGATCAACAAGCTGCAATGGAAGTGCTGAACGCATTCAGATCGTATGGGATTTAGAATAGTCTTCACACAGAAAATCACAGGATAGATCAATTAGGGAAAGCTTACAGTTATGTTTTAAAGTTAGGCGACCTCTAGTGGCCAGAGTGACAGAGTGGTTGTGAAATATATGTAGAGTAGTTACCTTCAGACTGGACTGGATAAGTGGTAGAAAATAGAATAACTACTGGTTCTTAGATAGTTAGATAGTTGATTCTTAGACAGATTCTTCTTTTGCCAAAGTTCCTCCAAGGTTTGATCAAGTCATTTTTTGTGCAATCCTGCTGACAGACAATAAACAAATCAAACAAACATGCAACAAAAAACAAAGTTAAAAGAAAACTTAGAAAACCCCAAACAGCAGTAACGTCACTGAAGTCTTTCCACCGCTTAAGTGCCTGAATGGTTGGATGGATGAAAAGATGCACTTGAAACTGTCATGAAACGGCTGTGGCAGGCAGGAGGAAGGACCCAAATGCAGAACTCAAAACACAGGGATGAACTGAATGAGGCTGCTTTATTGCAGTGGAACAACTTACACTTACAACACCAAACCAAAACCTAGAAACTAATAACAAAAAACGGGGAAACCAGGGCTGGCGAGTTCAGGGAGCACAACAGGAGAAACCCACACAGCATGAGGGGACAATACAACACTGACAGAGAGAAACACAGGGCTAAAATACACTGAGGGATGAGAAGGGAATGGGACACAGGAGGAGAGCACAGCTGGGACTGATCACACTTGACGAGACTAAAGGGCGTCAAGGCTAGAGACACAGACATGAGACAAGGGACCGTCAAAGTAAAATGACACGAACACAAGGGGAGCACAGAGAATACCTAAACACTGGAAGAAAAATAACAAAAAAAACAGAAAACTCTAAAAAATTAATAAACACAAAACATAAACATGGAGTCACCAGACTTCGGACCATGACAGAAACACAGAAAACTGAGTTGTTTAACATAGTAAAAACGAGTTTGTTCCAGTTCAAACCATGACATTTTCTAATCCTATCAACATACAACATGAGCACTTAACTCCAGTTCCCTACTAGAAATGCACTGCTCTCATCAATCAGGAATGCCTGCATGGAGAATCAAAAACTGCTGTGACTTTTCATTTGGAGGATTTGTTGTTAGAATAATTTCTTGGTATGAGCATCAGGCCATAATTGCAATCACTTAATAACAATAATGATAATAACTAGACGTGCTAATGGACCTGAATAAATTAAAGGCCTCATTGCCTTTAGTTTCCAGTTTTGCTCTTGGAGAGGACACTAATGACCTACCAGAGGGATACATTTCTAGGTGCAGGTCAAGGTGCAGTATATTAAAATAAATACTCCAAAGGTGAGCAATGCCATGAACTATATAAACAAGATGTAGCACATCCAGGTGGTGTTGTGTGGTTTGATAACCACAGGTAGGAAAGATTTGCTGTAGTGCATCATGGTGTAAAGACTTTTTCTAAACTGTCCAGCGCCTCATTGAGACAGTTTGAAGGCTTATCAGTGTTTCTTACACCTTCATTAAGGAGTCAAGCTCCATTTCCACAACCTTACTGACCTTGTAGATAGGTTTGTTAGGTCTGTTAGCATCTGCACCGTCCACACCAGAGCATGGAGGGTGGTGTTGGCCATAACAGACCCAACATTCAGCTACACGAGCTCAACAGTCAGGTGGAAGGATGAGGATTAAGTCTATTTTCATGGCAATTCAGTGGACTGACTAATCTAAATTGATTTATTTACAGACTTGAAAGAAAACTTAAAAATATAAATGTAAAAAAATCTGTTTTTTTCCAAAAGCTGGTGGTAACTTGTGCTAGCTGAGTCTACAAAAGACTATGAATTTGATTCATTTCATACAGCCACAATAGACGTAATAATAGAAGTCTACAAGAATAATCATTAAAATGATTAATAAAAACAAATCTGAGAAATGTGTTTCTTCCTGTTAACCTGGTCAGAAATGAATGTGTTAACTGTTTCTACATTCACGTCTGATTAGCTTAATTATCTGACAAAAACATGATGGGATGACAGAACTTTTCCTAATCAAAGTTCATATGGTTATTAGACTTCTGCATAAATGTTTGGTGACAGGGGAGGAAATGACATTCCTGAAAAAACTACTAAACTAAACAGTAAAATACAAAAAGAACAACAAACCAAAACTATAACCAGGATCGAAGGAAAAGCAAAACATGACGCAACAAACAGAAAGAATAACCAGAAAATATCTAAAACAAGAACACCCAGAGTGCGCACCTCCACCTGAAGGGCAAGGGTTATACTAAAACTGATGTTTTATGATGTTCTTATTATAACATGCTGACGTTAGCCTGTTACAGTGTCATTGTCATGTTGTAGAGCGTCGGATTGAAAATATAAAACATGTATTGAACAGCTCTCTTCATGCCCTTTCATATCATATTTTCCTTGATATGGTTTACTTTGACCTTGGGCGCTAGCAATGAAGGTCAAGGTCAAACGCTTAGCCAACCTCGGCATTCGTGTCCCCCAAGGAATAGTGTATTGGTGTGAAGTTTGAAGATGACCTCGAGCTGATTATCCCCAAAATGAAATCAGCTCGAGCTGATACCTTAAAAACTGTGGACACTTGACTGCTAACAAACAGACAGACAAACAGACAAATGGAACTGAAACTAGAAAAGTCCATAAGCTCAAGACATTGGGTCGATGACCAAGGACCAGATGTGATAATCTTGATTTTATTTTGCACCTGCCGACATGAATTTGACATTTTGAGACTAAATTACACAAAGACACACCAGGGAACACAGGGAAATCCTACAATGACACAGAAAACAGACAGGTATCAATAAATAAGATTTCTGTTAAAAAGAAAAAGAATCCTTTGTCAGATAACCCAAATACTCATGTTAAACTCTCTTCTTACGAAGACAGCAAAAGAAGCTTGAGTGGATTAAACCAGCATCACATTTCACACTTGTAATGTCTGCTTTGCAACTACATCTAAAAACTATTTTTAAAAATGTCAGCATTTCATCACCACAAAGCTAAATATTCTACCTTTTTGTTTAGGCTTTAGATTTAGTGTTATCCAGCTTAGGATCAGTCCACAGAAACCTTTTTAAACATTGATGAGGTGTGAGTTTTCACTGAGAGATTAGTGCAGTTGTACATAATCCCATTAATGAGGTGTCACAGTAAGCCCTGCAGGGCCCTTCAGCAGAAACACCTGAATGAACTGCTGCCTTTTTAATCTCATTATTAAAACCTGTCTGAGTCAAAGTGTCTGTGAGAGACTCGTCTGTGTGGCCTTTATTACCGCGGGATTTAAGAAAGTCATGACTGATTAATGTTGAAGAAACCTTTTAGTTTCTTGAAAAAAAGCTCCTGGAACCCAAAGCTTAAAGTACTTAGGGTGGAAATGCAGACTTATTTCCATTGTTTTGCTTACTGTTCACACCTTCTACCATTGTCATAAAGAGGGAGACAACCAGTCAGAGTTCACTATAAATACAACTGAATATATCACATAAAAACAAAAGCCAGACATATAAAACAGCAATTTATAAACTCTTATCTAAAGTAGATGAAATTAAATTGTTGGACAGATCAAAGGTTCATACTACAGTAGCACTGTTGTATGAATGTCTGGCTCCGTATGTTTTTGTGTTAGTAATTCCTTTAAAGTCTGACACGGCTCCAGGTCTGCCAGTTTAAATGCTGGCAGAGGGAAACCTCCCTTTAAATCCCCTTCACACTCACATGTAATGTTATCAGCATTAATGGCACATATTGTTTGTGAATGTAGTATTTCTTTGCTCTGGTATGTACTGCTGCACTCTGTGTCTCAGGCTCTCGGGATGGGATAGTTTTCCTTTTTAAGGCAGGTTAGTGAGAGCTCTTCCCCCTCGGATGCTGTCATTAACAACCTGGGCCACCTCACCATGTGAGGACGAGGCTAAGTCTTGAAAATGGCCTTGCATCCTCGCATTGTTATGACATGAGATCACAGCGGCAGGGAAAGACGATGTTCTCATGAACCTCGGCAGGTCTTCCTTGGAAGTTTATCCTTTTTGTAAAGGATCAGTTCTAGTTTTCATGGATCTGCAAGGATTGGTGTAGGCACAAACTGTAGGTATAGCCTACATTGTTGTCCATATTGAAAATAAAACATTGCTGGGCAAATGTAGGAAATAAATACCCCAAAATATCATCCTAAATCCTCACGAAAAGATTAAAAATAACCTCAAAAGCATGCAGAACTACTACAAAAAGACTCAAACAACCATAAAAAGAGTCATGGGGAACAAGATACGGAGAGCCTGAAAATTATTTTACCCCACGTTCTGCATGCAAAAAGTTTTGAGGTTTGCCTTCTCTAATTTGGCAGGTGTGACCTAATCAGTGTACCCCACCATATTAAGAAGGAAGTGCAGACTGCGTGTGGTGGATGAATCGTCTCGGATTTTCTCTTGACTGAAGTTAGGACTGTTTTCAAAGTCTCATTCAGCAATATTGTGATAGTGTTTGTCTCTGCCCATCAAGAACTGTCAACATGAACTTTTATTAAGAATAGCTCAACCCTCATCTTCCATCTTCCTTGAGCTAATGTGTTTACATTAGCGTAACCATAGCTCTTTGGCTAGCACACCATTATATGTTAGTCCAAATTCACTACCCACCAAATATTACTTCTATTTAGTTTTCTGTCTTTACTTACACCAAAGTTATAGCACTGCTGTATTTCTTTTTTCAGAACATGTTTTATCATCTATGGATGGAAATCAGCTAGCTACCTAGCTTCCAGCTAAGTTCTAACTAAGCTAAACCTTATAAATCCTCTTTTTAATGATGCTTGGTGAATAAACTTTATTGTAACACCTGGGAGAACAGCCACATTGATCATTCAACGGGAATCAAGGCAATCTGGACAATTTTGCTCTTGATTGTGCCTCTATTTTGTTTGGAAATGACTTATAAATGTCAGATGCAACACATGTATTGGGAAAATATAAACATTACTGCCCCCACTCAGCAGCAGGTCCCGATATGGAAGCTGGCTCCAAAGTAAAACTAATTAACTTTAAAAACTTGAAGTTTTAAATTTTGGGTCAATTTCAAACTATTTCTCACAATTTTGAGTTAGTAAGTCTCAGACTAACACAAACCCTACATGTAGTGACCTGTATGTTAGCTGTCTCGGGGTCTCCTAGCCACTCCGTCCTCGCCAGACTGCTGTTACAACTGCACCTGCAGGATCTGGCAACAAGGGAATATGGACACGTAACCCAGTAATCTTACCTAAACCTAACCAAGAGCTACGTCAGCCTAGTTTAACTTAAAAAGTGCCTTTCTCTCAGTTGAGTGACAAATAATTGGGAAGTCTAAAAGTTACATCCACCAGCCACTACAAACTAATATCTATTGATCAAGTGTACCCAGGAGGGTCATTGAATTAATCCTGATTTTACCCTAAACTTAACTAAGAATTTTGCAACCCGAATTTTTGACTTTCAAATGGCAAAAAGCTTTTTTTCAGTGGGAGAAACAAGCTGCCATAGCCTGCTGCATGACTTCTTCTTCTTGTTTTAACTATTACAGATGTGCCAAACACATGGATGTCTGTACTGATTGCAGACCCTTTTCTTACACTTAGATATGGAAATACTACACATTGTTGGTAGACTGGTTTAAAAAAATGAAACAGGTCTATTTTGTTTATGTCCAGTATTTTGTTGACCTATCCACCCACCCCAACCTCACACTACGCTGAATTTGTCGCTTTAAAATTCATATGTTTTAAGGCCACTGTAGGGCTTCCGCTCGTTAAACATGTTGTTTTGTAATCATTTGCTTTAAATACTGATGAATACTCACATGACCACTCAAAGCCAATATAAAATATGAATATGTTATAAACAAATTGGAAAAAGATGACAGCCTTAAGTCAGCAACTCAAGTAACAGCTTGGTTGTTTTTAATTCAGTTTAATTTAATTTTACTTAATTTACATAGTGCCAAATCACAACCACAGTTGCCTCAAAGCACTTAGTGACAACAAATGGAGTGTGTTAAGCATCTCTGTTCCTTCCTTTGATCATAATTATAGTTGTTTTGCCTTTTTCATTCCACATTTTGCCTAATTTTCTTCTGTTATCCTGTCTTAAGGCAAAAAATTGGTGGTGAATAGAATATGAACGCTTGCAAAAGAAGAAGAAAGTGAAGAGAAAGGGCTGAGGGAGAAAGGAGAGAAGGCAAGGGGAAAAGGTTAGCTGGAGAAGATATTAAGGCAGGAAAGGAGAGAAGAAAGAAAAGGAATGTAACGAGAAGGGCTAAAGGAGAAAGACAGAGACAGAGGGAGAGGGAGAGGGAAGGCAGTTCCCAGGAAGGAGGGGGTAAAAATGGAGGGAGGAGGTAACTACAAATAGATGAGGGCTGCAGGTTCTTCTTCAGTGATCCTCTCTGCTGCAGCTCTCGCCAGCCTCTCTGTGTCCTCCAACATGGCCTCCTACAGCTCCTCCGGTCAGACCGCCTCATCGTACCGCCGCACCTTCGGTCATGGCACCTACGCCTCACCGTCACTCAACCGATCCCTGCTGGGCCACAGCGGCAGTGGCGGGGGTCATGTCTCCTCCAGGGTCTATGAGGTGACCCGTACCAGTGCCACACCAGCTTACCGGGTCTCCTCAAGCTACTATGGCAGGCCGGCGACGACCTCCCGGGCATCCGTTGGGCGCTCTTATGCCGGCATGGGTGAGACGCTGGACTTTAGCCTGGCGGATGCCCTCAACCAGGAGTTTCTCACCACACGGACCAATGAGAAGGCCGAGCTGCAGCACCTGAACGATCGTTTTGCCAGCTACATCGAGAAGGTCCGCTTCTTGGAGCAGCAGAACCAGGCGCTGGTGGTGGAGGTGGAGCGCCTGCGAGGCCGTGAGCCCACGCGCATTGCCGACCTGTACGAGGAGGAGATGAGCGAGCTTAGGAGGCAGGTGGAGATCCTGACCAATCAGAGGTCACGCATAGAGGTGGAGCGGGACAACCTGCTCGATGACCTGGATAAACTCAAAATCAGGTGGGAGGAGCAAGAAGTGTCATGCGTTTTACTAGCTTGTTTATTCTTGTTTATTCTGACATGAACTTAATATAGTATGACAAAAAAAGAGCTTTACTTAATTTTAAAGTAAAAACCTTTATAGATCTTATAGTGACTCTTAGAACAAATAAACAATTTTAAAAATAATTTTAAAATAAGTAAGCTGAAAATATTTCTTAAAAAGTTCAAAGTACACAATGTTACTTGTCCCATACACTGAACAGTTACAGAAATATTGATTTTACCATAATTTAAGCAACAACCTGGAGCATTTACCAACTGTTGTGTATCTGGAACTAAAATGTGACAAAAACTCTGCAGGTTTTTGCATTTTATTGCACTTTTCTGTGAATGTTTGCCAACCGCTCAACAAGCAGTAGTGAAAAAGTGTGACGCAAAATAAAAAGAAGTGTGTGGAGTGGAATAATGAACGGAGGAATGAGGTGATACAGAGGCTTGTGTGTGCTAGATTTAACCAGCCGTGTGGGAGATGATCTGCTGTTCGTTGTAGTTACAGGAAGTATTTTTAAACCCTGGTTCCTCTGTGCATCTTATTGGTTTCACAGATTGTGCTCTTTACAACAGATTACTTGATTATACGTTTGCTATTTTCAAGATATTTCCTTAATGCTTTAAATATATTTTAAATATATTTTGTATAAATGCAAAGCTGTTTAAATCAAAATATACCAGGATCATTTATACATCATCACAGGAAGAAGATTACAGGTGAGTCATGAGGATGAATGTCTTACAGGGGGTATTTAGAATGTAGAGGGGCGTATAAACAGATAAATCAAAGTAAAACAGATATTTGACTGAAGCTTAACAATAATAATGATGCTAAAAATATTACAATCAGCAAAAATAAACCAAAGTATTCTATTAGGTCATCTAAAAAGTATAAATAATCTATGTAATCCTGCTAACAACATGTTTATGCTGTAGTAAAAAAGGGTTATACAAAACATAGGAATATCAGTGAAATTTTATTTTTACTAACCTTGACACAAGAACTAAAGAGCTATCTGACTATAACAATGGACTCTCAAATGGTGTAGGGTGCAAGTTACCTAGAAACAAGCTGCCAAATGAGTTTTTCCCTCATTTGAACTAATGAGCAAGATTAGTGACCACATAATTAATCAATCTTTATCTAATTAAATGCATAGCTTAATAACATTAAGTCATGTGATTTTCATAAGCAAGTTATTTGGTAGTTACTGCTACTTTACTTGGCTAGGCTAACTAGGCTAAACAGCAATAATTACTATGTATATAAATATTATGTAGATAGTAATTCTCTCTTATGATTAGATTCAATATTTTGTGTAATATAACTAATTTTTTTAAACTAATATAGAAATAATGACCTAGGTTAATAAATTAGTATTCACTTAAAGAAATTTAATGTTGAGCTTAACTGCTAGTAATAATAATAAAAATGTATACTTTATTGATCCCTGTGGGGAAATTACTCTCTCTGCATTTGACCCATTCACTTAGTGAAGCAGTGGGCAGCCACTAAGCAGGCGCACCGGGGAGCAGTGTGTAGGGCGGTACCTTGCTCAGGGGTATCTCAGGGTAGCTGTTCAGTGGATTCTAAACCCCTGACCTTCCGATCATGGGGCCAACACTTTACCTACTGAGCTACCCCTGCCCCCTCGACTAGTCTAATAGGTTTAAGCAGCTCTCATTAACAACCAGCTAAACTTCTTGTTACTTTTTTGGGGGGGGGGTTTATTTAATATAATAGATTAACTTCCTAAAATATTAAAAAATATTAAACTGATGAGCTAGGTTGATTAATGTGTCTGATTGAATACCATTGAACTCGTAGGCTAAGCTAAGTAGTTTACAGTAGTTTTTAATAATTTCCAAATTAAGCATCCTTTATTACTTTCTTCTTTATTATGATTAGATTTATCTGGAATATTTTTGGAATATAAAAAACATTTTCTAATATATCAACAAATATTGAACTTATGAGCAGGATTAATTACTGTGTGTTTAATAAGATAAGTTTAAATATGTACCTTAATTTCTGTATTAGGACAGTTACCTTATAGTGGCAACAACTAACCATTGTCTGGTGTTAAATTAGATACAACTGTATTATTTGAATAAAAAAGCTGTGTTATTAATAACTGGAAAAGAAAATTTAATTTATTAATTTAATGAAAGATAAAGTAGCTCTTTAATAGTATTATTTATTAATATTATTACTGCATTGTTATTTACAGCATGAAAAATCTTGCTATTCATTTTACACCTGCACACATCAAAGCAGATATTCAGATCTTGTAGTCGTGATATGAGAAATGAGAGAAGTGTGGTCCCCTGAAAACTCCAAAGCAAATATGATGATTATAGAGGCTTTTTGCAAAGCTCAAAACAGTCTGCATCGATAAATATACGTGTGTGCCATGATTTAACTTTAGGCCTGACATAATGATGAAGTGCTCCCGAGCATAAAATTCTTCAATCAGTCCATTCTGAAATGTGACATAAACTGCTGATAATCTCAGAGCTGAGCATCATTTTTCTCTGACTCCAAAAAGCATTGGTGACTGACTTGATGTGATTAATAGTCATGTGTGTGTCAGTGTGTGTGTTACTACTTGAGCCTGACCAAAGTTAGTGCTAATCACGCACTGTGTTTACATGGCTCTCTTCTATAAAAGGAGAGGAACAAGCTCACACATATCTGAAGGATCTGTCCTTTCTCTGTCTGCGGTTTACGTTTTTAACAAGCAAAAGTTCATTTCTTTCCTTGAGGTTGAGACTTAAAGGTGCTTTTCTGACACCTTAAATAATTAAATGTGGTAGGCAGTGCGTGTTTTGACTTTACTGGACAAAAAAAGTTGCCATGATAACCTTTAAGCATTTTGTATTTTTAAGAGTCAAAGATCAAACAAGCCTCCTAACCTCCTCAGGCTTTAGAAAATCTATTCCACAAGGTCTTTAACCGATCAGTGACCTTTACAGGGTATAAAAAGTGAATGAGTTCAAGTTAAAGAACGCACTTTCATCACTAACTAATGGGTGAGAGCACGCTCGCAACATCCATCTTTTATAGACAGGCTATGAAATTATGCATCTTTGAACTTATTAGCCTAATTCAGCTTTAACGTCTTTCTGCAAAACTCCCTGCTGTGTGGACAGCAGCTTCTACAGTGTGTTCAAACCAATCATTAATCCAGCTGCTCATTAATGGCTCTCTGTCTGAAACCATGCTTTGTGTCTCACTGTCCTGCAGACTCCAGGAAGAGATTCTTCAAAAAGAAGAAGCAGAAAACAACCTGGCTGCTTTCAGAGCGGTATGTCCCACTCTCATTTCCTGTACTTTCCCCAATAAATACAGTGTTAGAGGGGTAAGGCTGAGATGGTTCAGACATGGAGAAGAGGGATAGTGGATATTTGTTATTGGACAAAGGATGCTGAAGACAGAGCTGCCAGGCAGGAGGAAAAGACAAGTCCACAGTGAAGAGTCATGGATGTAGTGCAGGAGGACACGCAGGGGGAGGAGGATACTAGAAGAGAGAAGAAGAATGCAGAAGATGATAGAAGAAGAAGAAAAGAATGAAAACAAACATACAAAAATAACTATAAACAACAAAATGTGTGATAAATGAAATATATCTTCTGTTTTTTTCTCTTACTTTTTGCTGTACTATGGCAGACTATGGATGATGTTTACATCAGTAAGAAGGCTATAAATCTGGGTTAGAACATTTTAAAAGGGAAAATACAATGAAAAGTTAAAAAAATTATACCCTCTTTCTTTGTATTTCTAACATTTTTAAAGCCATCAAGTGGACTGGATTAGTTGGTCTGCATTTTGGCCCATGGGCCATATGTTTGCCACCCATTTTTCACAATAATTAGCCTGCGGGTGTGGCAAACTTAATGGGAGATTGTAATATGTGTATTTTTTTATCATTATATGATAAAAAAATATGGAAAATATGTCGATAATTATTCCATGATTATCTCATTTTTACATAAAATGAACATTTTTAATGTTGCAGGATGTGGACGCTGCCACTCTGGCCCGTCTGGACCTGGAGAGACGCATCGAGACACTGCAGGAGGAAATCGCTTTCTTGAAGAAGATCCATGAAGAGGTTTGTTCTTCGCCCTCTTCCATCTTTACCAGTCGCTGATTCCAGCTCCGTCATCAGGATTTAAAACGCATTCATAAATGTTTTATTACACTGCTGCCATCATCAAAGGTTCTTCATTTAGTAATAAGTAGATTATAGAGGACTTTAGGGAGGAAAGGTGTCACAAATTGTTGCTTTAAAATAAATCTGTCAGTGAGGCACAAACAAGCTTCACAGGATTAAGATTGTGTGTTGAGCTATGTGACGATGCTCTCGGTCTGTCTTAACATCTGTTAGAACATCTGTCTGTGTGTGTGCGAGATGACAAACGAGGGGGTTTGGGGAGTTTTCACTTTCAAACACACACAGAATTTGCATTGTTGGCAGCAGGCCCGGGCAGTGTGGCAGCAGAGCTCTGAAATCTCTCACAGCAGATGTAAGGCTAAAATTACTCTGTGTACCAACCAGTGGACAAATCGTCATCTCTGATCAGCATGTGCTTCGCTCTGTCTCCAGCCTGGAGCGATTACTACATGATGCCAAAAACTAGCGTGTTTGAGATGGCCTAGGGTTACTCAGAGTGGATTAAAGTGTTATAAACAGTTTGGACTAAAATTAAGTCACTTTTTAGATAAAGGGAGGAATAAAGCCTCAGAAGATCTGATGACGCTGAATCTTTTTTTTACTTAGTTGCAACACTGCATAAAGAAAGAGGAAGAAAATTGTAATAACTTCTTGAAGCGTCTTTAACTTGGATTCTTTAATTTCATACTCTTATTGTCTCCTTGTACCACTTGTTTTTATTACTGTTCTTTTCCTTGTTCTTCCTGGTTTTCTTGTGGTAATTATTTTTCTTCCTCTCATTCTTGTTCTAGTTATTATTGTTGTTCTTTTATTCTTTTTATCCTCGTTATTATTAGTCTTGTTTCTGTTGTTTTTCTCCTTCATGTTGTAATACTTAGTAGGTTTGAAGCTCTGTGCTCACTTACTCAGACGTTTGTTCCTTGTGTTTTGTTTTATATTGGTAATTTATTTTATAGCATTGCTAATAGTTCACCATCTGCACATTCTATAGCTTCATTTATCATTTTGGCATCTGGGAGATGCCGACTTTTCTGGTCGTTCACTGCCAATGCTTACTGTGACGCATCAGGTCCTCATTAATCATATTTATGAACTGCAGGAGGAAGTTGGGGTGGATGGTGGGTGTATAAAGTTCTGGCCTTCCAGACCAGAGACTGAAGTTCATGTCCAGACACCAAAAGCTCTTTTGCTAATGTTTGGTAAAGTTGGTGATTTTAGTTGAATGTAATTTAATCGTGGTTACTACAGTTAGACTTCAATGGATGTTTTCTGTATTAAGCCAGACTGGGTTTGTGTCCTAAACAACAAGGAGAGATAGTGATGTTTAAAACTACGTAAAGTTTGTTATGCTCTATAACTGGATAGCCATCCATTCATTTTCCTCAATTTAACTGGTGATGTTTAAGGCCTATCCCAGCTGTCATACGGCCAGGGCACTGGTACACCTAGCACAGATGACTAATTTGTCATAGAGCTAACACAGAGAGACAACCATTTACACTCACATCTAGAACCCACACAGACACAGGGAGAACAAACAAACTCCATGCACAAAGACCCCAGACTGGAAACCAGGCATCATTTCTAACTACTGCACCAACAAAATGTATTTATTGTTGCAGTTCAGTTCACTTAGTAGAACGAAGAGTTGCCTCAGATCATAATTACAGTTTATTTTTAGGATGTTAGAAGGTCATTACTAGGACTTTCATGTTACACAACCAGTGGTTTCATGGTTGTGATGGTAGCAACTAGTTGGTCCCCGTGTGACGTGCTCACAGAGCGAATCCAGTCTGCATAGACAAATCTCAGTTCTATAACGGGCCAGTCAACCTTACATTTCTGCTCCTCCCACAGGAGATCCGTGAGCTGCAGGCCCAGATGCAGGAGACTCAAGTCCAGATCCAGATGGACATGTCCAAGCCGGACCTGACAGCAGCACTACGAGACATCAGGGCTCAGTATGAGGGCATCGCCGCCAAGAACATCGCAGAGGCTGAGGAGTGGTACAAGTCCAAGGTCAGAGGGGTGTTGTCTGTATTAACGACACTTAGAGATCAATTCTGACATTCAAGAGTTGGGGATTTAAAATAAATTGTGAAATCTATTTAACCTTTGACCCTGCAGGTGTCAGATCTGAACCAGGCGGTGAGTAAGAACAACGAGGCTCTGAAGCAGGCCCGTCAGGAGACCATGGAGTTCAGACACCAGATCCAGGCCTACACCTGTGAGATTGACTCCCTCAAAGGCACCGTAGGTCTCATAAACCTTCTTCGGTTTTTATTTAAACGTAATCTTCTCTGAGCTCGGTTTGATTTCAGACTCCTCTCTGATTAATCCAGAATGAGTCCCTGATGAGGCAGATGCGGGACATGGAGGACCGTCATGGACGAGAGGCCGGCACCTACCAGGACAACATTGCCCGGCTGGAGGCGGAGATCGCCAACATGAAGGACGAGATGGCACGCCACCTCCGTGAGTACCAGGATCTACTCAATGTCAAGATGGCGCTGGACGTGGAGATCGCCACCTACAGGAAGCTGCTGGAAGGAGAGGAGAGCAGGTAATTTTATCCAACCAGGCCAAAATTGTTTTGTTTTAATGTGCTGCCTTTACAATAAAGCTTCGGAAAAGAAAAACTGCCACAGAATGTCAATATTTTATCCAGATAAACATAAAATAATATTTTAAATGAAATTTTCTACACTTTCCCTTCTCCCGTTGCAGGATTGCCTTGCCTGTGCAAACCTACTCCACGCTGAGTTTCCGAGGTGCACACACAGCTGCAGTTACCTGAACATACCACCAGGGGGCAGGCTTCCTTTAACCAGGACACAGGCCTTACTCTGTTTGAATCCAGTCTGTTCAGATGGAGCCTGATTTACTGTTTTTGTTATACATTTCAATAATATTTTACTTTTTTACCACATTAAAACTGTGTAAGATTAAAATTTTACTTAATTAAGAAATTTTTTTTTAGCCTTCCTAACTTCATAGGTCCAAGAGGCATCAACATAAAGTTTTCAGTGATTTTTCAAAATAACATAACAGATTTTACATATTAAATAAAAATTAAATGTATTCTGACCTTTGTTAATCAGAGACCAGCCCTGAGCAGCAGCGCTCCTCTGAGATGCATTCAAAGAAAACTGTCCTCATCAAGACCATCGAGACCCGCGATGGAGAGGTAAAACTGCTAAGATATAAAACTGCATTCATTAGCCTTGTAAGTTTTTAAGTTCCCTTCGTAAGGATTTTTTTCTTTTGTTTGTTTGCTTTTCTTTTGATGTGATCCACCCCAGCACCTCATTCAAGAAATTCATGAAAAAATGTATTTAAGTTCTATAAATCACATTTTATCTTATCAAGACCGGTAGAGCTTTATTCAACTGCACAAATGCTGCCTGGCACTGCTCTGTCCACTGGACCAGATCTGGGGCACCCTTTTGAGTGAGATTAGTTAAATGGCTGGTCAGTTCCACAAAGCTGGTCACGAACCGGCGGTCAGTATCTCTTTCGGGATGCCGACTCGGGAGATGATCTGAAACAGGGCCTGGAGGTGCCAGTGTTATGACTCGCTCTATAAAGCCTATCTTTAATCAATGGCCTCCTCCTCCCTAGAGTCAGAGTTGAATAAACTAAAGGTCTCCGCTAAGCACAGCACAAACATCCCCCTTGCTAAAGGTCATGATTGCATCCCCACACATTGCCCCAACAGGTTATTGAACACCAGCAAATCTGTACCCAGAATTAAGGGATGCCTCAGGTGCAAGCTAACTGTAGCCTTTACACCATGTGTTTTGCCCTTGTATTTAATTTGGAGCAGCACTATGGGATATTTGTGTATGTCCTCATGCACACATCTAACTTCCACCCACTCTGCCTCCAACAATGCCCCATGCCGTACCAGGGTTTGTAGGACCAGGGTCTGCGTGCAGCCCAGACTCACCCTATAGCCTGAGTCCACCAGAGCCTGGTGTATATCCACTGGCACCTTGACACTGCATGTCCCTCTCGGACCTGGGGAAGGTGTTGGAGGGCCAGCAACACGGAACAGCTACCCCACCTCCGTCAGTGGGCACTCCTAATGTCAGTGTCCTGGCCACCCACACCTCCAACATACCTGCCTCAGCGTTTGCACGGCTCCCTGTGAGTTGGGGGCAGCTTAGTTGCTGGAACCTCTCCCACAGCAGAGGGAGTGTTAGAGACCGGCTGTTGTGGTGGCTACTCCATAACCAGCAAAGGTATAGCGGAGCTGAGGAGCCTCCTCCTTGGGGCTGGGACCGGCCAATTTCCCACAACTGGCTGTTTGCTGGCTGCACTGCCAGGTGGTTTTTGGCCAGTCATACAGCCATGTCGAGGTTTGCTTGACATGACTGTGTGGCCAGGCTGTAGCTCTCAGCTGCATGGCATATGCAAAGGGTCGATTCTCTGGCCCCATTTTGCTCTCCTGGAAAAGATGACAGTACTCCTCGGGTACAAGAGCCAGGCAGTCCATAATCACCTGGTGGATGTCCTTGAAACAGACCTTTGCAACCGCAGGCAGGCTGAGTGGCACTGCCTTGGTTTCCCCTGATAGCAGACACAGTAGCCGCAGCACCCATTTCTCTACGGGCCACCTCTGCAGTGGTCCTGGAACTCCTGAGGGTTATCTCCCTCCCCCATCTGGTGGAGTGTCACCACCGGGGGGAACAACAGAGATGCCAGGGGGACGCCAGACTGAGACTAGGTGCTCCAACAGTCTCATCTGGCGCTCGGCCTGATTTCGTAGCCACTGGAGCTGATCTTGATGCATAGTCGCCTGTTCTTGGTGCATGATGGCCATCTCTGCCAGCATTGCTGTCAGCACTTCCACTGGCTGTACTGGTTGCACATCTGTCCTACCGCATCTGGGTTTTGAAACCACTGTGACACGACGGACCAACACAAACACACTGTTAAAGAGCTGGGTAAGTATTAGTTGCAACTTTTCCAAATTGCTCTGTGCAGCTTTTCAGCCGACTTGTTTCTAGCACAGCCTTCCCCTCTCCGTTATCAGTTGGCAACTGAAATAGCAGGACTGATCATACCAATCAGTCCCAGCTACTCTGCCAGCCTTTTGGCACTGCCCACTGCCACACCACTCCTCTGAAGCAGAGCTGCAGAAAACACTCTTGCCACACCAGCAAATGCAAATGCAATTGTCCCATATTTAGACAGAAAACAGTCCATTACCTTATTTACACCTAATATTTTAGAAACTTTACATACAAATAAAGATTGCTTTAATGTAAGTAATTAACTGTTGAAGTGACTGCTGGTGTTTCTTAATCTGTTCTGTGTTCACCTGGACTCTCTGACTGTAATCTTTCTGTCTCTACTGTTGTAGTTTGTATGGATTTGGGACAGTGTTCACTCATTTGCAGATATCTCACATTCATCCAGACAGAGAAGTCATCTGATAAGGCTTTTATGTTTCTGTCTCATGTTTTTCTCCTTCAGGTCGTCAGCGAGTCCACGCAGCACCAGCAAGACATCATGTAACAACCTGCAGGACATGAGAAGAGAAGAAGAAACAAAAAGCACTCATGTGTCCCTGCCTGAGACGGACACATGAAAACAATAAAGAAACAAGCAAAAGAAATAAAACTAAGAAATAAGACTTTACACACTCGTCTTTACGGCCTACCCTGTGTTTGTTTGCAAGTTACTGAGATATGTGTATTTAAAGCAGAAATTCATCAGGGTTTATTTATCTTTGGTTAAATGTAGATTAACATGCAAAAACTGAAAAAAGGAAAAATCTCAATTTAATCAGGAAATTTCTGTGTTTCCTGACCGTTTAAGACTTTATAATCTCTAATAAATGAGCAAAAAGAATATTAAGTAGAATATTAAGTAGTCGTCTATCAGTTGTGGTCTGCAGCAAACTGAGTTGGTCAGATGGAGAATTTTGCAACACATTCAGCTCTGAAGGGTAAAATCACTTCAGATGCCCAATAAATAACAGATTCTGACCCATGGAGCCAAATCAGAGCTGAAACTGAAAAACAAAAAGTAGAAAGTGAATGTTGAACTCCCTCCTCATGAGTATAGTTTTGATTACATTTTTAAGGAAACTATTTTTTTTCACTGATACTCATATTTTATCTTTTTTTCAGTTTCAGATTATATGATTGCAAATTTAGTTTTCTCAAGAAAACTGTCACATTGAATTATTTTAAGCTTTCTGCTCTTTGAGTTTCTGACCTTGATCTGGTGTTTACTGAAAGGTGGAAATGGAGGAAATAAGAACTGAACTTTACTGTATGTGTAGGATTACAAAGCAGTCTGTGAATGTGCTTAATAGACAATGGTTATTGGATGTGTGTAGCCCTGGTGATGCTTAATAGGCTGAAAGCAAGTAAAGAATAAACAGTGGAGCACAATTCTCCCCAAAGGGCAAGGGCTATACTACCCATTTGATGATTTATGATGTTTTTATAACAACGTGAGGATGTCAGCCTGCTTTCATAACAACACGCTGATGTATGACCTTTGACCTATGACCTTGAAGCATAAAATGGTGTACTTTATTATCTTTAGTCATCTGAGTGGAGCTGAATTGGCTGAAATCTTTGGCTTCTATAAGCTGCACACCATGCTGAAATATGGCAAGTTTTCACAAGTCCTGCAACTTCAAAAGCATCCAACAATGAATATGTATGGACTGTGTAGGCCAGTAAAAATGCCAATAGTTAACAGACTTATTAATATTACTTTTTCATTACATCATTATAATTGAGTATCCCATTAAATGGATGTTCAAATTTGCATCAGACAGTTGGAGTTTTTGTCATTTCAGCCGTAGCCCTGATGGTGTTTAATGGTCTGAGAGAAAGTAAAGAATAAATACAAAAACAGAATTCAAATATAGGCTTAATCTACTTTATAGTCCAGAATGAGTCCCTGATGAGGCAGATGCGGGACATGGAAGTCCCGCATCTGCCTCTAGTTTAAAGTCCACAAGTACAACTAGGAGTCCTGATTTATATATGAATGCTTATAAAACAACAGAATGTTTGTAAAACTAAAAAAAAAAATCAACAAACAAAAAAAGAAAAATCAAGGAATAAAATTGCCTATAAGAATCTATATTTATTACTGTTGCTGATTTGAAACATGGGAATCTGGGAAACATGGAATGTAGGGTGGATGTGCATAGATGGGGGCAATTTGAGTTTAACAGCTGAATGCTTATGACAGACTCACTTAGACTCTGTCTCAGTACCTGGTACTGGCCCACCGAGCTCCGGATCGTCTCGAAGGGCTTGGTGGCTGGTTTATTCTAGGTCCCAGTTCAAGGAGCCCCTTTTGCATTAGGGTGGTAAGATGTTTCCTGGTTCCCATTGTTCAGCATTGGTGGAGAACTGGCGGGGACTGGCAACATTTTATGTTTCTGGAAACTGGGAGATATAGAAAAGCTGAAACAACCAAAAAACAAAGACCATTGAGCATGCTGAACATTGAGTCTTTTAACGATTCTTAAGTACGTCAGATTATAATGATCTGTCGAGATTATAAATGGGTGTCTGGCTGCCAGTCCTCCAAGGCTAGCTTTACTGCCAGTAATTTGTGGTCTTGCACATCATAATTGTGTTCAAAATGAGTTAAGCAGTGGAAAAAAGCCACAAGGCTGCAGCTTACCATGTAGGCCAGAACACTGGATGAGAACTGCCCCCATCCCAGAATCAGATGTGTCTACCTAGACAGTAAACTATTTCTTTGTGTCAGGATGAACCAAAATGGGTGCAACGGTGAATAGTTGTTTCAGCTGCTTCAACGTGGCCTTGGCTTCTGTGGACCAGATAAAAGGAACTTTTGTGTAGGTAAGGCGAGTAAAGTGGTGCTGCTCCTAACTGTGGTTGAGAATGAAGTGTTGGTAGAAGTTGGTTTAACCAAGGACATTCACATTTTTCGGCTTTAACGTACAGTCGGGTCTCCAGAAGCCACTGTAGCACGCTGCGGACAGTGATCTTCTGCTCGTTCTAGGACTTCTAAGATCAATATGTCATCCGGATACACAAAAACGAAAAGGTTCAAACAGTGTTTTAAAATGTTATTGATGAGGGCTTGGAAAACTGTGGGAGCATTAAGACCCTTTTCTATTAGTATCTACTCAGTAGGCTCACCACGGCTCGCCACACTTTCAGTTTCCATCAGGTCATAGTACCTGGTACCAGGTACTTTTTTAGTACCTACTCTGCCCGGGTTCCAACTGATCCACGGCAATCCAAGAACGTGACGTCAACAGACTGTATGCAACCGATCAACGGCATCATGCAATCAATCATGACAGTGTCTCATGAGTTCATGAAAATCAAAACCGCCATTTCTGAAACCTGGCAATGAGGGCAATGAGTACAAAAAATAACCCTGTTTTCCATGAGTCTGACAAAAACCCACAGACTAGCAGGTATATCGTCGCCTTGATGTTCACCTTTGTTGTAGCGTTAGTGTCACATGCTAATTACATCACAGGACACTCAGCCCCATTGCTATAATGACGGCCACACAAGTACATTAGGTGTAAAAGAAAACTAGTTGAAGTGAGTCGTACCAACAGGTTAGAAACTGAAAGATTCAGACTGTGGTGGTGAGTTTAAGTACCAGGTGAAGAGATGGGCTGTGCTGTCAACTGGTCACCACCTGGTAGCGATTTTGTTCAGAATGTGTGGAAGGATGCTGGACAGTCACAACAGGCCCAACAATGAAAGGGAGGCTGCCTATTTACAGGTTGATCTACATTCTAACCTACAGCACTGTATTTGTCCTTTTCATGATTTTTTTCTTACATATTTGTCACACTTACATGTTTCAGATCATAACAAACAAAAACTACAAAATAGACAAAAATACTGACATAAATACAAAATGCAGTTTTTAAATGATGATTTCATTTATTAATGAGAAAAAGTTATCCAAACGTGGATCTATTCCTCCACATTAAAAGGATCCAATTGAGGGGGTTTGGAAATGTCAAATTGGCAGACCAGGGGCACGCTGAAAAGATTATATTCCTCCCCTGACTTGGGAAAGCCTCATTACCCCCAAGAAGGTGGATTATAGCCAGAAGAGATGGATATTGCACATAGTGAAGTTTGAACATTCTCATCATCGTTGCGTGGGTTCTTTCTGGCTATTCCAGCTTCCTCTCACAGTCCAAAGACTGTGACAGACTGATGACCTGTCCAGGGTGTACCTATTGCCTCGTTGAGCCGACTTAAATAGGTGCCAAAAGGAGTTTTAAATGCAGGCTTGCACTCATTCCCTTTCCTAAACAGACCAAATGGTAGGCGTTACGAATATCAAGCTTAGTGAAAACGGTGGCTGTTGTAAAGGCTCACCTTTCAGCACACTCACTTCACCAGATGCACCTTGTTTCTTTTCCTCACCTTTGATTGGGTGTGGTGCTTACCCTTAATTGCACTCACCTGTCACCCGTTATATAAGGACTGCACTCACCTACAGCTCACTCTTTCTTTACTCCCACATGGGGCGGCAGCGGAACATTAGCAGTCCATTTGTGTCTTTCCTTATTGATTCTGAGAATAAAAGGAGAACCCTGTGAATGATTGATCACTGCTTATTCTCATTCTAATCGGATGAGCCCATGATGATGATGACTTAAACTCTGAGCCTTCTGTCCTTCATAACATGGTCCTTCGAGCCGGAGCAGTGTTAGCATCATGGATTCACAGCAGCCATTAACTGAAGGTTTGAGACGTTCCAGTCATGATAGTCGACCTCCTGCCCACCTGCAGCAGTATGACGTCCAGTACCCTGGAAGTAGAAGTGTTAGATGTGATACAGAGAGTCAAACCGAATGCCAGCACATTGACACAGACATACATGGGCTGCAGGATCCTGACCAAGGAGGAGAAAGCAATTCACAGACATGTCCTGTGCCTTTACCCACTAACCAAGATGAGGTCATGAGGGAACTCCTGACAATGATGAGGGAGATTAGGCAATTTATGATTCATTCATCTCCTTCCGATTCTCGCAGCTCCTCCAGATCTTCAATTCGCACTGTCTCATCTGATGGGATCAAATCCTCTGTATGCAGTTTACGAGCCAGTCCTCAAACACATCAGCAACATGAGCAGTTCTCAGTGATTGATACAGCAACCTGTCAATCACCCTTTCAGCCCCCACAGATTAGCAGTCAGTCTGGTATAGTTCCGGCTGCCAGCCCTCCTTTACCTAATTCAACAATATTAGATGCTGCAGTCCCTTCAAGTGGTTTGCCTAGACCAGTCCTCGCTACACAAGATGAGACTCCTTTTGATTTCCTGGCCTTATCACTGCAGGATCCCCACCAGATCTCATGTGTTCAACCTGCTGTTCCTCTAGCTGAAGACCCCGTTCAACCTCTCATTTGCATATCTGACCACAAGCATCGCCCTTCTCTAGAGCAGCAACCAGCTACATCCAATGGCTTACATGAACAGAAACCTTTGGTACCTGTTACTGCTAGCTCGGGTCACTCCTGTAGCACTAGAACACATGTATATAAGCTTGAAGGTCCTTCATTTCCAGACCTTAGTAGAGAAGGTCTTGATAACTTCGCTCTTCGTGTACAAGCTCTAGTTGGTTTGCTTAGCACCATGGGTGATCAAGGACGGACAGAACTACATTGTGGCTCCCGTGTTGATCGCCTACTTGAAAAGTTGCCTGCAGAGCATTCTAGTCGCTTCAAATGGCACATTTACAGGGAACAAAAAGAAATGACCTATAACTTACCTTTGTTCTCATCCTGGTTGAAAAATGGATTGCAAGTGTCAACCAAGAAAGGACAGTCCTGTTTCATCCTTCAATCAGCCACGGCCTGCCTGTAAGTACATATCTCCTCTCACAACAATATTACATGGTGCAAATACATCTGATGATCCTGTACAGGCAGCACAACCCATCATAACAACTAAGGCAACATGTGCATATTGCTGCTCACCTGAACACCACATAAGTAAGTGTCCTGAGTTTATTCAGAAGACAAAGGATGAGAAAATAAACTGGATTAAAGGAAACAAACGGTGTTGGCGTTGTGCTAGGACTAATCAGGCTGCAAAGTGTGATCTGAGAAAAGACTGTGCTACCTGCATGGGACGACATCTATAGATCCTGTGTGAGGGAATCAGAGACCTAGAACTGAAGTTAATCCTGTAGTGAGGACATTGTACTTTGATAGACCAAGTGACTGTCCTACTGTACTATTAAAAGTTGTGAAAGTGCTCCTGCGTAATGGCAAAAGAACCCTTGAAACATATGCAATACTTGACGATGGCTCCCAACGTACCATCCTTCTGACATCAGCAGCTCAGCATCTCCACCTAACTGGGAAAACTGAGAACTTATCATTCAGAACTGTGCATCAAGAAGTTGAAGCCATTCAAGGTTCTTCTGCAAGTTTCAAGATCTCTCCCACCGCACATCCAGAGAAAACTTACACTATTAATAATGCCTTCGCTACAAGTCACTTAGCACTTTCAGAACACACCTACCCCATATTCTCTCTCCAAAGGAAATACAAACATCTTCAAGGTATCCCATTACCAGCTGTTAACAGAGCAGCTCCACTACTGCTCATAGGCTCTGATCATACCCACCTCATCACACCTACTGCACCAGTTAGACATGGACCATCTGGATCTCCTGCAGCAGTCAAAACCCACTTAGGATGGACACTCCAAGGTCCGATCACAGACTTCCAACCCCAGAGCAGTTTCCCGCATGCCCAGTGTTTGTTCACCTCTTCCAGTTCAGGTTCAGGAGATCCGCTCCAGCACATCCTCGTGTCCGCTGATGGCTCTGAATACGTTCAGCTACCTTCTACTCTACCATCAGCAATTTCTACGTTGTCGCCTGCAGTGGCCCCAACACCAGTTCCACCGCCTGTGACTGCCATTCCGCCAGAGGTCAGGGCACCGCCTGGTCCTGCCTCACCTGGTCCTGTCTCACCTGGTCCTGTCTCTGCCAAGCCCAGTACATTGTGCCCACTGCCTGCAAAACTGCCCAACGGTCTGCAGTCATGTGCCTGTGGCTGCATCCCATGTGGTCGGCCTCCGGACCTGCTTCGCCGCCATTGCTGGCTACATGGTCGGCCCCCTGAACTGTTTGGCCTGCGTTGTCGACCTTCGGGTGGACCCCCTGAACTGTTTTGCCTGTAGGAAAAGTGACACACCTACTAAAGAGCCCAGATGACCACATCAGAACTGTAGAAATCCTATTGCAGAATAGAACCTATATCACACCTGTAGCATGTCTGATTCCTCTGCCCCCACTTCCTGAAAAAGAACGACTCTAATCCATCCATCCATCCATCCATCCATCCATCCATCCATCCATCCATCCATCCATCTTCATCCGCTTTATCCGAGGCCAGGTCGCGGGGGCAGCAGCCTAAGCAGAGAAGCCCAGACCTCCCTCTCCCCAGCCACCTCCTCCAGCTTATCCGGGGAACACCAAAGGCGCCCCAGGCCAGCCGAGAGATGTAATCTCTCCAGCGTGTCCTGGGTCTGCCCTGGGCCTCCTCCCGGTGGGACATGCCCGAACACCTCACCCAGGAGGCGCCCAGGAGGCATCCTTGTCAGATGCCCGAACCACCTCAACTGGCTCCTTTCGATGTGGAGGAGCAGCGGCTCTACTCTGAGCCCCTCCCGGATGGCTGAACTTCTCACCCCATCTCTAAGGGAGAGGCCAGCCACCCTTCGGAGGAAGCTCATTTCTGCCGCTTGTATCCGCGATCTCGTTCTTTCGGTCACTACCCACAGCTCGTGGCCATAGGTGAGGGTAGGGACGTAGATCGACCGGTAAATTGAGAGCTTCGCTTTTACACTTAGCTCCCTCTTCACCACGACGGACCGGTGCAGCGTCCGCATCACTGCAGCCGCAGCACCAATCCGCCTGTCGATCTCCGCTCCCTTCTCCCATCACTCGCGAACAAGACCCGAGATACTTGAACTCCTCCACTTGGGGCAGGAACTCATCCCGACCCGGAGTGGGCACTCCACCCTTTTCCGGCTGAGAACCATGGCCTCAGATTTGGAGGTGCTGATCTTCATTCCCGCTGCTTCACACTCGGCTGCGAACCGTTCCAGTGCGAGCTGGAGGCCTTCACCCGATGAAGCCAACAGAACCACATCATCCGCAAAAAGCAGAGATGAGATTCTGAGGCCACCGAAGTGAAAGCCCTCCGCCACTTGGCTGCGCCTAGAAATCCCATCCATAAAAATTATGAACAGGACCGGTGACAAAGGGCAGCCCTGGCGGAGCCCATCACCCACCGGAAACAAGTCCGACTTATTGCTGGCAATGCGAACCAAGCTCTTGCAACGGTTGTATAGGGATCGAATGGCCCGTAGCAATGGGCCAGACACCCCATACTTCCGCAACACCTCCCACAGGACACCCCGAGGGACACGGTCGAATGCCTTCTCCAAGTCCACAAAACACATGTAGACTGGTTGGGCAAACTCCCATGCACCCTCAAGTATCCTTGAGAGGCTAAAGAGCTGGTCCAGTGTTCCGCGACCAGGACGAAAACCGCATTGTTCCTCCTGTATCCGAGGTTCGACTAGCGGACAAACTCTCCTTTCCAGCACATATTTGAACATATTTCTCACTAGAAATATGGGGGCGGCTGTTGTAAAGGCTCACCTTTCAGCACACTCACTTCACCAGATGCACCTTGTTTCTTTTCCTCACCTTTGATTGGGTGTGGTGCTTGCCCTTAATTGCACTCACCTGTCACCCATTATATAAGGACTGCACTCACCTACAGCTCACTCTTTCTTCACTCCCACATGGGGCGGCAGCTGAGGTGAGTTTCTGTTTTATTCTCCTGAGTTCATGTATTATTTTGAGTTTCTGAGTTACTTAAATCACACTTTATTTCCTTTCAGAGATAGCAGTCCATGTGTGTCTTGCCTTTGTTCATTATTCAATAAAATGCAAAACCTGCAAGTGATTACTGACTGTTCATTCTCATCCTGACCAGATGAACCCATGATGGTAACAATCTCCAACCTCCTCTGAACCTTCCTCCAAAACAGTGGCCCCTTGAAGTGATTCAAGGCAGAAGAGATATAAGGCATATATCTCTTTTAATGTGATTTAAATTAAGCCCTTGTAACCTATACAGGGACACAGGGACACAGTGTCACAGTATCATGATGGCGGTGCGCACAGACGCAGCGGCTCACTGCTCCTCACGTTCGGTGTTTTGTTTTTTACTTTTTCTACGTGTATCTGTGTGGATGTGTGTGTTTTTTATTATTATACAACGAGTAGAGTCCACTTACAGTCGTCAGGACCTTCTGAGTTTGGGATTACGCTGTGCAAGGAGCATTACATCGGACTACCACCATTTTCACGGCATTCCGGAGGACATAATAAGAGCTCCAGGGTCTCCGTGGTTGGTTCTTCCCAGCGGCAAGACAAAGAGGAAACGTAAACAAAGGAGGCAAAAGCGTGGCTGCAGGGCGGGCCCACTAGCACGCACGGCTAAAGAAACAGCCATTTAAGCCACCGCTTCCGGTATTTTCCTCTCTAACGTCAGGTCCATAACCAACAAAATCGATGAACTGAGATTACAGATTGCAGTCAACAAGTGTGTACGGGACAGTAGCATAATATTACTCACAGAGACTTGGCTGCAGCCATCAATTCGGACTCGGCTATTGAGCTAGCAGGCTGCACGGTCCACCGTCACGACAGGAACGGCCACTCCGGTAAGATCAAAGGAGGGGGTTTATGCATCTACACCAATGACAGCTGGTGCAAAAACACAAAGATTGTAGACAGCCATTGTTCCCCGGATTTGGAATATTTGACTGTGAAGTGCAGACCCGTCTACATACCTCGCGACTTTACTGTTGTCATGGTAACGGCCGTGTATGTACCACCCGATGCTAATGCTAACTCGGCCATGGAGGAGCTGCACAAGACAATAAGCAACCAGCAGAACTCCCATCCAAACGCAGTGCACATTATAGTTGGGGACTTCAACCATGCTGATTTAAGGTCAGTATTCCCCAGATTTGAACAGCATATTAAATGTGCAACCAGGGGGAAAAACACATTGGATAAAGCCTACAGCAACATCCAAAAAGGCTACAGAGCAACCCCTCTACCACATCTAGGTTTGTCAGACCACATGTCCGTGCTGCTGATCCCTGCATACACTCCCATTAGGAGAAGAGCCCCCAGTCACAAAAACTGTGAAAACCTGGCCAGAAGGTGCATCACATCAGCTGCAGGACTGTTTTGAAAACACGGACTGGGCGTGTTTGAACATCAGGACCTCGAAGAGCACACAACATCAGTGCTCTCATATATTAACTTCTGTGTCAACAGTGTCACTGTGGACAAACGTCTCCGGTGTATTCCAACCAGAAACCCTGGATGACTAAAGAGGTCCAGGTCCTGCTGAAGCAACGTGACGCCGCTTTTAGATCCGGTGATGGTGTGCAGTACAGTGCAGCCAGATCTGAGTTGAAAAGAGGCATCAGAGAAGCCAAGGCAGCGTGCAAGAGAAGGATCGAAGACCACTTCAGCACCAACAACTCACGACAGGTATGGCAAGGAGTTCAGCACTTAACCAACTACAAACCTTGCAATACCACGTTGACTGAGGGCAATGCGGAGCTTCGGAGGAGCTGAACCACTTCTTCGCACGCTTTTGAGGTGAAGGGACCAGAGGCAGCAGCAGCAAAACATCGGACAGCAGCAGCAGCCCAAGCCTCATAGTGCAGGAATATGAGGTGAGGCGCACACTGAGGGCAGTGAACCCCAGGAAGGCCGCCCGGACCAGATGGGGTAACCGCAAAGGTCCTAAAAGAGTGTGCAGACCAGCTGGCTGGGGTCTTCACTAAGATCTTCAACACTTCACTGTCCCAGTCCTGCATCCCGCCGTGCCTAAAGTCAGCCACAATTGTCCCACTGCCAAAGCGTACTAACATTAGCAGCCTCAACGACTACCGACCAGTTGCTCTAACACCTGTTATAATGAAGTGCTTTGAGAAACTGGTCCGACGTCACATCATGTCCTGCCTGCCACCCACACTCGACCCACTCCAGTTCGCATACAGAGCTAACAGATCAACTGAAGATGCCATTGCTACAACGCTCCACACCACCATATCTCACCTGGAAGTGCAGGGCCGTTACGCCAGGCTGCTCTTTGTTGACTTTAGCTCTGCTTTCAATACGATACTCCCGGACAGACTAATAGTTAAACTGCTGGAAATCGGACTTCCTTCTACCACCTGCCGCTGGATCAGAGACTTCCTGTCAGACCGTGTACAGAGAGTTAGAGTGGGGCCTCATCTTTCCTCAGCCCTCAGCCTCAACACCGGCTCTCCACAAGGCTGTGTACTGAGTCCCCTACTGTACACTCTGTACACACATGACTGTGTTAGTACCCACCCAGACAACGCAGTCATCAAGTTTGCAGATGATACCACCGTGGTGGGGCTCATCTCAGGGGAGATGAGACGGCGTACAGAGCTGAAGTTCAGAGGCTGTCAGATTGGTGTGTAGATAACAACCTGGACCTCAATACCACCAAGACAAAAGAACTGGTAGTTGACTTCAGAAGGAGGAAGTCCGAGCTGCAGCCTGTCAGCATCAACGGGAGTGCGTGGAAAGGGTCTCCAGTTTCAAGTTTCTGGGTGTGCATAGACACAGACCTCCAATGGAGCTCTAACACCTCTGCGGTCTTAAAGAAGGCCCAACAGCGTCTCCACTTTCTGAGAATCCTCAGAAAAATGGACCTGAAGAAGGAGCTGCTGACCGTCTTCTACCGCTGCTCCATTGAAAGTGTGCTGACATATTGCATCGGTGTATGGTTCTCCAGCTGCACCACAGCACACAGAAAGGCACTCCAGAGGGTCATCAATATGGCCCAAAAATCATTGGACATCCTCTTCCCTCCCTGAAGGACCTGTACAGCACTCGCTGTCTCAAGAGGGCACGCAGCATCCTACGAGACTGTACACACCCAGGACACCGGGTGTTTAAGCTGCTGCCGTCTGGCAGGAGGTTCAGGCTGCTGAGGTCCCGAACAAACAGACTCAAGGACAGCTTTTACAACAGGGCAATAGCCCTAATCAATGCAAATAGCTGACCTGATTGGCTACCTGCCTGGACTTTTTTAGGGGAGGTAACAATGTTTAAAACAATAACAATAATAATATTTATATTTATAACAAGGTGCAATAATAATTAATGTGCAATAATAACAGTGTGCAATACACATAACACTTATTCTTCTTTTTATTTCTAAGTTAATATACTGTGTTGTGTTGTTTGTGTTGCGCTTGTGATGTGTCATATCGTGTCGTGTTGTGTTATATGTAGTACCGACGTGGGACAGTTTTTCCAATTTCATTGTACTACTGTACTATGTATGACTGTGCAATGACAATAAAGAATTATCTTATCTTATCTTATCTTATCTTATCTTTTTTGGCCACAAAAAAGAAACCTGCACCTAGAGGAGGGACAGATAATGCGCGCTGCCAATGATCCACAAATATGTTTTTCCACAGCCCCCTTCTCGGGCCACGACAGGTTGTAAAGATGGCATGAAGGTAGCGGAGCTCTGGAAAGGAGGTCTATGGCACAGTCATAGGTTCTGTGCTGGGGAAGTGACATATCCTTAGTGAAAACTTCCTGAAAATCATGATATTCCTCTGGGACAGAAGAAAGATGCCTGGGTTGTGCGAGTGGAGGAGGTGGACTTTGTGAACCTGTAGTTCATGCAGATTGCAGGCATTTAGCGAGACGGAACAGGCTCCAAATCCTGATTTTGTTACCAGCCCAGTTGATATGCAGATTGTGTTTCTCCAACCAGGGATAGTTGAGAATTAAAGGAGTGTCCAGGGAGGGGAAAAATAAAGAAGGAAATGGTATCTCAGTGATTTTCGGAAGAGATTAAACTGACAGGTTTGGCTTGGTGAATAATATGGACAAAAACTAGACTGTTTAATGTGGTAGCTGGCATGGGAGGACCTAGAAGAATTAGCAGGAGAGTTAATTGCTTGGCTAAATCAATGTTGAAGAGATGTTCTTCAGCTCCCAAATCCATAAGCGCATAGAGCAAACTTGATTGAAGTGTGACTAACAATAATAAACAGGGCTTGGACAAGGTTGAGGAGTTGCCCATATCCAAAAATTACTGGCAGGCAGAGTCTTTTGGCTGACTCAGACATGCTGCTAGGAAGTGGCACGAGGGTCCGCAATAAAAACACTTACAAGCACAGAAACTTCTCTCACTCACTTAAGTGAGTCGAAACTCATCATACCAGCAGGAGTCAATAAAACCAAAAGTGAAATAAGCTTCAACCGATGCCAATGCTTTTCTTCTCAGCAAATTCACTGGGTAAGAGAGCTTACGTAGTCTGCTACAACCACGGGGTAGCAGATGATCTGGCAGAGAGTGGAAGTTAGCGTTGGTCTTAAATACCGGTCATCTGATGATTTTGTTAAAATGAAGTTTCTGAAGTGCCTTAACGCTGTGCTTTATATTTACCAAACTGTCATATAGTATTGAGTGGACGCGGCCCTGATAATAAAGGCATTAGACTACGTGTCCTTTAGTAGTAGAATGATGGAAACCTTCACCCACGCTTGTCTGTACAAGTAGACAACAGGGAACCATCTTTTAGGGGAAATTTACTGAAATGCTATTGTTTAGACTAGAATGGGACAGCTGGTAATAAAACTGTTAGGGGCACATCGCCATTTCAAGACCCGTGGCTGCGTGTCATGCAGGACGCATCTCCCTTCTAGAAGTGTTTTGTGAGAGAATAAAAGTGTTAAATGATCTACTGAGCGGTGTGTTGTCTACCATCAGATGCCTATGAGGAATCAAAAGAACTTGGTGAAGTGTTGATATTTAACACTTTCAAGGAAGTAAACATGATATTTTTGACTTGAAATCTGTGTTCCTCAAAGTGTTACAGAAGAAAAAAGTAATACAATCCAGAGTAAGCATCTGGTTAGATACTATGTTTCTAAGATTTTCAAGGCCGAGTAAAAAAACCAAAGCGAATTAGAGGCCATAAAGGTATTGATATCTTCAAGACATTCCTGCAGATTAACTGATTGGTGTGTGTTTTTTGGTTTTGCTGATAGATAAAGTTTGTGTTATCTGCATAGCAGTAAAAACCCATAAAGTACTCACAAAGTTACAATATGAAAACAAAGTGGAAGTAAATGTGATATCTTGTACTTTAATTCAGTGAAAGTCACTTTAGTTTGAAATTAGAAGGCACCCCTCCTCATTTTCTTTTTCCAGCCTTGTAAAAGAACTTGTGGTTTATCATTTACCAAGATAAGGAGTGTTGCCAACAGAAACTCTGCTACGTGCAGTTACTAGTTTTTCTAGGTTTGCGCTCATAAATTCCTCAAGTCTGTCTTGCCTTGTCTGTATGTTTGGGTTTTTCCTCGAAGGATGAGGTAATTACTTCCCCATATCTTTGAGATGGACAACAGGTCCTGACTGTCACTGGGTGTGATGCAGAGTCATCCATGTTAGGAACTCAAAAACTCAGGCTGTGGGCATAACTATCAGGTGAAGAGATGAGTCGTGCTGTCAGCTGGTCATCACCTGGTAGTGATTTTGTTCAGAATGTGTTGTAGGATGCTGGACAGTCATAACCCAAAAGTGAAAGCCAGGCTGCCTATTTACGAGTTGATCTACATTCTAACCCACATGTACAGCATTGTGAAAAAGTATTTGTTCTTTGCCTTATTCATTTTTCTTTTATCAAATCATAAAAAACAAAATGAAAAAATAGACAAAAATACCAGGGTAAATAAAAAATATAGTTTTTTGATGATGATTTAATTCACTGATAAGAAAAAGTTATCCAAAATTGGATCATTTGCTCCACATTAAAAGGACTCAATTGAGGGTGTTTGGACATGTCAGATTGGCAGACCAGCGGCACGCTGAAAAGATCATATTCCTCCCCTGATTTGGGAAAGCCTCATTACCCCCAAGAAGGTGGATTATAACCAGGAGAGATGGATATCGCACATAATGGAGTTCGGATATTCTCATCATCTTTGCGTGGGTTCTTTCTGGCTACTCCAGCTTTCTCTAACAGTCCAAAGACTGTGTGAGTGTGTATTGTTGTCTGTCACTCTGTGTTAGCCCTGTGACAGACTGATGACCTGTCTAGAATGTACCTTGCCTCTTGCCCTATGATAGCTGAATGAAGGCAGAAGGACTGTGGGAGACCACGGGTTTGACTGTCCATAAAGAATATTTTAAAGAACGTCTTCTGTCTTACAATAAGGCAGTGAAAAAGGCACAATCATTTTATTTTAAGTCTCATAAACCACAATAAAAAAAATCCAGTGTGTCAGCATAGCATGTTAGCATAGCATTGTTTCTCGTCCACCTATGCATGCATTGATAACCTTTGATGATGACTGGAATGTATTTCTGAATCATTTTATAAATGAGGTAATGAAGATTGAAATTCTCTTTAGGTTCCTTCCCTTGTGAAGATAGCCCTCAGAGTCATTTGCCTCGTTCTCTCCAATTACACTAAATTACTTAGTATAATGCTTAAGATAGGGTGACCATATTTTGATATCCAAAAAAAGAGGACACTTGGCTCAGTGATGAAGAACTTGTTTAAAGAAACATAAAATCGGCCCCGGCATTTTGACTGGAGACCGGCCCACCAGGTATCATAGGAAAAACCATAAAGCCTTTGAATGAAAACAAACGCTGTTGTGACAGTGATGTATACTGTTTTGTTGGTATATGTATGATTTCTATAGATTTTACATCAGATGAAAACTTTGGTTGTAAGATTCAGATAATTATTTATTAAAAGCTAGATATTTTAAATGAGAATAAGAAAGAAAAGTATTTCTTTGTGCCCCCTTTCCCTGCTAATGCCCTACCTGCCCCCCTGGCAAAGCTTTGCTAGATCCGCCCCTGCACAGTTACCAGCTTTCAGCTACATAGAAAAAGATCCTGGTGTTATTTGTCTCTCAGAAACAGCTCATAACTTCCCTTCAACTCATTCATGTCACCAAAAAGGAAAACCTGTTTCTCCATCACCTGTTCAGCTCTGATGATTGAGTCAGGACATCTCCTGGTTTCATCTTCATGTTTCCCTCTCACCACATATCCAACCGATATCATGACCAGCAGCTTTACAGCTGTGGCTCCAGCAAACATCAACTGATACTAGAAATTAATATTAAATAAATTCTAATAACAGCTGATCAAGCTTAAACGTGCTGCTGTTGTTTAGCGCGACCTCCGCTGGTTTCCTCTTTCTGGCACAAAGTGGGAGATAAACAAACAAGAGAGAAAAGCCGATCAGCTGATCATTGATCAGTTTCATGATTGAAGGAGCAACAGGAGAGGGATTGGGAGAGAATGAGAGAAGAGTCAGCTGCTCAACGTAAAGATGCAGAATAACTCCAGCCTTGTGTCTTTTTCCATTCTAGCTGAAGTCCGGGACAAACTGCGGTCCTTTTCGGCTCAATACGAAACGCGTAATATTTTCTCTGAATAGGGGACAATTCCGTTGTTTACGGGACGGTTGGCAACTCTAATAACTAACCTTATCAACAAAGTTCACTATCACTAACATCATAGCACCCACTGAGCTGTATAGAAACTCCGTCATGCTAGATAGTACGCAGTACGAGTTATTGTAACTGACTATAAAAAGTCAGCACAACGAAAATAAACTACATCTAAAGATGAAACCTTCATCACCCTCGTTAGAGATCTTACCTAAGTAATTCCATTACTTAAAAAAACTCATCTTGATGCCAGTTCTCCCAGCAATTATCGGCTTATTTCAAAATGACAATTTTTAGCAACTTCTTAGAAAAAGTTGTTGAAAATCAACAGCTTTACTATGCACACTACAGATTTCTGATCCTTTTCAGTTTAATTTTCAGAAGCAGAACTCTACTAAAACTGCTCTTTTAAACATCTATAATGATCTTTTAATGGCATGTGATGCAAGAAAATGGCTCTGTACTCATGTTGCTCGACCTCAGTGCTGTCTTTGATGCTGTTAACCATAATATTTTACTTAATAGGCTGAAGGTTTTGGCTGGTGTTTCTGGCTCAGCACTTGTAGGGGTTTTCTCGTATTTTTCTGGAAGGGCATTCTCTGTTAGGGCGAGCAGGTTCTGCTCTTATACTACTTATTTGACCTGTGGGGTCCCACAGGGTTCCATCCTGGGTCCATTGTTATTCTCCTTTTACATCCTTACTAGTTTGTTTTAACAATTTTTATGCAGATGACATTCAACTGTACATGTCTTTTAAGCCTCACCAGCTGGATAGGCTGCCCACCCTAGTTGACTGTTTATCCCTGATTAGTGACTGGCTTACCAATAATTCCACTCAAAGTCAGACAAGACAGAAGCTATGATTATAGCTCCTCCTGATATACACTCAAGTATCAGTCAAAGTATTGCAAGGTATCGGCAAAGACCAGTGTTCGCAATCGTGGTGTAGTATTTGATTCCTCTTTGATCTTGGACTTACGTTTAAAATCTATCTTATGTTCCTGTTTCTTTCATATAAAAAATAGAAAAAGTTGTTGAAAATCAATTTAGATCATTACTTATTATTTTAATGCCCTCTTTATGGGGCAAGACATGTGACACATGTCACACCTTCAAGCAATACAAAATGCAACAGCCAGACTCCTGACCCACTTTGGGAAGTGAGCTCACATCACCCCTATTATATTTTCTCTACATTTGCTCCAAGGAAAGTAGATAGTCTTTGGGCCAAGACACTCATTTTAGGATTTCTTTTGAAATCCACATACTTACATTTATAGCACTAAATGGACAAGCTCCAGACTATTTATCCAAACCTCTTGTCAAACACACTGCTGCTCTCAGTCTTCACTCATAGGCTCATAATGTATTAACTTTCTCTGGTACAAAACTGAACTCTAGGGCAGACAGAGTTTTTCAGTCTGTGGCACCAAGACTCGGGAACAGTTTACGACACCAGCACTGTGTAGCTGACTTTCTGGAGTCTTTAAAAAAAAAGAGTTAAAAACTTTTCTGTTTAATCAGGACCTCATGCTGATATTTTTGGGTTATTTGTGTGTGTCTGTGTATATGTGTTTTTAATTCTGTTTTTTAACATGGTTCTTTGTTGATATTGTGTCGTAATTGTTGTACAGCGCTTTGTGACTGTTATGCCTGTGAAAAGCACTATATAAATACATTTTATTTACTGGTTAAGACCTGGGAGGATCCGTCATCTCATTGGGAACCTGACCCAGCGTTATCAGGCATGCGTACAAGCATACAAACTACTAAGAATCATTTTTTCACCATGATCCAGTATGATTTTTTTCCCATTAAAATCTGATGCTATCTTTTAATTTTTTGAGCAGCGTACTAAACACCTACTGAATACTTTTTTCTTTATCTTTTTTAGTTTGCATAGACCTCTTAACTTTAAAATACATGCAACTAGTTGGAAAAAAATAGTAAAATAGTTGAGGGTATCTCTAGTAATTTAAAGCTCACTTACCATCCTGCTAACCAGTTAAACTAATTTTTTCTTGTTTGAGGGTTGACCAGTCATTACACTAATTAGTCAGATAAATGAACCAATGTTGTTTTCATTTGTTATCATAGTAAGAATAAGAACTGTTTACAGAAACTATGCTATGTGCACTTACTAGTTTTTCCAGTTGTCGGAAATCCCTGAACTGAGTGGCTGTTCAACTAAAAAAAAAAAAGCAAAAAGGCAACACTCTTCATTTTCTTTTTCCAGCCTTGTAAAAGAACTTATGGTTTATCTTTTAGCAAGATAAGGAGTGTTGCCAACAGAAACTCTGCTACGTGCAGTTACTAGTTTTTCTAGGTTTGTGATCCTAAATTACTCAACTACTGTTGCCTTGTCAGTATGTTTGGGTTTTTCCTCGAAGGATGAGTTAATTACTTCCCCATGTCTTTGGGATTGACAACAGGTCCTGACTGTCACTGGGTGTGATGCAGACTCATCCATGTTAGGAACTCAAACAAGCACGTGCAGGGGTGGGGTGGGGGGGCTTTGAGCACATGCCCCTTTCCTGATGGGTGCCCCTAGTGCCCTTTTCATGAGGCAATTTTTTAAAAAATGTGTGTGCATGTGGAGTCCTGCCTGTGCAACAATCCAAGGAGCTTGGAAAAAAAAGCGTCTGGACTTCTTTAGGTTTCTTGAAGACGTTTCACATGTTATCCAAGAAGATTCTTCAGTTCTAAGAGCAACTGGTGCAGAGTCCCAGATTTTAAGCCCTATGGGAGTGCCCCCAAGAGCAACTGGTGCAGAGTCCCAGATTTTAAGGCCTATGGGAGTGTCCCCAAGAGGGTCATGTGAAGATCGGTGACACCACTTGGAACCGCAAGGTTCCAAGTGGTGTCACCGATCTTCGCATTTTATTATTATCTCATAACACATGTTTAATCAGATACCATCTGTCCTGTTGATGTGATAGTATGATATAATTCCATATTAGATTCTTGATGAATGTGGGGAGTTGTTATTCTGCCTGGTTCTGTGTGCCCCTTTTTAACTTTGAGCACCCGCCTCTTCAAACATCTCTGCATGGCCCTGAACTCAAATAAATCAGACCGTGGACAAGACTATCAGGTAAAGAGAGAAGCTGAGCTGTCAGCTGGTCACCAACTGGAAGTGATTTGGTTCAGGATATGTGGGAGGATGCTGTACAGGCACAACAGGCCTAAAAGTCAGGCTGCCTATTTATTGGTTGATCTACATTCTAACCCACATTTGTTTTTTACATATTTGTCACATGTACATGTTTCAGATCATTAAAAAATAGACAAAGATAACTCAAGTAAATACAAAATGCAGTTTTTTCTCAATGATGATTTCATCAAGAGAAAAAGTTATATTCATAGTCTATTCCTCCACATTGCAAGGATCCAATTGAGGTGGTTTGAGCAAGTCAAACTGCCAGACCAGTGGCACACTTGACAGATTACATTCCTGCCCTGACTTGGGAAAGCATCATTATCCCTGAGGAGGTGGATTATAGCCAGAAAAGATAGATATTGCACACAGTGGAGTTTGGATATTTTCATCATCTCCTTTGTGGGTCCAAACTTTGGGTGGTATGTGTGATTGTGAATTGTTGTCTGTCACTCTGTGGTAGCCCTGTGACAAACTGATGACCTGTCCAGGGTTTATCTCACCTCTTGAACCTATGGTAGCTGAGATAGGCCCAAGGTGTGGGAGGAGTTCAGTGAGGCCATGGAACTGTTGTTAACCTGGAAGCGTGGGGATGACTTCAACTGAGGATACAGCTATAAGGAATATTTCAAAGAGCTCGTCAATCCCTCTGGTATGGCTCCTGTAGAGGAAGCAGAATGTGGAAACGAGAGGGCAAGTCATCCATCACTGGTAGTGAGGTAGTGAAACCTCAGTGGGAAGGTCTACTCTAAGCTATTGTTCAGCTTTGCTTCCAGATCCTTAACTCCTAGGTGATTTGCCAACTTGGTCCCACTCCCAAGTCACTGCTTACTGACTCTTGCATACCCTTCCTACCCTCCCTTTAGCATAAATTTTATACATGCAGTTCACTTTTATTTTATTTTCAATGTGGAACCAACTACCCAAAGTCACCAAGAATATCATTTTTGTGTTTTTATCAACTGACAATAAATGTTTGCATTGATGGACTTATATTTTGAGGCATAAACCACGAGAGGCTAACAATGCTTGTTGTTAGTTACAACTAATGGTGTACCTGTGTGATTAGTGATCTCTGCACTTTTTGTGAACACGCTTATGGTTGTTTTGCCTTATTTGGTCCACAATTTGTCTTGTTTTCCTCCAGTATCCAACTATAATCCAAAAAAATAGTAGTTGCAAGAAAATGAATGCTCTTAGGTAGTTAAAAAAAAGAGCACAATAACTGTAGAATGAGAGAGTGTAACAGAGGGAGAAAAAGGAAGGGGTAGAAATAGGGTGAAAAGGGAAGTTGAAGAAAATACCAGAAGAGGAAGAGAGAATCAAAAGGTGATGTAAGAAGATGACACAAAGAAAAAATGTTAAAGAATTTAAAATGATAAGCTAAAGGAGGAAGACACAGAGAGAAAGTGGGAGGATCAGGAAGGGCCTTTCTCAGGGAGGACGGAGTAAAAAGCGAAGGCGGAGGTATCTACAAATAGATGGACAAGCAGGTTTGCTTCAGTTGCAGCTCTCGCCAGGCTTTCTGTGAGCTCCAGCATTTCCACCTAGAGTTTTCAGCACAAACTGCTTCCTCTTACTGCCCAGGCTTTGCTTCTCACTCACTAAGTGCTCTTCTGCAAACATGGCGACGGAGAAGAAAGGGCTGCAGTTATTGAATAGCCTCTTTGCCACCTACATCGAGAAGGTCAATAATCAGGTGAATTATCAGAAGCACAATGAGTCCATCCATGACATAGTTGAGAAGAAGATGAAGGAGCTGTTGGGCATGGCATGTGAAGAAGACAAGGAGGACATAATCAGCGAGCAGGAAACCTTAAAATTGAGGTGGGAAGGGGCAAAAAGACGCTTAGTGTGTTTGTTTTTTTTAAAAATATGTGCCGGTTTCATCAATCTCCCTCCAGTAGAATGTTAAAACATTACATGTGTGAGTCTTTATATTGATAATGTGATTATTATTACTTATATTGAGGTAATTATTGTTATTCTTTCACTGATAAATTCAAAAACTGTTTTGGTTCCTTTGACAGTCAACATCTTGCTGGAGATTGATTAGTACAGGCCTATTCTTACTTAAACACTCCCATGTAAAATAGTAAACGTAGAACTGTTTTTGACTTAAATAACTAAAACCGCAAATTATTTCCTGAGTTCTGCCTCGTGATATGTCTCGCTCTCCTAACATGCCTTCCACCTCTCCTCTTCTTTTGTCTTTGGCCAAGAGCAGAATAGTTTCCACTGACACTCTGTACGCACACTGGAGGTGTTTGTTGTCAACTCGAGGCCAGATCAGCAATTCAATACAAAAATCACATTCTTGCTGTTTGATTTCACAAATATTTTATGCCAGTGCCCTTTCTTATGCAACCCTTCCCATTTATCCAGAACCAGCACCAAGAGTACACTGGCTTGAATGAAACCAGTTGCTCAGCAAAGGTTTTCTGTCTAAAAACCCATCTGTGTATCTTACTGGCATCCAGGTTGGAAGCTGAGAAAAAAAGAAGAAAAATTGCAGAAGAACAGTTAGATAAGATTATAAAGCTAATTTGTAATCTCCAATAATTTTATCTTTTTATTGTTATTAGCAGGGATGGACCGACAGCAAACATTTTTTTAAATATTAATTGGTTCATCTATAGTTAAAAAAATTGAACTTTTCTGTTGTTTGATGGAATACTAAAACTGAAAAAGAAAATAATTGATAAATAATATAAAGCTGATCTTTTGTTCTGTTTAATCCTTTAATTACCTTGGTGTTGTATGGCAAACTATGGGTGATGTCTTTGTCAGTAAAAAGGCTGTAAACAGCCAAAAAACAGGGCAAAGCTCAAAATTCATACCCTCTTTGTTTGTAATTTAATGTCACATTTTTCAAAGCCATCCTATGGACTGCATTTGTTTGGCCTGTAATTTGGTCCCTGGGTCATATTCTTGACACCCATGTTTTACAGGAATTGGAGTAGCAAAATGGAGAGTTGTTTAAAATATGTATGCTTTTTAAAAATATTATAAGGTTAGACTGCATGATGCAATGATATTTCAATAAAATAAATGCTTTTAATTTTGCAGGAAAAGGTTAAGGCTGAGCTGGACTGTGAGTTTCAGAAGAAACGCACTGGACTGCTGGAGCAGGAGATTCAGTTCCTGAAGGAGATCTATGAAGAGGTTCACTCCTCCTTTTCTTCTTATTTTTTATGCTATATTCAGGATGATGTATGTTTTTATACAATCTCTTCACAGATGAAAGACTGAAGTTCTCAGTTACAGCACTGTGCTGGTTCACTCCCATGGCTTACTAGGACAGATTGGGGACATTAGCTATTATTAAGTGTATTAAATCCATCACATCTATGAATTGTAGGTATATTTGTTCTTGCCTTCATCAAGAGCTGACAATGCTTAAAGAAAACCATGAAACGGTTTATTCTACTCTAAAGCTGGATATTAAGATTGCAAATTAATGTATTTTTGTAGTTTAGCACACTTAGAAGTATCATTTTAAAGAGCCTGACAGAGTAATTAAGATTTTTTCTAAGTATGGTTTCAATAATGGTTCTGATGTATTTAGTTGTTACCAGCTGTTAACAATGTTAACAGAGGTTATTCAATTAATGTGATATGTACAGACAAAAGCTCATATAGATCAATCCTAACTCTAAGCCTCTGTTTATCTTCACCTGCCTCCTCTTCTTCTGTAGAAGATCAATCAGCTGCAGAGTCAGAACCAGACTGAGACCGACAATAACAATTCAGACCTGATGGAAGCACTGGAAAAGATCAGGGAGCGTGTTAAGAGGATCAGTCTTGAAAAACACCAGTCAAAGGTCGGAGATATGTTATCATTATTAACTGCTGTGGTAAAGATAAATTCTGCTACCCAAGAGCCTGAATTGAACTGATTTTTATACAAATAAAAACATTAACCTTTGAACCTGGCATGATAAAACAGATGCAGAATATAGAGTCAGAGTTCGGGAGAATGAAAGAGAATATGACGAAACTGATGAACAACCTAAAAGGATATGAGGAAAGACTCAACAACAGCACGGACCTGGAGGCTGATATTGAACACTATGCAAAGCTGCTGGAAAAAATGAAAGAAAGGTGATGTTTTCAACTTCTAAGTTGACAGATTTTAATTTATGCTACGTGGTTTCATCTTATAATTGTTGTTCAATTCAAGTGTGCTAGTCATAGCTGGAGTACCTACCATTAAAGTTGGTGCTGTTAATCATTTACCTGGATGAAATCCAATAATTCTGGTTAATGATTTTATATCGATCAATAGATTGATAGATAGTGTTTGGAAAATTGTCAGCTGAAGCTGGTGATGCCTTGTTAGCAAGGTATGTGAATGTAACGGTGAAATTTATTGAAATGTACATTTTGCCAAAATAAAACAAAAAACACAGAAAACAGAAAGTTTGGGGAAAAGCAGAGTTAACTGAAACTGAAGAAGTCTCTTGGACAAGTTTCTCTCACAGAAAACATTATATCCAGATAAACAAAATCACCTTTCTGGAATACTGAACTTAAAATAAAGTAGATACAGAAACTCAACCTATGGTGTTTAAATCCATAACAAAGGCCCTTAAGTCCATCCTGGCCCTGGACACGCTTCCTATTGTGACAAAAATCTTTTAGAACGAAGTAAAGGCTTCTTAAGTAAAAGTTTGATTTCAGCCACCCATAAAGTCTGAGGTACATAGCCTTTTAATAGACATAGTTTGTTCATATGAACCATTAATTAATGGTCAGACTTTTAAAAAAAATTATTAATATATTTATTTGCTGCACTGAAGACAATGAAAGAAAGAATAAGTATAATCATGTGATCATATTATTATGTTTATTAAATTATTTTTCAACATTTTTCTTTTTGTCTTCGCAGGATTAATACAGGGAAAAACGTGGATTCAGATGAAGGTAAGAACAACAACAACAACAACAACAAACTTTGTTTATATAGCACAATTAAAAACCAGTGGTGTACCAAAGTGCTTAACATGCAAGAGGGTAAGATGAAGTAACAGGGAAGGATGAGGGCTATGGCAAGGTACCAAAACGTGCTAGCAGGTTGAATGGCATTAAAACACACGAAGGCAAAAGAATTGCATATAAAAGCATAAAAGAAAGCTAAGTGTAGAGGATAAAACAATCCAAAAAAAAAATTAAAAATGAATTAAAAGTAATTAAGAATAAGCCGAAGATAAGAATAAGCGTTAAGCTAACTATCAAGCAAGCGTTAACTGGTAGAAAAGGCGAGGCTAAATAAGTGGGTTTTTAACCGCTATTTGGAGGAATGGATGGAATCAGACTGGCGTATAGCGATGGGGAGGTTATTCCATAAATCGGGTGCAGCCAAGGCAAATGCGCGGTCACCTCTAGTCTTCAGCCGAGATCTCGGCAGTACCAAGAGTGACTGGGAAGATGATCTTAATGCTCTAGTAGGGGTGTATGATCTAAGTAGCTCAATGAGGTAGCTTGGCGCTATATTGTTAATAATTCGGAAGGTAAGCAGCAGGATTTTGAATTGAATGCGGTACTTAACGGGAAGCCAGTGCAGATCAGCAAGGACAGGGGTAATAGAGACATGCCGCCCACTACCAGTAAGGAGACGAGCAGCTGCATTCTGAACAATTTGGAGTCTATGGAGGAGAGGAGAGTTAAGACCGAAGTAAAGTGAGTTGCAATAATCCAACCTAGATGTCACAAAGGCGTGGATAAGCTTTCCAAGGTCCATATGTGGAACATAATGTCTGGCCTTGCTAATAAGACGCAGTTGATGGAAACAAGATTTAACAACAGAAGACACTTGTTTACCGAACTTAAAAGAGCTATCCAAAAATACACCCAGGTCACTAACAGTGTCGGTGAGGAAGCTGTTAAAAGAACCGAGGGCGTCACGGAGTTGGCCACGGGGGACTCTACTGTCAAACACAATAATTTCCGTTTTCCTGTCGTTTAGAATAAGAGAGTTACCTGCGAGCCAATTTTTGACCTCACACATGCACTCACGAAAGCCGTACAAAGACATAGAGCGATCATCAGTTAGCTCGAAATACATCTGTATTGAACAAAGGTGTGAAGACTCTTCAACCAGCATACAAACCTCAATTTGTGTGAAATCACACTGCATTCAGATGGAGTCAAATACACATAACTTACTGTTTAAACATAGATTTTCGTAATAATCAAGTCCATCTGGAGATGTGCATAAACATACTAAAATAAAACATTTAGAAGGGCTGACTGACCACACGATCAGATAATTGTGAAACTCTCAAACTCTCAGGCCATGCCCCTCAACAAACTAAACAACCATAAGTGGTATAAAGTGGTAATCACACATTTTAGTTCCTAATAAAAATGGTGTCATTACCTTAGGTGGTTAAACTTAAGTAAACATAACTCAAATGTAGGGATGGGCACCGGTATCCGGTGCCATTGTGGCATAAACGGTAGTAACCAGACCGAAAAGCAGCGTACATTTCGGTGCTTATTTTTCCTGAGATGTCATACACTTTGGATTCTAGCCAATCATTTTACCTTTGCAAGGATAGTAGGCGGGCCCAGGTACGTACGTTCTTTTAGAGCAGAGCTACAGATTAAAAATGCCCAAGGCGAAGCGGTCAAAAGTCTGGCTGTACTTCACAGCACAAGATGCAAACTCAGCAGCCTGCAACAAGTGCTTTAAGGTGATACTGTGCAAAGGAGGTAACACCTCGAATCTGACGACGAACCTGCTGACGCATAGCATTTTTTTAAAAGCCGAGAAATGCACCAATTTAGCAACATCCCCCAAGAACCCAAAGAGTAGAGTCCTGGCCCCTAGCCCTGCCAGTGTAGCAGAAATGATGACGGATGATGATGGCAGCAGCTGCTGTTCTTCTGTGGGCGAGTAGCTTAATGTTGTTTAACTATTTAACTATTCAATTCAATTTAATTTTATTTATATAGCTCCAAATCACAACAACAGTCGCCTCAAGACACTTTATATTGTAAGGTAGACCCTACAATAATACATACAGAGAAAAACCCAACAATCATATGACCCCTGTGAGCAAGCGACAGTAGGAAGGAAAAACTCCCTTTTAACAGGAAGAAACCTCCGGCAGAACCAGGCTCAGGGAGGGGCGGGGCCATCTGCTGTGACCGGTTGGGGTGAGAGAAGGAAGACAGGATAGAAGACATGCTGTGGAAGAGAGACAGAGATTAATAACAAGTATGATTCAGTGCAGAGAGGTCTATTAACACATAGTGAGTGAGAAAGGTGACTGAAGAAGAAATAGTCAATACATCATGGGAATGCCCCAATCATTTACATACATATCTAATTAGCATCACATGGAAGCAACATTGTGCATTTACATCGTGCATGTTTCTCTCTTATATTTTTCTCCTAGAGAATAATGGGCAGTTAATAATAATAATACATTTTATTTGAGGGTGCCTTTCAAAAAGCCAAGGTCACCTTACAGAAGAACAAAATTAATAAAAGGAGCAATAGTCATAAAATACATAAAATAAGTTAAAATTGCAAAACAGAATTTGACAACAGATAAAATCAGCACTAAAGCGAATAAGCCAGTTTGAACAGATGTGTTTTGAGCTGTGACTTAAATACGGGAAGAGAGTTTATATTTCTTATGGCTGGAGGAAGAGAGTTCCAGAGTCGAGAAGCAGAGCGACTGAAGGCTCTGTTCCCCATAGTGATAAGAAATGCGAGCAGAACAGTAAGATGAATAGCAGATGACGATCGGAGAGTGCGGGAAACAGTGGTGATATGAAGCAGGTCACACAAATAGGAAGGAGCAGATTTAGGGATACACTTGTACGTGAGAAGTAAGATTTTAAAGTTTATCCTGGCTGATATGGGAAACCAGTGAAGCTGCTGAAGACATGGGGTAATATGAGCTCTTGACAGAGTATGAGTTATGACCCGAGCTGCAGAGTTTTGAAGAATTTGGAGTTTATGAAGGGACCTTTTAGGGAGACCAAATAAGAGGGAATTGCAGTAATCAATACGGGACGTAATAAGACTATGGACAAGGATGACAGCAGCATGGGGAGTAAGGAAGGGACGGAGTCGGTTAATATTATGTAAGTGGAAGTATGCAGACCGGGTTATGTAATTAATGCGAGACTGGAATGAGAGAGTATTATCAAGTATGACACACAAAGTCTTAACCTGAGGGGAGGGAAGGGTAGGAGAATTTTCAATGTTAATGGAAAAACTGTGAGATTTGGTTAAGGTAGAGGCTGTACCAATGAGTAAAACTTCTGTTTTATTACTGTTAAGTTTAAGAAAATTGGAGGAGAACCAGGATCTAATCTTGATAAGACAGTTTGAGAGGGAGGGAGGTGGGAGGGATGAATTGGGTTTAGAAGAAATGTAGAGCTGAGTGTCATCGGCATAACAGTAAAAATTTATATTATATTTTCAGAATATATGACCAAGAGGGAGCATGTAAATAATGAATAAAAGAGGCCCTAATACTGAACCCTGGGGCACACCAGCAGAAACAGGATGGAGACTTGAAGAGTGTGATTTAAGTTGGATAAACTGAGTGCGGTCTGAGAGATACGAGGTGAACCAGGCAAGGGGGGTGTGACTAATGCCAATGGATAGTAACCAGTTCAGGAGGATATTGTGAGAAATGGTATCAAACGCCGCACTACGATCAAGAAGGATGAGAATGGATAGAAGACCAGAATCTGCTGCCATCAGAAGGTCATTGGTAATCCTTAACAAAGCAGTTTCTGTGCTATGATTGGGGTGGAAACCAGATTGAAATTGTTCATAGAGATTATGGTTATTGAGGTGTAAGTGAAGCTGGGAGGCAACAACTTTTTCAAGAATTTTTTAAATAAAGGGGAGATTTGATATAGGGCGAAGATTATCAAAGTTATTGGGGTCTGCACCAGGCTTTTTGAGAGTTTGAATAACAGAAGCCTTTTTCAGAGATGAAGGAACAATTCCAGTGTTAAGGGAGGAATGGATAATACTGGTTATGAAAGGAGCTAACGAAGGAAGACAGGCTTTAACTAACAAAGTAGGAAGAGGCAGGGGAGGATCTAGAAGGGTGGCATGGGGTGGCAAGTGCCACCCTAAAATGATCCCTTGCCACCCCAAGTGCCACCCCAGTTTTGCATATGACAGTGTTGTTTATTAAAATAAGATAGCATTAACAGTTTGAGCGTAGTTACAGTCAACAGTGAATATAAATGCTAAAACTGAATATATTGCATAGTGTTCCCCCCCTCCACCATTAACAAATGGTTCAGCCCATAGCGCTGACTGGCTTTTTTCTTGTTTTCAGTAGCAAGTGATGCTCATGATTGTGCCATAGCACATTTTGAACAACACCATGGGAATTTCGGATTTTACACAGGTGGGTGGATGTTACACTCTGGAAATGGAAGGAAGGTGAGTGTTATTAACCCTCTGTGGTCCACGGACATGCTGCACCTCCAAATCACATGACTGATTTAAGCTGATGCAGCAACAAGCTGCAGCCACGCAGTCTCTATTTCAGCCATTATTGAAAGTTCGGACTTCAAAGTTTTTAAATTTTAATTACAGGCCAGTAAATCCAGAGTTATGATAATATATATAAGACATGCTTTTTTCTAAATACTGTCGTCACGTTTTTGTTTTTTGTTTTTTTGTGTGTGTGTGTGTTTTCTTTTTAAGCGTTTTCTAAGGACAGCGTGAAAACAGTAAAGAAAGAAAAAGCCACCTCTTTCCTATTGGTGGAAAAATGTAGCATGTCGACCAATTTAAAAAAAAAAGTTGACACGTGGGATTTGGTTGTTTAGGAAAAGTTTTGGGAGTGATGGCAGCGAGACAGAGCGAGTGAGAGAGAGAGAGAGAGAGAGAGAGAGCGAGTTTTTAGATGTGGGAGATTTGTGACGTTTAGTGTGGAGTGTATAGTTAGTGTGTTGTGTTGTCTCGTGTAGTTGTTCTGTTGTGTAGTCGTTGTTTTGTTTTGTGTGTCAGTGAGGGCACTAATGAATGTCACAAAGGCACATTTGCAATATAAACACTGTCACGAAGTAGATAACCAGCGGAGTGATACACCTCCTGTTGTCAGGCCTGCAGGTTTATTATGGTGTTCTCCTCTGTATTTTGGTTGACCAACAATGTTTTTACTGGCACACCTAATTTGTGGGGCATCTTATGGCAACACCTGATTGTTCTCTCATTTTAGTTTTTTTTTTTTTTTAGCGTTTTTTTTACAGTAAAAAAAACCTACTAGGATTTTAAGTTCTTTGTGTGATTTCAGATCAGTAATACTAATGCAGTTTGTCAGTGAAAAAAAAACAAAAAACTAAATTCAGTTGAGCTGAAAAGAATGATACCAAACAAGGCAAGGGGAAAAAATAAAATGAAACAATTTGAGGGTGAAATACAAACGTAAACTCAAAAGGAGTCAAAAATGGCCGGTTGTATTTCAGACCTCAGTGGGTTAATCCAACAAATCATAAAGAATTAGGTTTAAATTTTTGTTCATGACAGTGCAGGTTTCTGACGTTTTCTGTAATTTAAGCTGTAACAATGTGATTGTTTTCTAAGAAAAAACAGTGTGAAACTTAAGTTAGACTTGTGTTTATAAATGAACTGCTCCATGTTGTGTAGCTTTCTGGATTTTATACTTATTGGGCTACATATTTATTTATTATACAGGCTATACAGTACATAAGATCAAAACTCACATGTTTTATGTAACTAAAGTGTGTAATTATGTGGGCTACAGACAATAATTAAGTTATAGACTATTTATAAGAAAAACGTGTATACTTACTGCATTTGAATCATTTTAACCATATGTAACCACCTGCATATGTGTTTGAAAAAAAAAAGGCTTTGATTTTGCCACCCTATTTGATTTCTTTGCCACCCTCATGCCACCCTAAGAAAATTTCTCTAGATCCGCCCCTGGGAAGAGGGTCAAGTTGACAGGTGGATGGTTTAGATTTTTTAATAAGATTAGATACATCAGTTATGGAGGGAAGAGTAAAGCTTGAAAATAACTGACAGGAAGACGGGGGGGAAACAGGAAGTCTACTTCAGAGTCAGAAGCTCCTACAGAGTTAAGTTGACTGTGGATATCTGAGATTTTACGAGTGAAAGAAGAGATAACAGAATTACAAAAGTCAGCAGAGTACATGTGGGAAGGGAATATGTCTGGAGGTTTTGTAATTTTACTGAACAATGAGAAGAGAGACCTGGAGTTACCTTCATTAGAACTGATTAAACCAGAGTAGTATTCACATTTGGCTGAAACAATGCAGTCATAGAACAAAACATGATGATTATACATTTCTTTATATATAGTAAGTCCGGTTTTTTTGAATAGACGTTTGAGTTATTTATGTGACCAATAAAACACCAGAAAATGTAACAACCGAGCAGGACATAAAAAGAGAAGAACAAAGAAGAACATCTGTCTCTGACTGAAACAGACATGATGAAAATGAGGAAACAACATATTTTTAAATAAAAATAAGAAATAAGAGTTTACACACTTCCTAACAACCTTAACAAAAGAGATCCAACCCAGTACTAGCAAGGTGTACCTACTGACGTGGTCAGTGAGTGTATATTACAACATGAAACATTACCACAGTGTCACAGTGGTAAAAGTGGAGGGGGAACTCGCTAGCTACTGCATTCCAGAAACACTGTCCAAAGTGTAGCAGAGCTGACTGGAGACCAAAACAGCCAATCAGAATTTTTGCATCCAAGTCTGTGATTGGTTGCTTTATGGCACATTTATAATGGTGTTATAATGGGGAGCAAGAGCAAATGCCAACAACTGAGCGAGAGGGCTGTTATTGTGTGTGTATATGGATAATAGCAAATGCTGAAATAAATTTCTTGCACGCAGCAATGAGTTTTGTTCGCTCAAGTTAAATTTTGTTCGCTCAAAATAATTTTCTCCACAAAATGCAACATTTGCACTTGTAATTTTTTTTTTTTTAAACGTGCGCTCAGAATAGAGGCACAAAAATAACGCCGTAGCTTCTCCACTAAATCCAACAGAATTCCGCTTGCGGTGCTAACACATGTTTCAGCCGTGTATTCCAGCCCTAACCTTAACCGTATGAAATGTTTTCCAGAGCGTTTCACAATCAGAACGTAAAACACATTTACATGTATAGATTAATTCCAAACATCTCTCATGCCTCCAAACACGTTCTCATCCCAACTCGTAACATACCAACGCTATGTGACAAATTGTCGGTATGTTACGAGTTGGGATGAGAATGTGTTGATCTTGCCTTTGGCTTCACCTGCACGGTGGTTCCAACGTAGCTATCCCCAGCCAACTTTCCCCTGTGTCGGGAGCACGCACTGGGCTCTCCAAATCATGGACAAAGCGTATCCCACATTCTTGATTTTTAGTTCACACACACACGTCTTACAATGACTAACTACTCTTGAAATTTTGGAGATGTTAGCTCTTAATACAGTAAAGTTACAATGGGACACAAATAATATCAGGCTGATCCTGCCACAATTTGTTCCACAAATAGTATCCAGCAGTTGTTTATGTTTTTAAACCCATTTTGCACCGAGAAGCATTTTTCTGAAAAATGTTTTGATAGCAATGTTGAATATTGTTACACAGGGGGAAAAACAACTACACGTAAAATAAATACACCATGAAGATGGTTTGTTTTTTACGGAGCCCCGCAAGGGACATGGGAGGAAAAAAAATGAAGATGAACTTTTGCGAATTCTCGCAAAAGTAGCTCGGGAACTCGCAAAATAGGCCGCATCCTTCGGAGTCTGCCAGCTCGAAGCTGACAAGCCATTAGTTTTAATATTACTTTTCTTGGTCACAAAATAAACTTTTAAGATATTTTCAGGCGAGAATGTAGCTGTATAAACTTCAAGTATCTGCTTGATTTATCAAGACATCACATATTTGCAAAAGTGCTCCTCTGTGAAGAGGTAGTAGTTTATTTTATTGCCACCTGTAATACAAAAGGTTTGAAGTGTGAAATAAACTGCAATGGAGTTTGAAAACAAAATATACGTGTGTGTGTGGTTGGACGATGTGTTTGTGCTGGTGGTGGTTGGGGGGATTCTTGTAAAACAAAGGGGGATTCTAGCTTTTTAACTCCAGCCGATAAGACCATTTCCCACACCCATAAACATAAACTACTCTACACTCTTTTTATGCTGCCAACACTTTACTCACTTTTACTCACTTACAGTTATTTACTCACCTTTCAGTGACTTTAATTTTAAAACTGTTTAATTTTAAAACTGTGTATATACTGTATATTCCGTGTATTTATTATCTCACTCTTACTGCCTGCTTATACCCTGTCCTTATCTCCAGCGTCATGGTGCTCTGTTGTATGTTAATTGCCCCTTGGGGATAAATAAAGTCTTTCTGATTCTGAAAAAAAAGTTTGGGAACTACGGATGTAACTGAAAATAACAAGAACATGAAGGAAGCTGTGGTGTTTATAGCAGTGATTGAAAGGACTGTTGCACTGTTGAGCAGAAATGAAGTTCCATCTTGTATTCACCCTGCTTACAACTGGCTCACTTCCTCTCAAGTACTGTTTGCATCTACCACTAGATGGTGCTAGGGAGCATGCAAAGTTAAACACTCCGATTCTATTGCAGACTCAAAACCGGACAGTGGTTCCAGTGACAATGAGGTAAAATACTATCAAATTTTATCTATTCATGTTTTTATTTCTTTGTGAAGTTTCGTGTGTGTGTTGTTTATTTTTTGAAATTTTCTTTCTTAAGAGTCCTGACAGGTTGTTTTGTTTTAGAAAATTGAGGAAAAGAAATTCATTCGCATCAAACAAATGTTCCAGTTCTTGGGTCTTTGTTTCAAACTTTTAATTCAAGTAATGTGCTGAATTAAAAGAAGAGGAAGAATTAAAGCAGCTTTTTTTCATGGCTCAGTAACACCAGACTATAAAAAATAAGTAGTTGTCTGGTGATTATGTTGAAAAGTGCTTTTTGCATTCAGCTACTGATTGCAAGTAGTTACAGCAACCAACTGGTTTAGCTCACAGGGTGACTGCATAGGTCACCTGGGAGGCAACCTGTCTCCAAAAACCTGCAGCCAGCCTCTGACTGCACTCTCAGACAAATACAGCCAGACTGCAACATGCTGATATCAGTCTGAATCAGTCCGCACTGATGAACACAAAAGAGGACTCAACTCAACTGGTTGTATACGGGTTATATTCCTACATAAAAGCAAGGTTGCAGAGCGAGCGCCTTTGTCATTTTGCAGTTGAATCACTGTCCAACAGCGACTACTAACATTATTTTCTGTGTTTCTGTTTGAAATCTGAGATTGTGAATGGACTCTGAATCTAAATTGTTAATGTGAACTTCTGTGTTTGCAGACAAAAACAGATTGTAGGTAATTATCACCTTGACCTGGTCAAAATTTTGCTCTATAGCCACTGTTTTTATTATATTTAATTGTGACTATAGTATCAAACAGAGTATGAACTGATGGGCAGCAAAAGTTCCCAAACAAGATAAAAAAGGATTATTTTGATCCGTGAATTAGGTAAAGCTAGTCTGTGGAGCTGGATTTGAAATTAAAAATTAGGAGCAAATGGCAAAAATTGTGTATGCATGACCAGATACAGGTGATCGATCCTCCCACCCCATTGGCCCTTACTTATCATCTGTCTGACGATTTTCAAGATTATCTCAGCCTGTTCTAAATATTTTTATATTAATGATGATTCAGTTTTAGTCACTTCAGTGTTTCTCACAATTCACTCATTTATTTAAAGGCTCAGAAATTGAAGTCTTTAAGTTTAAGCTTGGACCACTTTTTTAGTGATTTTTGATGGCCCCCAGTGGCAAAATGAAACAAGCAAATTTCTCTCAGAAGCAGCACTTTTTTCTTATTTTTGAAAAGTTTGCCAAAAAATAAGTGGCAAAATGACCCCAGCCCTTTACCTGATTTCAGTCACCTTTTCTAAAGAGAGGTAGATGGTAGTTTGACCTCTGACCTCAGTTGTCAGCCTGTAAAATTTCTTCACTTGCCTCTGTGATGCCTCGTGATCCACACGTAGCGACCAGTGGGAACACACTACACCAGCAGCTTTAAAGTTTTGTTACAAGATAAAATTTCTATGTTTCTGTATAAATAGAAAAACTACTTTAATCTTTCTGTCAGTGCTGTTGTAGTTTCTATGGGTTTAGGGCAGAGCCTTTGCTCGCTTTCAGATAGCTAACATGCATTCAGACATAGAAGCCATCTGATAAAAATCTGATAAAGTCTCTTTTAGCTTTCTCCTACAGGATGACGAAGAGTAAATCCAGTCATCAATACAACGGCAGAAAATATGACAACTGGCAGGAGAGAAGAAGAATAAAAAAATAAAAAAAAACACTATCTGTCCTACTTTTCTTGGGGGTATAATGTTTCTAAACTTATTTGATCATTGAGTGGTGAGATTTTTTCTGTATGCCAACCATGCACTAACATGAACTTGTGTTAACTTTTAGGAAATTGGTAGAACAACATTTTATGGGTTTGGACAGTTTGGGTCACTCTGTCAGTGAAGAAGTCGATGAGAGTGACAGTGAGGACCCCAAAATCTGATCTGAGCAGCAGTTAGGGGGTCAGGGGTCAGGGGTCAGTTAAGGGTCAGACATATGTGCTGTGTGTGGAAAAGCAATAGTTGTTTGTTAATGTGAATGATGGCGTATATGTGCGTTTGTGTGTGTGTGTGTTCCTGTCTAGCTATCTTTGTGAGGACCGAAATCTGCATTCTACTATACTTGTGAGAACCAACAGTCACTTGTGAGGACACACTCACCGGTCCTCACAAGTTTGAAGGCCTTTTTGAGGCTCAAAATGTGGTTTTAGTGTCAGGGTTACAATTAGGCTATGGCTAGGTTAAGGGTTCGGGTAAGGGGCTAGGGAAACCATTATGTCAATGAAGGACCTCCTCACTAAGATAGCTGAACGGGCTTGTGTGTGTGTGTGTGTGTGTGTGTGTGTGTGTGTGTGTGTGTGTGTGCGTGCGCCAAGAGCTCCAAGAGGACTTCGTGATACCCTCATGTAAAGTACCAGCATGCGAAGGTACTTCAAGAGTCAAATGACAGAAATGTAGCATCCACTTCTGATTCAATGTCAGACATACAGAGACATACAATCGCACACACAGACTCACACATGTATGTATGAGCACACACACACACACACACACACACACACACACACTTGTTTGGTTGTTGGATTAAAAGCTTATATGAAGATTAAATTGGTGTTTTTTCCAATTAAAATAAAATGTTTCAAATAATTTGTTCACCTAAATCTCCATGAGCATTCACACCAGAAAATGTTGTATTCCCTGACTGGTTGACAAGTGGTTGCTGATAGTTGCTGGCTGGAATTAGGCTAAATTGGTCATGAAGAAAATGCTACACCAACAATTCCATGTAATTGCTTTGATTACTAGCAGATTGCTGCGGTCAGCTCTCGTTTGCATGGATGATTGTGACTTGTCTGCAGACACTCACCATTTTCACTCTGTAGTGAAACCTGAAGTGTTTGCAGACAGGTTACAGTCTTCCATACAAACTTCTGGCAACCTTGGCAACCTGCTAGCAATATAAGCAATCAGGAAGACTTCAGTGCAACCAGATGTGTCGGTCTGTTACCATTTTTATACTACTAACTAACTGCCAGGAACTTGCCCCAACAAATGACCAAATGGTCTTGGAATACCAGTTGGAATTTTCCTAGCAACTGGTCACTGACCAGGTGATTGGCTTTAGCAACTGATTTCACAGCAACTGGCACAACATGAAATTGGTCACAAAATTACTATGCACCAAAAAAATTCTTAGCACTGCTTTGATAGCTAGCAGATTTCTGCAGTTGCCCAGAATTTGTGTGGAAGTCACCCACTTGTACACAAATACTTACCAACTACTTACCAAGTGGCAGTGAAACTTGGCGCAACTTTCAGCAACCACTTGCAACAATGAACAAAATGCATATTTTTCCCTGGCAATCGGCGATTTTCTCTTACAAAAAGATAAGACCCTCAGAAATTGGGTGAAATTCTCTTAAATAAACATTAACGAAAGGAAAGATCAGACATGTTTCTGCTGAAAGGAAACTATGGCACAAAGTTCTGCTCATAGCAAACCACCAGCTCTGAAACCAAAGTAAAGTTCACGACCCTGATCACAGATGTACCGAGTCTGCCCGTTCAGGCTGCTCAGTCTGTAAAGGAGCATCCACACAGTGAGCAATTCACTCATCTCTTAGGCTCCAGTTGCCTAGGTAACCCTTTAACGTATTTGCCACCCTGTCATATGTCGATCAACTGTATCTATTGTTCTAATTGGTGAGTCAGGACCCGCTTATTTTGTGTCACCAGCAGTTATTCCAACCAAGGTAGCTTTTATAGTCTCTAATTGACAAGTTGACAAACCACTTCCTTTTGGATGCCCCCTAAGTGTTCAGATGTACATACATTAATACAGTTGTATAGCGGCCAAAAGACATTCCCGAGGCACTAATTATGGGCCACCTTTACACATGTTAATATGACAAAAACAGAGGAGGACTGCATGATGGAGGTTGATGACAAGGACAATAGTTTGATCCACACTGTGACCTCTGATTACAGGAAGCTCCTTACAACAGATGTTCTCTCTCTTGGTCAGTGTAGAGGAGCAGATCTTTCTCCTCAATATAAATTTAAAAGGTCGAACACACCATTTTCCATATAAGCACTTACCACATTAATAGTGTAAAGAAAGAAATGAGGGAGCCAACGATAGACAATGTTTCGTGCCTACATGGCATTGCTTTAAAAGACCACTCACACATTTTATTGTACACAGGCCCATTGGAACACATGCTTTAATGATCATAGTCATAATTCAGTTTAATAAAAGCATGGAGTTACTGGCCTACAGTGATGATTGCACTCTCCTTTACAGAAAATAATTAAATAAAACAAATAAATACATCCCACTCGAAATAAACCACTAAATGTGACTTTTAAGAAAAGAATGTGTTTAAATATAACAATCAAATGGTAAAAAAAGGAAAAAAAATCCCCCTCCCACCCAAAAAAGGTAGTAAGTGTTGTATTTTTTTTATGTACAAATTTCACATCGATGAACATGAAAGGGTGCAGGGTGTTCAGTGCCACACAGGATTGGGTGAGATCATGCATGTCAGGTGAGAAATAGAAACAGCCCCCCTCCGCACTCATGTGTCTGCTTTTCCTTTAAAAAGGCAGCAACAATAAGAAAGTATTCACATTTTCACTGGTGACAAAAATGTTATGTTGTCCCAAATAAAGAAGGTCAATGCACATGATGGAAAGTTGCTCTAAATACAAGTTTCTATGGCCATTAGTCCATTTTGTCATTCAGACCTGTGAGCTTTGTTTACACTAGCACCTCAGCTGGGTCTGTCTAAGGTGCAAACAGGCACATTTCTGAGATTTTGTTTGGCAGATACCTAAACCATCACTGAGAAAACCTTTTTAATTCATTATACTGGAAAATAACCAATACCTGAAACACAATCTCTCAATCAGTTTCAATCTTACATGAATCAAACCTACACAGCCCAGGTTAAATTAGGTTAAATTAAAAAAAACAAAAAAACAACAACAAACAGCTATAATAACTCTGAAATATTATGTAAATGTTAAAGGAACATTAGAAGACAAAACTAAAAACTCTCAAATTTACTTATTAAATCTTTATCAGTTTTCTTTTCAAAAGTTGGTTACAGGGCAGATAAACTGTTATTTGAATCAGAAAGTCAATACTAGCAAGCTAGGCTAATTTCCTTCCATAGTAAAGCAGGCTAACTAGTTTTCACTTAAAAAGTTGACATTAGTTAGCCTATCATGCTAACATCAACAATAATTCCCACTACTTTTTTATTAGTGTGGTTATTTGTAGTTTAGCTAATCAAGCTTTCACTTTCTTAACACTATTGTATCAGTAAATAATGACTACAGCTATGTGACAACTGGAATAAACAAATTCTTTTTAAATTAATCGTATTTAAGAAACTAAAAATGTAACATTGGCACTAATTTCTGCCACTCTTCAGTTATGTTACCTCCATTATCATAAAGCTAATAAATGAAAATAAATGATTATTTTATCTGCTAGCATTAGTTTTCTTGATCCTGTTTTAATTATGGTAAATGAGCTATCTGACAAATGAAATTTAATTTATTTTCACTTTTATGGAATAACAAACAAAAAATTCTGCTATTCTATCAATGACCTTTCTCTGCCAAGTTTTACGCAAAGGTAAATGGTAGAGTGAAAAAGACATCTGTTTTAGGCGTGAAACTGATCTCTTAGAGAATAAGTTCAGGACACAAAATGAGCAAGATTTATATTTTCCAGCACTGAGAATCCTCAAAATCAGATCTTTTGAGGTGCCAGTGTAAATAAAACCTCACTTATCCACACGTTTGTGAAAACAACAAGCTCACCTCTAAAAAGTCTTTTAACCCTGCTTTTTGTAGCTCCCTGGCTACCACCCCTCACTGAAAAAAATGTTCAATTTTAATGCAAGAAGAAGCCACTGGTGGGATATCTGCCAGTAACCGCTCTCCTGATGCTGAACTTTACAGTCCACGGAGGGGCAAGGCACCCGTTTAAACAGATTCCCTGGCCTTCAGAGCAGTTGGCCGCTTGAAGTAGTGTGTCGTCCAGCACCAAGGGTGGCAAAGGGTTTTCCCCTCTTTAAATGTGACAGTTATGAAATCTTTCCTCATTTCAAAGAGGATGTATGTAGTCCGGATGGCACAGAGAGCAAATAGAGGATCTCAGTTTGCAGTGAAGGGTCATTACCTCCCTTTAAAGACAATGTTGACTGGACCTTTAATTCGACTTCTAGTTGCTTCTGTAACATCAGTGGTAGAAACTATTAACAAGGAATCTGCATTTTTTTTTATACAAAGCCTGTGTTAGAACCTGAGGAGGGTTTGCACTGAAGCTCCAATCCCTGATCTGGTTTGAGTTGAGATGGTGGCAGACAGGTTGGGCATGGGTCCAGCAGGTTGTTTTGGGCTTCCACATCAATCTTTAAAATTGTAGCTGCGGTTTTTGTGATGTTAAGTACATGCATGCATTTGTGCGTTTGGACGGTGAAAAGAGGTCAGCTAACCTCGGCACCACGCTGGTTGCTCCAGCAAGAGGTTTATAATCCAAAATTTATTTAGGGAAAGAGTCAAATGTGTTTGCATTTCAGGTAAATCCAGCCCTATATATTTTTTCCATCCTCTTAGGTGTGTAATGGTTTGTTCTAGCACAGGTGTGATTATAGAGACATATATCTCTCTGGGTAAGTGGTATGTTCAGGCATCTGGGAGGTTCTGGAGTGGTTAGACCCGTAGCGAAGGTCCTGCTGCTCCAGTGAGTGGTGTTGTGGATCCACAGTCATAGCCCATCTCCACTACGGCGTGGGAGCCTCCGACTAGCCGGCCTGGAAAGGGCTGTGCCTGCACCTGCCGATCTCTAAAACTCTGGATGTAGCTCTAGAAAGAACAAAGAGTTTATGGAGTTAGTCTGGTTCCTTCTTTTTATTGCCAGTCTTAACAAATGGCAGGATAACTTCAAAATCACTACTTGCCCAATTGGTTGCCTCAAAGCTATTGAAAAGTGTTGAAAATTTGATCATCTGGTTAAAACAATGTTTGACTGTGGTCACATGACCTATTGTTACCTATTTATTCCACACAATGAGTGCATGGCTTCAGGGTACTTGGCTGAAAAACAATCAAAATCATCACCCTGCTTCACTATTGGTATGAAGTGTTTGCGCTGATGGTGCTGTGCATTATGGCCAAAAATCTACTCTTTAGTCTAGTCTGTCCAAAGGACATAATAAAGAAATCTTTTGGTTTGTTCAGATACTGGATCAGATTATTATCTTATCATGATATGTAAAGCCTCACAAATCAAAGAGGGTGTACTTTCTTTTTACTATGATTCTGTCAGCAAAGGTTGAGCTGAGTTGAAATTCTAGTTTGCTAGCTTGCTATATGGGTTCACTAGGTAACATGATACATGACACTTGTGTATATTTTTAAACAGAATCAATTTTAGCCATCAGTAAATCATGGAATGAACCAACAAAACATATACAACTGATGTTTACTTTTCTCAGTGATAGCTCACATGGGGACAGTTCGCCATCTAGCTATAAAGTAACCTAGTTAAATGATAGGTATCTGGTACTTTGATCGCATCCTGATCGGTCTTGTTTTTAGGATATTGATAAGCATTTAGTATATATGATTTAGGACAGTCTTGTCTATATGTTATTATTGTATAATGACCTTGGGTACAGTAATGTAAGGTTTCACACTGATTTCTTTCTATTTTTTCTAGAATTCAGTGACAGACTAATTCCTCTAAATAACTGTGTTATTTGTTTCAAGACTAAAAATTTTCCTTTAACAGTATCATTACTGGTCCTCACAGGAGAGAGGACGTCTGTATCGTAGCGGCGGATAGGGTTGGGTTTGCGGCGGTAGGCGGGCTCCGTGTGCAGTTGTTTGGATTGGTGTTGATGGTGTGAGGAGGAGCCATGTTGCTGCTTCTTCTTCTTCTTGTTGCGGTAGCGGTCATCCCGCTGACGAATGCGCATCACCTGCATCCTGCGCTGCTGGCGGCTGATGATTACTGAGGAGAAACAAAGGGAGGCTAATGAGGAAAGATTTTTTTTTGTTTTTCAAAGCTAAAAACAGAGGCAATGTTGATATCCATCTATATTCTATATACTTTTCTATGTGAAAATTAGATTCATCTTATTAAAAACGTAAGAGCACCCATAAAGGTCCCCTGAGGAACTCAGATCAGATTTGAGTTTTGAAGAGATTCTCACTTAGATGCATGACATCTTAAAAATATTGGACCTTCAAATGACCATTTTTTTTTTTTTTAATTAATGCATTTTGTCAGAAGTGAAGTATAACATACTTCTGCTGAAAACTGCTGAAGTCTAGTCAGGACATTACAAGCTGATACAGGAGTGCCATTAAAGAGCAGCAAAATTCAGGCTTTTATTGTATTTGTAAATGTTGCATTTAGAACCAAATCACTGCAGAAAAGCTACAGAGCTGCTCTAAAATTCTAGGAACATGTCAACTATTGGCTGATCTCTTGGTGTATCTGGGCAATTATGTCTAATATTTTGTGTGTAGCCAGCGGATATCCAGGTTAAGACTTCCTGTTGTATCCACCTGTCCTGGTTTATCAATTTTAAAAGCTAAGAAAAAGTATAACTATCCTCAGATCACTGATGTTTAAATTTCAGCATGCGTTTTCCTCTTTCCCTCTTAATAAGAGAGTTTTTACGAGCAAACAAGCAAAGCCTGCTTAAACTTGATTGGTCAATAATACTTGGCCAGGGTTAAAGTAAAATTTGAGAGGTGGGGAAATCCCAAACTCTGGTATAGCTGTCCAGGACCTCAAAATAACTTATTGTTTGTTTAGTTAATTAAATTCTATATTTTACATGACTCAAAGACATTTAGTTTAGACTGCAGATGTAATAAATGAACATTAAATCATTCGTTTTGGTGTGAGATAATTCTCTTATTTTAGAGTTAGTTTTATCTAATGTACATTTGTACACTGGGCCAGAGGATCTGACTTTATGTGTACTACTATATGGATAAAAGTCTGCTTAGTGTGCAATGTATAAAGATATATATATATATATATATAAAAAAATGTATAATATACATTGCAAACCCACAACAAAAGATACATTATTTTATATATTGCCACCATAACCTATAAGATTATATCATAATTTAAAGGTAGATTAATATTATTTTATAAATCTATATGTGCTAAATAATTAGTAAATAAATCTTTTAAATAAATATACTGGAATGAACCCCCTGCTCTCCTTTAGACTCATTCCTGCAGGTATGTCTTCTAGGAAGAAAAATGGTGAACTGCTACAGTCAGCAGCAAACCAGAGCCAAGCACCACAAATATACACTGGAACCAGCTTTCCTCACCCTTGGTATGGGAGTATCCTTCAGCGGTCACCTTCCACTGGACCACGACACCCAGCAGGGTGAGGGCAGGCCACACCCCGAGCACCACCCATGTCATCCAGCACACAGGCTTTCCAGACTCTGCTTTAATCCGTTCATACATGTACAGCACAAGGGCAAAGAGCTCTACGAAGTAGTCCAAAGCCACCGTGATGACGGCTGCCCCGAACACCGCTGTGGACAGCGTTGTAAACAGACGCTGCCACTGCAGGGTGAGCACAGCAAACAGCATGCCCAGGCCAAGCAGCACGCCCAGGGGCACCCAGACAGAGCGCGGCGGGCTGTCAGAAAGCTCCTCCATGCCGACCAGGGTGGCCACGGCCACCAGCAGGCCAAGCAGCAGGCCCACCATGAAGAGGCCCACGCTACGAACCAGCATGGTGACCAGGCCGCAGAGCGTCCCAATGCCCAGGCCAATGCCCACTGAGGCCTCCACGCTCAGCTGGGTGTCCAGCACGCGCTCCTTGTAGCAGAGCATAAAGATAACGACGGAGCCGAACATCAGGCCCGTCAGGAACATCACCGCCTTGAAGCAGCGATATCCTGAAAAAAAGAGCCAGAAACACATGACCTCAACAACAGGTCTTAAATAGAACAAAGAACAACTGCTGCTGCTGCATTAACATCACCTGTTCAACTCACCAAAGAAACAGTAAATGATGCCAAAGAGACAACACATCGAGCAGACAACGGAGGGAACCACTTTGTAATGCCCACGAGCGGCCTCGCAGCCGTCCATCCGCTCAGGGCCCAGCTCCAGGTCAGGCTGTGCCAGCATAGTCTCCACTGTGGTTGTCATCGTGAACAGGCAGTAGAGAAAAGGGAGGGAAAGGAGGACAAATGGAGGAGGAGAAGAAGTGATCAGGAGGGAGGTGAGGGGCAAGGGAGGTTATGGAGCACTGTCCAGGTGCATGGTTTTACCTGTGGATAGAGAGAAGAAGAAAAGGGATAAGCCAACAATATAAGAGTTGAAGCACTGTAGAGCCCACCAAATGGAGGCCTGTATTAGCTGTGAAAGCACCCTTAAGGTTTTAAAACTGATATGATGCAAAAATGGGTGGGGAGGTGTCAGGATACAGAGTGTTGAGTTCAATGACCCAGGAGATGAGTTTGTAAAATAAGTCTTCTTTCAGTTGCTCCCTTTAGGAAGTCATTCATCACCATCTCACCCTATACCTAGAATCCTCCTCTGTTACACCAAACCTCTGCATGTCCTTCTTCACTTCCTGCCTTGCAGCTCCATCTTCAACATCCTTTGTCCAGTAGATCCCATTTCCATCCTCAGCACATGTTCACATCATCTCACCCTTACTTCTTCAACTTTATCTCCAACCACTCAGCCCTACTGTCCATCTGATCTACTTTCTAATCCTGTCCATTCTGGTCATTCACAATATAATTCACAAATATTAACATCTTGTAAAACTTCACTGTCACTCCTGCTTTTATGCGTCTTTCATAAATCACCCCTGACACTCCTCTTGCATGCATATATCTAGATAGATATCAATCGATAGATAGATAGATGTCCATCTAGATAGATAGATATGGGGGAGCAAGACCATTAAGGCATTTATAAACCAGCGTTAGGACTTTGAAATTAATTTTGTCATGAACAGGAAGCCAATGAAGAGAAGACAGGATAAGGGTTACATGTTCATGTCTGTGGGTACCAGTCAAGAGGCGGGCAGCAGCATTTTGAATGAGCTGAAGACGTGCAAGAGACCCTTGGCTGACTCCAACATAAAGTGCGTCACGTCGAGAGAGAGAGAGAGAGAGAGAGAGAGAGAGAGAGAGATCCGGCCCAATAACAGCACAAAACCAACACTTTTTTTTAATGGTTGTTTTCCAGCTAGTCAATCTCAAATAGTCCTATTTTTAACAGCCCGATTCCCCAGTCTGACATATAAGATCCATTTCTAATAGATGTCCAAAACCCACATTGTTCACCCTAATGTCTAAAACTCTGTGCTCTGTATTGATGGCCGCTAATTCTGCATGACCCAAATCTTTCATCTGTTTGTTTACGCGTTTTGTTACCTGGGATTTTGAGTATCCTTATTTGACTTCAATCCATTTAATGTTTATTCTGTTTCCTTTTACGACAGCCTTTTACAATCTGCTGTAGCAGGCTGCCAACTTAACTGAGCAAGCTATATTTATTTATTCATGCAGCACTTTTCAGAGGCACCACAGTCTCTAAGACAAGACAAAAATGTAAGCAAAGAACAGGACAGGATCCCTTCAGTTGAGCAAGTAACGCTGCAATATTGTGTTTAACAAATTTGTCATTAATCTACTTCTCTTGCAATTTCTAGTAGTTGTTTAAAGAAACTGGTTCACTGCCATGGCAAGAATTTAAAAAAAAGCTGTGTGATTTAAACAATCACCAGCTACTTCACCAGGCAGACCTATTTAAATAGCTAATCAGCTTCCAGCCTCCACGGTCACTAGATCTCAGTCCAACACAGGACTTTTAGGATGTGGGGGAGAGGGAGATTATCATCATGGATGAGCACCAACTATATGATGCCATCATTCCAATATGGACCAAAATCTCTGAGCAATGGTTCCAGCACCTTGTTGAATCCATCCCATGAAGAATTAGAGAAGCTCTGAAGATAAAAGGGAGTCCAAACCCAGAACTAGTGGGGTGTTTCTGCCCAAAATACTTGAATTGACTGAGCTGATACAATATACATGTGCTGCAAGCAGGCTGGATCCAAGCATTCTTATCCATTCAAGCGACCTCAGCTCTGCCTGTACAACCTCTATAAGCGTCCTCATACCTTAATATCGGTTTATATTTGTTTATCTGTAACAATGCAGTGATTCATCGCGTTTCATAAAGTGATCAATCTTCCCGAAGGCTTCACCAGCCACGGCTTTATTTACTTTCCTCATCTGCATTCCAGTGCAGGCCTCTGTTTGAAGCTCAGGTAAATAAATTCGCCTTGGCTTTGTCCTTCTTCGCGCCCGTCCTTGTTTGTTCTTTGTTTTCCTCTGCGTCTGACTGTGCACACCTGTCAGCAACCACCAACACGACTTCCTTCTAAATCACTCTCACCTCGTCTTTCACCTCATTTCCTGCTGCCTCCATCATTCAAATCTCTGTCTGTCCTCACCTGCTCCCTCCACGTCCCGTCTAACCTTTCATTCATGTGTTTTAGTCAATGTAACTTTCACACTAACAAATTGCTTCATAGTAGTGTTGCTAATCTGAAAGCATGCACCTATGCGACAGTCACAAACTATTTAATTCACAATGCACATACAGCTGCTGTAAAAGGATGTACACATCAGTTAAACAAATCCCCTCCTCTTTCACCTCCTTCCCACGCCTCCTCTCTCCTCCCTCCTCAGGCGGTTCTCGTCCTCTCCATCTCAGGGCAAGTTCAGTCCGGTTGTGGAAGGTTTCTGGGTCAGAGGTGCTTATGTAACCCTTGTCTGGGGAACTTTACTCTCCTATTCATGAGCTCTCCTCTCCTTTTCCTCTTGCCTGCTTTGTTTCCCTTCTCGCCTTCAGTACCTCTAGCTCCCGTCCGCTCTCTCCCGATCACCTGGTTTGGGTGCCACTCCTTTTCCCACCCTTCCCCACTTGCGTCATTCACTTTCCTCCCTCAGGATTTAATTAATTGCCTCCCTGAGGTTATGAAGGGGTTGATAAAAAAACAAGAAAAAAACAAAAACTGGAAGTGAAAACTGGTTTGGCATGTTTGACAAAGTGCTCAAGACTGGAGCCAAGTACTAAAACATTATCTCTGGCTGCTGTTGCTCTGGATTTGACCTTTGATCTCTCTTCTCGAACGGCAAAGTAATTTTGTAAAGTGTCAGAACTTTTCTGCATAACGTGGAAGCACTTTCACATTTTAGGAATTTAACTCTTGTCCCAAAGGTTTTTGCTGCAGTGATGTGCTTGGATTAGAATAAAGTAAACAAGTTAGTCGAAAGTTCAAAATACAACTCTGAAACTTCTTAATGAACATGCATGTAATGTAAAAACAGTTAAAAATAAACATATGAAGGATATTTGTGGCTTTAGGAGCAACTTGTGCAGAGTAATACAGTCTCCGCAATATTGCAGGGAAAACATTCACAAGTCGATTCAAGAAACCAGAAGCCAACAAGCCTACGGTGCTGAAGTCGACTTAAACTCTGTGGGTGTAGTCGTATAGTTAGTACTTTTGTTTCAGTGACTTTCCCTGGATGCACACCTTCTACACAGTATAAGGTGGAGGCAGTGCAACACCCGACTGCTAAATTTATTTCTCTATTTTACTATTAGGTAACACTTTATAATACAATTGTGAAAAAAAAGTAAGTTAGACTTGGCTCCAACATTATAGGGTCACATAGGCCTGAAATTTTGAGGATTCATTTTCTCTTTGGTAAATGGTAAATGGCCTGTATTTATATGGTCCTTGTCACATTCATACTGATAAAACAAAAGAACAGTTGAATAATATAGTATCTGTCATACACATCAACATAATGCTATTACATGAAAATAAATAAATAAATATGTAAAAAAGACCAGATTAATCCATGCCACAATACAGTCAGCGCCCCAAAAAGTACAGCATATTTACAATGCAAGATGGGAAATTACCATCAAATTGAACAAGTTACTTCAAATTACTCACATTATAATTTATCTTCCCATTCCTGTAAAATACAATACAATTTTATTTATATAGCACATTTAAAAACCAGAGGTTTGCCAAAGTGCTTCACAGAACCAATTAAGAGCAATAACAGGTACAAATACAAATACACTGACAGGTGGGAGACATAACTAACCAATAATACACCAGGCACAGTAGGCACACAGTAGGCACAAGCCAAAAGGCTGAAGGTTAAATCATTATAAGCATTAGTCAGAGCAAAACGATAAAGTACAGTACACTTACAAATGCGGGCTCTAGGTAGCCGGGAAGGCTAGGCTAAATAAATACGTTTTTAATCGAGATTTAAAAGATTGAATTGAATAAGGGACACGCGAATAGCTTGAGGGAGATTGTTGCACCCTACCTCTGGAACAGAGGCGAATGCGCGGTCACCTCTGGTCTTAAGCCGAGATCTAGGTCGCATCAGGAGCATTTGGCCTGCCCGTGATGCCCACCAGATGCTCAAGCCTCATTAAGAGGACATTATGGTCCACCTGAAGTTGTGCAATACCTAAATTTAATTACACAGGTTGTTGATCAGGGTAGTAGTGAGGGTGTGCTGGGAACGTCTAGCAGAGGCCCCAGTCCGCGAGATCTTCAACGCACACCTCCGGCAGAGCTTCAACAACATTCCGAGGGAGACTGGGGACATTGAGTCCGAATGGACCATGTTCAGCGTCTCCATTGCCGGGTTGCTGCATTGAGCTGCGACGCCGCAAGGTGGTTGGTGCCTGCCGTGGTGGTAATCCCCAACCAAATGGTGGACACCAGAGGTGAAGGGAGCCACCAGGCTGAAGAAGGAGTCCCATCGGGCTTGGTTAGCCTGTGGGACTCCAGAGGCAGCTGACAGGTATCGACAGGCCAAGCGGAATGCGGCTCGGGCAGTGGCTGAAGCAAAAACTCGGGTGTGGGAGGAGTTCGGAGAGGCCATGGAAAAAGACTTTCGGACTGCCTCGAAGAGATTCTGGCAAACCGTCAGGCGTCTCAGGAGGGGAAAGCGGTGCTCTACCTGCACTGTGTATAGTGCTGGCGGTGCGCTGCTGACGTCGACTGAGAAAATTGTCAGGCGGTGGAAGGAATACTGAGGACCTCCTTAATCCCACTGACACGCCTTCCGAGGAGGAAGCAGAGTCTGGGGATGAGGGAATGACCCGCCAATTTCTGGGGTCGAGGTCACTGAGGCAGTTAAACAACTCCTCGGTGGCAGAGCCCCTGGTGTTGATGAGGTCCGCCCGAGTTCCTGAAGGCTCTGGACGTTGTAGGGCTGTCCTGGTTGACACGCGTCTACAATGTTGCGTGGAGATCAGGGGCAGTACCCTGGACTGGCAGACCGGGGTGGTGGTCCCCATCTTTAAGAAGGGAGACCGGAGGGTGTGTTCCAACTACAGGGGATCACACTCCTCAGCCTCCCTGGGAAAGTCTATGCCAGGGTGCTGGAAAGGAGAGTTCGTCCGTTAGTCGAACCTCGGATACAGGAGGAACAATGCGGTTTTCGTCCTGGTCGCGGAACACTGGACCAGCTCTTTATCCTCTCGAGGATACTTGAGGGTGCATGGGAGTTTGCCCAACCAGTCTACATGTGTTTTGTGGACTTGGAGAAGGCATTCGACCGTGTCCCTCGGGGTGTCCTGTGGGAAGTGTTGCGGGAGTATGGGGTGTCTGGCCCACTGCTACGGGCCATTCGATCCCTATACAACCGTTGTAAGAGTTTGGTTCGCATTGCCGGCAATAAGTCGGACTTGTTTCCGGTGGGTGATGGGCTCCGCCAGGGCTGCCCTTTATCACCGATTCTGTTCATAATTTTATGGACAGGATTTCTAGGCGCAGCCAAGTGGCGGAGGGCTTCCACTTGGTGGCCTCAGAATCTCATCTCTGCTTTTTATGCGGATGATGTGGTTCTGATGGCTTCATCGGTGGGGGCCTCCAGCTCGCACTGGAACGGTTCGCAGCCGAGTGTGAAGCAGCGGGAATGAGGATCAGCACCTCCAAATCTGAGGCCATGGTTCTCAGCCGGAAAAGGGTGGAGTGCCCACTCCGGGTCGGGATGAGTTCCTGCCCCAAGTGGAGGAGTTCAAGTATCTCGGGGTCTTGTTCGCGAGTGATGGGAGAAGGGCCGGAGATCGACAGACGGATTGGTGCTGCGGCTGTAGTGATGCGGACGCTGCACCGGTCCGTCGTGGTGAAGAGGGAGCTGAGTGTAAAAGCGAAGCTCTCAATTTACCGGTCGATCTACGTCCCGACCCTCACCTATGGCCACGAGCTGTGGGTAGTGACCGAAAAAGAACGAGATCGCGGATACAAGCGGCAGAAATGAGCTTCCTCCGAAGGGTGGCTGGCCTATCCCTTAGAGATAGGGTGAGAAGTTCGGCCATCCGGGAGGGGCTCAGAGTAGAGCCGCTGCTCCTCCACATCGAAAGGAGCCAGTTGAGGTGGTTCGGGCATCTGACAAGGATGCCCCTGGGCGCCTCCTGGGTGAGGTGTTCGGGCATGTCCCACCGGGAGGAGGCCCAGGGCAGACCCAGGACGCTGGAGAGATTATATCTCGGCTGGCCTGGGAACGCCTTGGTGTTCCCCCGGATGAGCTGGAGGAGGTGGCTGGGGAGAGGGAGGTCTGGGCTTCTCTGCTTAGGCTGCTGCCCCCGCGACCCGACTTCGGATAAAGCGGATGAGGATGGATGGATGGATGGATGTTGATCAATGGTCATGAAAGTCTGCATATTAATGATCAAGGAACTGACCTCACAGCCCATTGTTCATTCAGTGGGCAAGGTTTAGTTATTGTGCAAATGTACTGTTTATGAGGTCGGGGAAACCTGCAGTCAGCTGAGACTGAAGAAGTCACTTGGATGAGTGATGAAACGTTTCTCCCACTGAAAACGCTACGTCAGATCAACAGAATCAACATTTTGGGGTTAATTACACAGTACTTTAATATATTTACAGTATAAAAATCATAATCATCATAATTTAGTGTGAGTCACCTACACAATATTTGTATGTAAATATAATTACATTAATATTTGAAATAAAGTTAAACTCTATTTAATTACAAGAAAATTACACCCTTAGCCTTATTATATATAGTGTTATTATTAGAGATGGACCGATCCGATATTACGTATCGGTATCGGTCCGATACTGACGTAAATTACTGGATCGGATATCGGTGAGAAATTAAAAATGTAATCCGATACATTAAATATAAAAAAAACACCTCACAAAACTTGCGACACGGCGTAACTCGGCTCATAACCGTAGCACGTCGGAGCAGTGTGCTCACGTGATAGAGCGGCTGTGTGTATTTGTAGCCTCGCTACCCAACCAGCATTTCATCTCCGAGGAAGTTATCCCAGAGAGAAGTAAAGCAAGTGTGTAAGTTCATCTCTGAATGTTTGTAAAGCATTCCCATGTTAAGCTTAACAACCGATATATGGAGCGACTGCCTCTCTCTCTCTCTCTCCCTCACCTTCCTGCAGCTACTTCAATCGTGAAACTGCTTAACGATCAGCTGATCGGCTTTTCTGTCGCGAGTCCGTCTCTCTTCTTTGTTTTTGCCCACTTTGCACCAGAAAGAGGAAACCAGCGGCGGAACAACAGCAGCACCTTTAACCTTGATAAGCTGTTGTTAGAATTTATTTAATATTACTTTCTACACCAGGATCCTTTTCTACGTAGCTGACTGCTGGTAACTGTGCAGGGGCGGATCTAGCAAAGTTTAGCCAGGGGGGCGATAGGGGCATTAACAGGAAAAGGGGGCACAAAGACATACTTTTCTTTCTTATTCTCATTTAAAATGTCTAGCTTTTAATAAATAATTATCTGAATCTTACACCCAAAGTTTTAATCTGATGTAAAATGTATAGAAGTCCATTACTGCATATAGTAACTGTTAAGTCTAATATACCCTAGTAAGCTATAGTACTTTTTCCTTTGGGAAGATACCATCTGTGCAGTCTGCAATTCTGTTGAAGAAAGATGTTGAATCTATTTAATTATTCTTGAAAAATAATTTAATTCTGTGCATTTTTTTCACCCTGCATCAAATTAAAGTTGATTACATCGATTAAGCATCATGACGTGGAGGGTGGGGGTGGTTCCTATTTTTTTTTTTGTTGGGAGTTTGCAACCCTATTAGTTAGGTTGCTTAATATTTCTGTTAAGTACTCTTTAAAATACCAGAATAGGGAGGATGGAGTAGGTTTAAGTTTATTAGATTGATCAGTGTTGCTGAACTATAAAATAATTTTGGGTGCAGTGTATTTTTACATACAGGTATAACAGAATAGCTTTAGTGTTATTGTTTATTTAAACTTGAGTATGAACTTATACAAAATGCAGCAAGATATTAAAAAACAGTTTTATTGATTAAAAACACACTATATCGGTTCATATCGGTATCGGCAGATATCCAAATTTATGATATCGGTATCGGTATCGGACATAAAAAAGTGGTATCGTGCCATCTCTAGTTATTATATACTACAGTGTACCCCTGTGAAGTCGCGGTTCAAAGTTCACGGCCTCAGTCTCTCGTGGATTGTTCTTGTTTGTAGAAACCCTTGCAATTTTGCAGAAAACGCAAATATCCTCCATAAATTGTTTTTTTTTTCGTGGCAATATCTATTTTTTCATGCATTTTAATGCTAAATTATTGAGAATCAATTTACTAAATAAATAATAAATTTAAATTAAGTAAATCCTGTTAAATGTTCTGTTCTGTTAACAACACAACTTGGGGGAAATACCTTTGTACTCAGAGGCGGTAGGTTTCAAAGTAGCCTATCCGGGAGCGTTATTCATCTCCCCCTATTGCATCAGATGCAGTCCACCATTCCCACATCATAAAAGTTTACCGCGTGTAGCTATCTTGAGTGTTTCGCTTCATGTTTTCATGTTTTTTATTTTGTTCTTCTTAAAGCCCTGAGATGCCACATATTTAGGGTTTAAACTATAACAACAGTTTACTTTGGGATTTCTTACTCTTTGCTTTATTAAGATGTTTTATGTTATGAGATTTGGTTCTTCTAGTGTTGATGAGTTTAAGGTTTCCCCAGTTATGTCTGCATTTGCTTGCCTTCTGTGTGTCTTGCTCCCCCTCTCTCTGTGTCTTGGTTTAGCTGTGTGTTAGTTGTTTCCATGTTTTCCTCCTTGTGTTTCGTCCTTGTCTCCCCTGTCAGTCATGTGCATCCATGTGTGTTCTCACCAGCCCGTGATGTCTCTCGTCCTCTCTGTGTCCCTTGCTATTGCCTCAGTTTCTCCCCACGTCCCAGTGTCAATCTCGTGTGTCTTAGGAAACACACTGAGACGCAGACTGTTTTATTTTGACAGTCTCTCATCTCTTCAGTGTGTTCAGTTTCGCTTCACCTGTAACATCAATTCTATTTTCCCCATGTTCATGATTGCATGTGTTCAGTATTTTAGTTTTCCCAGTTTAATTCTAGTCAGTTTCCTCTGAGTTGCCTTCTGCCTTTTGTTTTTCATTTTTCTTCGGCCTCAAATAAACGGCAAATTCTTCTTTAAGAATCCAGTTTGCCTTCCTGCTTCTGCTTTGGTGTTCTCACTATTCTGAACTCCACCCGGTCAGCAGCTGCTGATCATGACATTTATAGGCATTTTTTTTCACAACATCCAAAATGTGTGGTTTTTCACAGTTCGTGGTGCTCGAGGAGCATAATCCCCATGAATTTCAGGGGTTGACTGTAGTATAAAATTTATAGGAACACATCCATAGAAACCAACAACCAGAACTCCTCCTGGTCCATCACATTGCAGTGCTTTAAGTGATTCTGCCTTCACCGCTGTCAAACGCTGAGCAGGTAAACATGTTGTCCTACTCACTTTCCCCCAGGGAAGGTGTTTTTAAAAAAGAAAAAAAAGGATAAAAGAAAAGTAATGGAAAGGCTGGACAAACACAGCTGTGAGCATGTGTCAAATCAACAAATCCTGATCCTGCCGGACACAAATCGGAGACTAAGTCCACAACGCTCTCTCACCGAGCAGCTCACAACAGAAAGCTGTGAATTAGGAGGCAGAAAAGAACAAAAAGCAAATGAGAAGAAGTCAAACAAACATAAGAACTGTTCCCACCTGACCACCTTATAGTCAGCTGATTTTTGTTTATTTTATTTTTTTTCTGCACAATAACTTTAGTACATTTAATGAAGCCATGCAAACTTTAACCTTCATACTATCGATATATTCAGACTTACAGATCTTCATTCTTTCCTATCATTCTCGAGTCCTTATACCTTACGGAAGAGGATTAGGGCCACTGGGGGGAAAAAAAAAAGTGGGCACATCTTTTTTTTCTTCTTTCCAGAATTCTGAGAAAAAAGTCAGGATTCTGTGATTAAAGTCAGAATTCTGACTTTTTCATCAGAATTATTTTTTCTCAGAATTCTGACCTTAATCTCAGAATTCTGACTTTTATCTCAGAATTCAGGAAAAGAAGAAAAAAAAAAAAGACGTGTACACTTTTCTTTTCTTTTTTTCCCCAGTGGCCCTAATCCTCTTCCGTAATACCTTCATACGAACAGGAGCCACATGAAATTATCGGGGCTGAAAATCACATTTGAGCGGTCTTAAAAATTGCATCATCAATTTTACATCCAGTCCAAGCATCAAAACCTAAAGCCAAAATCTCACAAACTCTCAGAGTTCTTCATGTGGGAGAGGAGGCCATATTTGCCCCACAGGCTGACCTTCTTCTCTCTCCCATTACTTACTAATATGAAAATATCGGATCAATTTTCAAAGCACAGTCTAAGCCCAGCAAACTGAGCAGCACTGCCTCATGACAGCATTAAACCCTGAATTTTATAGCAGAAATAATAATGATGGTATGTTTTCAGGTTAATGAATAATAGATGGCGAAATAAACAAGTTCAACCTTGCTAAAAGCGAATGCTGTTTTGTGGGGGGGGGTTTCTAGAGGGGCAGAGGTGCATTTCAATAGAACCGTAATGAAGCAGTCACAAGGAAGAAGACGACAAATAAATGTGCAGTAGATTCAAAAAAAATAAAAAGGGAAAAAAAAAAATAGGATTTCAGCCACTCATACACACTCACAGCGCTCGCTCTCTCTCTCTCTCTCTCTCTCTCTCTGTCACACACACACACACTCCCACGATTTTATTTTATCCCCTATTCATCCCAACATGTCATATTAATAATAATCTTTTGGCAGAGGATTAGCGGGTCATTGCCCAGTGACCCTGCAGCGTGTGTGTGTGTGTGTGTGTGTGTGTGTGTGTGTGTGTGTGTGTGTGTGTGTGTGTGTGTGTGTGTGTGTGTGTGTGTGTAGAAACAGTTTTTTAAATGTGCATCATTAAATGTGATCATCCTCTAGGAAATGGAAGGAAAAAAAAGGCATAACAGACCACAGACAGAGGAATTTCTTCATCTGCTTTTGTGGGATTCAACAAAAACAACAACCACACCGTTCTCCTCCTCCCACCCTGCTTCCTGTCTGTTGCTATGACAACGGCGGGATGCTGACAGACAGCCGACACGGGTCCTGGTCCGAAGCCTGACCAATAGAAGAGCAGCTTAAACTCCCATAGCAACAGCAAGAGAGCCAATCAATGGCCTAGTCTATTCCCCCTGAATGTGTTCCTATACATTAGAGTGTGTGTGTGTGTGTGTGTGTGTGTGTGTGTGTGTGTGTGTGTGTGTGTGTGTGTGTGTGTGTCTCCTTGTTGTGAGGATATAAATCCATTCATGCAACCACTATGAGGATTGGACTTCTGTGTTCATAATGAAAATAATTAAAAGCTCTCTTAATGAGAAGATCTGAGTATTCAGGATATAAGTTGTACATCCGTGTAACATCCTCTGAATTATAAATAATTATAAACACAATACTCCAGGATGAAGAGCCTCAGTGAACCCAAACTGATTTTTTTGTGTTTTGTCTGTGAAAAATACACAGACAGGTGAAATTGCAGGATTAAAAATGGATGCTCGCCAATCTTCAGATTTTAGTTTACTTGGGTCCTTGGTGGACAACACAACAAAGTTTTAGCTGGCAAATACATCGCGTTTGCATTGCATTTGAACAACTGTAGGTATCCGTACGTTTGTGCAGATAACCCAAGCAAATACAAAATGCAGTCTTTAAATGATTTCACTAATTTCCTGTCTTGTTAAATCATGAATTAACTGTTATTAACCATATTTTTTTTTTTTTTTTGTTAAACAAAGCTCAGTTCAGTTTCACTAACCACACCGAGGCCTGCTTACTGGTAGATCTGTTGAATCAAGAAATCAGAAGCAACACTTCTAAAGAACAGATCTAAAGAAACAGCTGAGAAACAACGTCAGTCTGGAAAAGGTTACAAAGCCACTCTTGAGTCTTTGGGACTCCAGTGAACCACATTGAGAACCATTATACATGAATGGAGGAAACTTGGAACAGTGGTGAAGCTTCCCAGGAATGACCAGCCTGAAACATCACTCCAAGAGGGCATCAATGCCTCATCCAGGAGGTCACACAAGAACCCAGAACAACATCTAAAGAACTACAGGCCTCAGTTGCCTCAGTTAAAGTCAGAGTTCATGATTCAGGTGCCAAAAAAATTATGTAAAAAAAATTTTCATTTATTAACAGTGAGAAAGAGACTGGGCAAAAATGGCCTCCGTGGGAGAGTTCAAGGAGAAATGCTGTTGTTTCTGTCTTGGATGCAGTTTACCCTCGTGCTCCTGTCCTTTCATGCAATGAAAGTAAAAGTAATCCATCTCATTAGGACATTACATTACTTCGTTACCAAAAAATGTAATGTGATTACACTAATATGTTAATCTGGAACACGTCACATCCAACACTGGTGCTAGGTGAAGAGTGAAGTGCTTTATAAACTCCAATCTATTTACCTTGGCCTAAAGTGGGACAGGGTAGAACAGCAGACTAACCTTAAACTTCATAGTGCAGTTTTGGTTAGTTACATGAGTTAACCAGCATAACAAACACATTTTTAGATAATAAATGTGACTTGTGTGTATTCAAAAGCAAAACCTGAAAGAAAACAGCCGTTTCTCAAGATAAAAAAATGAAAATTGTGAAATTTAGAAAGGTGTAACAGTTACTGGGAGTAACAAATGCACTGGTGCTTGTATCCACTTTTAGAAAGACTGTTTCAGTTATCTGCTGCACTAAATATGCACATAGGTGATGCCTACAGTCTCATAGTTCGTGATGTTTTCAAACCTAGATTTTTCTGGGTATGTGATGTAAGTGTGCATGTTTTTTTTTGGGGGGGGGGGAATTTAACACAAGCCAAATTATTATATAACACCCTCCACACTGCACCGGACGTACTGATGGTTTTCAGTCAGTTTCTAAAGGACACTTGATGTTTCGGAGTGTTTTTATAATTATTTATCGCTTACTGCTCTCAGTCTTGTTAGCTGCCATCTCTCTGCTGTCAACCGTTCAACAAAAGGCAACAAGCATAACCCGACTCCTCACCTTCAAACAATGAAAGAAGCGAGGAAGGTTTTAAAATGCGTCTGCTTCCTCAGTCACCCTGCTTCTCCATTGTTTTTTAAATGCGGCTCAAGTAGGTCTAATGTTATTCTCTCGCTCTCTGAAGCTTGATGTGAATTCACTGAACAGACCCTACTCGTCTGCATTTAATGAAACACTTCTGTAACCTTTTGTTGCAAAGCGATCGGGTCGATCCATCGGCCGTGTTAGGAGGACAGGAAGAAACACATAAAAGTCTCCAAACAGAGAAATCAGTCCCTGCTTTACACAAACAATCTGGTAAAAAAACAAAAACTCTGTTTGTTAATCAGTGAGTTAGAGACTCAATTCGTTCCCTACGCTGACATCATCAGTCTGAACTCGAAGCCTCCTCATGAATAAAGAAACTGTGGCTATTAATAAACAGCCTGGCTGAGAAATGCCTGCTGCATGCAGTTACGCTACAGCTCAGCTCCTTTTCTTTCTACATTTAAAAGAAAAAAAAGATTCTGGGTCATTATCTGCTTTCACAAAAATCACAGAGCACCTATTTGCACTTTCCAACCTCATACCAAATTTGCATGTAGACCAAGCCTATGTTTGAATTCTGCAGCATCGAGTCTGCAACTGAGAATAAAGCATCAAAGAATCAAAACTAAAACGGCCTTTTAAACATTAATTTAATTACATACTGAATTATAATCCATCAGACTCTCTCTAGTCTTAATGATGGAGCTGTGATATTGATCAAGTCTGTCAACTCACACAGATGGCAATTATTCCGGATTTCTTTCCTGACTACAAATCGGGTAAACTTTATTAATATAGCAACTCTTTCAGTCCTGCTGACAAAGCTCACACTTTTAATAATACATTACTCTACAGTCCTTTTCCTCTCACACACAGGGCAGTGTTGCTTTCAGTCTATATAGCGTGTTCAACCTTTTTATATATTTTTCTCACATTATAATTTCACCTTCTTTTTCAGTTAAAAAAAAAACTAAAAGAAGGTTTGGTGAGGATCCTAAATGCAGGACGCAAAGGCAGAGTTCAAAAGCAACCACTAAAAGTTCACACATAAATACAAATCAGAGGGAAAACAGAGTCCAAGCTATCAAGAAACAAAATCCAGGCAGCAAAGGAAAAATGGCTATGATGTAACAAGGAGCAACGAGAGACCGAGGCAATGCATACACAACGAGACACGGAAGGCAGTCAGGGGGAAGGTGGAAACACCTGGGGAACCAGACACAGCTGAAGAAATCAAAGACACAGGAAGTAGAGCTCAAAGCAAGGACTCACAAAATAAGACAGAGAGACTCCTAACAGAGAGGCCTCGACATAACCGCAAGATACGAGAAGACACCAGGACGGCTAGACCAAAACAAAGAGTCAAATATTAATAACCAATTTACCATCCAGAATACCACATAACAAGATCACCAGCTGAAAATCTTGAAGAGTAACAAGGAAACTCAAAGTAAAATTCAGAAAACTTCAAACATAACAAGACCCACAGACAGCGACAGCGGCACGCCGAGATTAGATGCTACCGCACCAACAGGAGAAACGTCGCACGCCTGGTCGGAACTGTTGTTATTGATGCCTGCTCTGTTCTGTGAGGGGGATGTCCTGGGACAGAGCCTTCACAAATGTAAGCGTCTGCAGTTCAACTGTTTACAGATTTTTTAATTATTTTTTTTTAAAGGAAGTCTGTTGTCAGAAGATTAAAAAGGAGGAGACGGGATTCATGCTGTACTCATGCATCTTAATAAACTCTGACACAGAAAAGTCTGCAGGGATGAACCTTAAGAAGAAATAAAGCTTTTTAGCTTTTAGCTTTCATTAGAAACGTTTAGTTGTAAATGGGGAACCCATTCAGGACTATGTCTGACATTGAAGGATTTCAAAGAATCTAACACACTTGACATTGATTTTTATTTTATTTTCTGTCTTCTTCGCCTCATTTTCCTGTCAGTGTTTTGTCTCACTACCTCAGTACACAGAGGGTTGTGTAGGTTTCATAACTCTGACTCATAAAATCTGCTCATGTTGTGCTGATTTAAAAATACTTCTGTTGTTTTCCCACCTCTGACTATCTGTGCCTGCTTCATTGTTGCTGGTTCATACCTGGATGTCAGCAGCGCGTTCACGTATGTGTGTTTGTTTGTACTCACTGACACACTCGGCTTTGTTAATCCCCTCAGGCGAGGTCTCCAAGCCGGTCAGAAGGCTGGGCTTCAGCCAGTAAGAAGCCAGAAACCCAGATGACCTCAGCAGTGCCTGCTTAGCCATATGTTTACAGCGTGCAGCTATAGTGGCCTTACTGCATTAATCCAGTGTTCTAGAGAGCTGGTCTGCCGGAGTGAGAGATCACTATGCTTTCGGTGGCAGTGAGATCCAGATAAGTCCTGATAATGAGGCTTTTTCTTTTAAATCCCACATTATTAGCTGTGGTTTGTATTTATTTGTTTATTTTAAAACACAAACTCACTTCATCACTTTATCCAGACTAGAAAGACTTATAGGCCTAAAGTTTAATATATTAATGTTATCATTAAAAATGAGATGTTTTAGTTTTTACTGAGGCTTCACACGTGACGTCATGCTAACAGATTATTTTGGTTGCCTGTAGTTTTCATGTTTGTCTGCAAATACTCACTAACTACTAGCCAAGTGGTGGCAAAACTCAATAAAGTGCAATGCAAACTGAAAATGGAGATGGTTTACCTCCAAAATAAAAGTTGTGCCTCCGCACTGCGAGTTTCAAAAGGCGCAACTTTTACTCTAAAGGTGAACCGTCTCAATTTCCAGTTTGTGTTTCGCAGTTTCACTACAGCTCAGAAAGTAGCTGGGCAGTATTTACAATTAAGTCCACCACTTCTAGTCAAACTACAGCTACAAAAATATGCTAGCAACCAATGGAGTCACTAGGAGGTTTTTGCCAACCTCCTTGTGAGGTTGCAATTTTCCCTACAACTGCCATCAAGGCCCTAGAGACTGGTCTGTAACCATCACTTCATCACCATGACCTTGCCTGATTCTATAGTGTCACATTAATTCAGTTCAATTCAGTTAAGTTCTACTTAAATGCACCAAATCATAGCAACAGTCGCACTTGGCAAGAGTGGGAAAGAAAAACTCCTTTTAAACAGGAAGAAACCTCCTGTACAACCAGGCTCAGGGTGGGGAAGCCATCTGCCACAACTGGTTGGAGGGCAGAGAGACAGGAGGAAAAGACACGCTGTGGAAGACAGTCAGAGATGATTAATAGCTAATGATTAACCACAGATTGGTGTATAAACACTAAGTTAACATCATGTTATCATCATCCTCTACGCACTTTTTTAATCCATCTACTAATATAGTTTAACTATGGTCCATAATTAGCAGCTGGAGAACATGAGATTGAACTGAGCTGATCGTTGCTTCCCTCGTGATCAGAGTCAGGGCTTTTCAGAGCAGACAGTTTAGTGCCCAGGGGGAGAGGGTCTGATATTTCTGACTTTAAAGTTTCTTAAAGAGATTTTCACTCGATATCCAAGAGTGTTCTGGCTCGCTGTGGGAGAAAAATGCAGAGCATTCAAGCTCTTCTAGGGACTAAATGAGTCCTTGAAACCTTGGAGAACCCAGATGGGGATGTTTTGGAAGTCATCTTTGTCCACAAGTATTTTTCCTGTGTGAAGTTGTGAAGACTAATCTCACTTCCCTGGTTTCATTTCAGTTGGAAATTACAACCAAAAGCAGCTTAAAGTGGGATTTTTGTGTCTGTGCAACAAGACTAAAGCATCTAAAACAAAGGTTTCATGTGTTTTTAATAGTAGGAGAGGACGTTTAGAGGGTGTAAATGTCCACAAGCTGAAACAGCCGAGGTCAAACATCTAGCTTCTGTGATTTGTTTCTCAAATTTATGTCTAAAAATAGAAAGTTTCAAATGAATGTCACAAATTTTCCACTAATTTAGTGCAAAGTGGCATCAGCAGAAGAAAATGGCCACGACATGCAAACCTTAAATGACTCCACTACAGACAAATCGAATGCTTTCTTACCGTTTTATGGCACAGTAAAAATCAGAGAAAAGGAACTTTTTTGTCATGTTTATGATTTTCCACTTTTCCTCCACTACAGTGGCTGTTCAGATTGATCTTTAACTCCACAGGTTCATGGTGACATGAGATCCTTTATTCTTTTGACTATTTTAACCTTAAAAATCTGGATATGAGCGAGAGAAAATTGGATTATTTTGGTGATTAGGTTCACAATAAAGGGAAATATTTACAGAGAATATCCTGGAAGATTTTGAATAACAGCAGTGTTATGTACCCATGAGACTATTGTACCTACTGGACTTGAAATTTTTCATTGTAATTCACACTCAGGTGCTCTAATGTGGCTCCAGACAAGCTAAACAAGCTAAACATCATTGATTCTCTGGGATAACTCTGTTGAGATGTCGCTTACAGCACGAAAACTTTCCACTGTGAACATACGGCTGCGTTAAAGTGCAACAGCAATTTTCAGACTTGAGAAACTTTACACACAAACTGCAAAAAAAAAAAAAAAAAAAAAAAAAAATCTGAGCTGTCGCTGTGTCACCCAACAGTTTCCACCAACACAAAAATGACAACACACAACGTGACCGCCTGTGTCACGGTCGTGACTGACGCCAAAGCTTTGGTAATGGTGAGAAATATCACAACAACTGTTCTTAGATCTGCTGCACCGGCTGGGCTTAAAATACCACGATCCAACTTCCTGTTAGCAGGAAGTGAACACACTAATGTCCACGCAGCAATTACAGGTTTGGAAATGAAGAGTGAAATTAGTCATGTCTGAAAAAAGTTCCTGCTTGACATCCTTAGAAACTTTATCAGCACAGTTAAAAACTTCAACTAAAAATCAGTCTCACAATCATTCCAAGTGTCACAATTTAAAGAGAAAAGACGGTTTCTACAGCCGCCATTAACCATCAACATCATAGTTTCAATAAAGTGTGCCAGCTGTGACGTAAAGGGATGGAAACAGGTGTTAATGCTCTGGATGTTTGATCCATTTCCTGATTATTCAGTGAAGAAACCTTCAAAAAGGTAAATTTTCAAGTGTCATATCACCATGTGTGGTCAGTATCTGCTCAAAATAAGTTATAGCTTACGAAATTTCTCATTTTTACCTACATTTTAACACCAGGATCCTCATCAACTCATGGTTCCAGCTGGATCAAAAAAACAATTGTCTATTACAGTCAGACTGTAGCTTATGGCTGTAAAAATAGAGAAACAACATCGGTATTTCACATGTTCTATTCAACAGTTGGGACCTAAGATTTTCGACTCGCCACTCTCTACCTCAATGCCTTCAACTCTAAAAATATTTATAATATCAAGGGAAGTCACGTCCTCAACTTTTTGTTTCAGTGGGTGTTTGTGTTTGTTGGTGAAGAGGGCTCAGAGAAGAGTGATGAACCATGTGCGGAAACAGACTGAACAAGTGGAACTGGAACACTGAATAACTAACAAAATATAATGTCTAAAAATAGTTTAAAACCTTCTAAAAGTCCACAAAATAGTTTACAGAAGTTGAAGAAATGACTTTAAAGACGTCCATGTGTTGTGTAGGTGAGATATCAACTGACGTTGAACTAGATATAAGCTGTACCTTCATGCAGTACCAATTGCTACCACAAGACGGTGCAGTAAAGTTTTTGTAACCCTTATTTAACCAGGCACTACAAAAAAATAATAATAATAAAGAAAACACTGAACCTGGTGGTGAAAGATTAAATTTATAAAGGGGAATTAAAAAAAAGTATAGAAAACTACAAATATTGCTTGAAAAACATGTTTTATGGTAGCGATTTATTATGAATGCAACATCAAAATGTGATTGTTTTTGTCAGATGTCAGACTTGAAAAGGTTTATCACCTCTAGTTATTATTCCACAATTGACTTGGATACGAGATTTTAAAGGTCTTGGATGTGGTGATTTGTTTAAGGCCTGATAGGAAAACACTGAAAAAGGAGAGTGAAAACAAAAGAAAGAAAGGAGAAAGAGTATAAAAGGGGGGGAAAAAAAAAAAAAAAAAAACAGCCGTTGCCTTCCCACCATGCTGCGTTACATAACAGCTTCATAATGTATTACTCACTGCACTCCAACTCGTTTTCAGATCACTTTGCATTGGTAACCATTCCTATGATTCAAAACAAGAAAACACACGCACATACACAGACACACACACACACACACGTTCTAAAGTACGCAAGTGCAACGTAGGAAAAAAAATAGGTCGACTCATACTTATCTGCAAGGCTTATTTTTAATTGCTATATAATTTCCCAATTAACCATTTAGTGGACAGAATGCAAAAAGGTTTCCATTCACAAAAAATAATAATGTATACTTTATTGATCCCCGTGGGGAAATTCCTCTCTGCATTTAACCCATTCACCCAGTGAAAAAAAGTTTTATTCCCAGGCATCAAGTTTTGAACTTTATGACATGATCAGTAATAACAAAGTTAAATTATTATGTGTATTTGTGTCAACTTTTCTATTTTACTTTACTTTTACTACATGTTGTTTAGTATAAAAAAAAAAAAAAAAAAAAAAATCAATACCGCAATTAAATGCACTAAAAATAATATCTAAATAAACTGGTAGGTCATATATAATTTACTTCTATGTTTCTTTGCACCATTTAATCTGTATAATTATTTTGGGATATTTTGTTAGCATAAGGAGGACCAAAATAACAAAAATAAAAAATTACAATAAATAAAAACATTAGCAGTATTGATGATTTGCCTTGATTGCCCATTTTTTTCCTTTTCCAATTTTGTTTTTATTTACTCATCTAGTTAGTCATATGGTTAGTCTGTATTTTCTCTTGGCTGTATGGAGGACCAGCAGTGCCTAAATCAAACTATATACAAAAAATAAACAAAGGACTCCTTAAAAATATCTATAAATTTACCAAAAATGTAAAAAAAAAAAAAAAAAATTAAATATGAAAGAATGAAAAAAATATGTATCTATTCTCCTTCGTATTGCTTACCCTGTTTCCTGTTTCTTTTTTAGTCTATTTATATATTCATTCATAAATTTTGTTAGTTTTTTAATATTTAAAATATGGAGGACCAAAACAGATAAAATCAGACATAAAGAAATAAAGGACTCCATAGCAAATTTTATATATCATGAAATACACCAAATCTGATATTAAAAATGTATATATTATAGGCATGAATCAGTTTAAAGTGTTTTCTATTTATATGTCTCCTGTATTAATTTTCCTTTTTATTTAGTTTTCAATTTATTTAGTTTAGTTAGTTACTCAGTGGTGGATCAAAACACCCAATATTTTACACTCTCAGCCTTTTGTAATAAGCACATCATCACATTACAACACAAATTAAAGCACTGTTCATATTCAATACATCCAAAGTTTAACAACATCACTGACCTGAGGAAAATTGTCCCATCTCACTAAAGTTGCAACGTTCTCTCACGCTCTCTAGAAAACTTCTCTTCCCTCTTCATCTGAATGCCGGTGGTTTATTGAGAAAATGAGCCTATGATGCAGACAGACCTCTCTCTGTCTCTCGGTGTTATTCATCAGCCATCCAAGGTAACAGGCTGGTGGGTGAGCTGCCAAGAACAGGCCTGTTCATGATGAGCTCAGAGCGAGCTGCCAGCTTCCCGCCGCTCACAGCGGAGGACCGAGTGTGTCACCGGTTTACATGTCAGCTTCCGGGAGAGACAGAAGAGACGGAAAAGAGAGGGCGCCGCTGTCAATCGTCCCACTGATAACCTAGCACTCCAGCTGCCATCCCTGTGCACATGTTAATCAATATCGGCTGGGGTTGCTGTGGAAATGTGACTGTGCGCAGAGGAGGATTTGACCATTGGCAGCAGAATCATGGGGATCACATGTCTTAGACATACACATGGGTGACAGGCAGGTCAGATTATCAGGACCAAACAGTGCCAAGAGCAGCAGGGTGACAAAACTCTACTTTCCAAGGGATGCCAGTCAATCCTGAGCAAAAAGCTGGAATACTAAAAATTTAAAATCTAAGAGAAAAATCTAAATTAAGTTTTAATCTGGGCTACCCCAAAATAGACAACATGGACAGGACATATAACAACATTTTACTGTAACTCTCACAACTGTAAATACTGCTCATAGGAACCAATCTTAGTTTTTGAACATTCAATTTAAAGATTAAAATGTTCTCACGATGTATTCTAACTCCCTCTTCTAATCCAAAAGATCAAAGCTAAAGAAGACAGGCCTAGATTAACCTGCTGAGTTAACGTCACAATGCCACTTTAAAGGTGGCACTCTGGATGTAAAAACAGTTCAAAGTGAAGATCTGAAGGAAGATGCCAATTTTTGAAATGTAGTTCAAAGTACCAAAGTTGTTTAAATTTGATTATCAAGTAAAAAAAATCTATCCATTTTCTCCAAGTGTTTTAAATGTTACACTGGAGCTAAGCCAACTTACACTATCAAGGTTGCCAAAGTCTGTTACCCTCATAACCCAATAGAAACAAACAACATTTATCGAGATATGGGAAATTACTGAACCATTAACCTTTTACTTACAGTCAGCATGTCTTTAAGTCTTAGAGAGTAGTAGCTTTTTTTTGTTTTGTTTTTCACAACCTGATCTCAAACACTTGATCTATTAAACTGGGTTAAAAGAATGACTTTTATGACAACATGAACATTAGAGCTGAAAATGAAAAGTTTTCATTTCAGCTCTAATGTTAGCATGCTAGGCTAACTAGCGCATTCATTCTTGGTGTAAGCTATTTAACATATCTTTTTTAAATAAAAGATATTTATCCTAGCTTGCCAACTTCTATTCTCTCATTTAAATGCTGGCATGAATGCTGACTCAAGTAAAAGCTTAAAGAGGTTGAGTAATTTCACTTTATCTCGATAAATGTGTTGTATTGTATTGGGTTATGAGGGTAACAGACTTTTATAAAACTTGATAGTGTAAGTTGGCTTAGTTTAGCGTAACATTTAAAACACTTGGATCTTGTGTTTTAGATTTTTTTTTTTATGTAGAATAAATTTAAAAGCTTTGAACTACAGGATTTCAAACCTTCCTAGCAGATCTTTACTTTGAACTGGCAACATCCAGTTTGCCAGTTAGCTTATGGTGAACTATTATCACGGTGAAATTAAAATCAAATTTTAAAAATGCCCATCTAATGTCTGCTGTGCTCCGAATGATACTGAGACAGGACATAAAGCTCACTTAAACTTGGTGGAGGTGACTCACATTTCACATGACAACATTACGTGACTCCGTCAGATGAATATTATTTTCAGATTGCACATCGGCTCTCGCCCACAAACACCGGCACGACTCTGCGAGGATGAGGCACGACCGACGGCGCCAAGAGGCCGAGGCGTTCTCACACCTCCTCAGACACACACTGAGCAGGTTACATAAGGCTGAGACTGAATGGGCTGCTCCACTTATAAAAAGCACGTGTGGCTCCTGCCATTTCCTCTGATTGGGCGAAATGGGGAGAATCTGCTGATAAGGGATCAGTAAAGAAGGAGGAGTTTTTATCCTAACACACTGCTGAGAGAGCTGAAGAGGTTATTTTAGTCATAGATAGACCGACAGACAGATTTTATTCATAAATAAAATGAAAAAAACAACAATAATAATGAGAAGGATTAAGAATGATCCAAATAACTGATTAATTACTATCTTTAATTCGGGTTCAACATGTTGTGCCTTCAGTGATGCTTCTCTGCATACCTCGGTTGTAACAAGTGGTTATTTGCATTACCAGTTCCTTCCTAGCAGGTCAAAACAGGTCATTCGCCATTAACATTAACAAGATGTTTTCTCCCAGCGCACTGCTGCTCACTGGATATATTCTCTTTTTTGGACCAGCCTCTATAACCCCAGAGATGGATGGAAAATCCCAGTGTAAAAGAACCACGGCAAACCCGACAACATGTACATGCTTTTCAGCATAATTTTTTCAACACGGTTCTCTGTTGCTGTACACACACAGTCAGCTGCAAAACAAATGTGTATACGTTTATCTCAAGATGACTAAACCTTTTTTTTTTTTCAAATTAGATTAAATCTTGCCAAACACCAAATTAATGTCAGTTGTTAGACTGGTCCCACGGTAAGTGATCAATTAGTCTGAAATTTGTTTTCAGCTGCAGTTGATGAGAAATAACAAGCTCAACAAGTAAGGTTAGGAATATGAAAAACTAGTTTTTAACATCTTTAAACTTCTAAAGCGATTTACACTGAACTAAAGCCTGTCACTAATTTAATCCTGTACCTGTAAAATAATCTTTCTTCTTCCACTGTTGGAAAACAAGAGTTTTAACACTGTTTAACCTAAAACTTAATTCCCAGCCTGTTTGGCATGAAGATGAATGACAAGAAGCTCAACTGCAACATTTGAGCAGCTTTCAAAGTCAATTTGTGGTCGGCTCACTCCAGATATAAAAGTATAATGAACCTTCACTGAACGCCATGCAGCTGGAGGCAAGGTCAGGCAAGATCTGGACTAATGTTTTACATCAAAAAACTCAAATTACTAGAGAAACTGGCAGCATAAAACCTAAAGACATTTGGGATTAAGACGCCTCTCAGGTACTCTCAGATCTACAGCAGCACGTGTTGAAGAACTAAATACCCCCATTATCTTTCTTATGCAAGTGCTACCCTCCCACAAGAAAGGCTTCCTCTCTTTTTCACACTGTCCTAATCCTGCTGCACAGCATGTCTGAACACCCCCCGGCTGATCCAATCGCTTCACTGTTTCCCATTCAACGGCGCACTGAGGGAGACGACCAGAAACACCACTGATCTGTTCCCAAGGAGGAGAAACTAAACACAGAGGCACAGCCACACTGGGGATACTAGTATTAGCAGATCAACAGAAAAAGAAGAAAAACTGCTGGAACAAATAACTTCAGGATTTATTTTTTTTTTATTTTTTTTTTATGAGGGTGTAGCGTCAACAAATCTGTGAAGAATAACACAAAACTTTCAATGGAGGAAGGCTGACAGTAGTTGTGAACATGGCTGTATGTTCCATGAATGGAAAGTGAACCTGTGAAGGCGCTTTTCTTCAATTCGAGTTGTCATTATTAAATTTTAAGTTGTTGCCTGGATGAACACAACTTTGAGATAGCCTTTGGTCAATTAAAAATTCTCATTTCAATTTGATTTAGCTGGATGGAAACTTTGCTGTTATCTTAGAAAATATTTATGGTAATATTTATTTGGTTCTTAAATATGCCCTGTATGTTCATATACTTATAATAAAAATTTTGGTATTCAGTTTAATCAATACCTCATGTAAAACAGTAAATAAAAATACTGTAAATGATCACAGAAATCAGATGAACATTTCCCTTAAAAAATAAGCAAAAAGTAAAAATATTCAAATAAAAAAAGTTTATTATCCTACGTAATCAAAATGCCACTTTATTTTTATGAATCACGTATTACTCCTCACATCTGGTGTGTGTGATAAGCTGTCACTGACGGCCGTGATTGGACATAAACACTCGTCTGATATAATTACAGTGAAATCAGATTTGACATTTGTAAGAGTGCCGTCTGTTGGCCAGAAAGTGGCATTGCAGGTAAGCTAGCCGTTAGCCAGCTAGCTGTTACGCTGGGTATCAAGCAATTCTCCACATTAGACAAAAAACGAAACTTAGTCCAGATTACCCAGAAAAAAGACAGTTTCATCTAATGAAGCCTGCTTGACCAAACTGTGAATTAACCTTCAGGGTAAAACTACAGTCAACAGGACATTTCTTTGAAGGATAGTTGTGTGTTTAGGATCAATTCTGACACACACACTCGCACGCACGCACGCACGCGCGCGCACGCACACACACACACACACACACACACACACACACACACACACACACGCGTGCAATATAACATAAGCATAGCATTTGTCATGACATGTCAAGGTTATGCAAAGATTCTTTAAACCTTAGGAAAATCAACTAATCTACTATGAAAACCATAAATTACCACCAAGGATCCAACACTAGACACTGTTCTGATAATCACTTTGTATGTACAATGATTGTATTACTCGAGTCAATCAGTGTCTCCAACAACTTTAATTAGACATAGAATAATTTTCTGTAGTGCACAGAACTTCATCCTAAATATTAATCACTGTGAAATTAAGGGGAAAAGACACGCTGCTGTTCCAGTTGAAGAATGCCCGCCCTGCCTCCTCCCATAGGTGGAAGTCTGAACTCCTGAGTAAACATCTCAAATAAGAACTTGGCGTACTTGCTATTTAGCAACAGCCACGTTCTTGTTCACGTGCAGAAATAGTCCATGCTCTTCTCTGCTCACCCTGAACTTCAATAACATTGGGATCGTGGCACTGATCAATAGGAGGGTTGATTGTGTTTTGCACGGTTTGAAACGAGATGGACCGTGGCCATCAGCTACAATCAACACAATTATTCCAGCTCCACTGCTTCACATACTGGGATGAATCAGAACTGTGTTGTTCATTTTTCCAGTTAAAGCTGTGTTTTCCCAACCTGCTGATGCTGTAAAGAGAACTAGCATTAACAAGCTTGTGTAATTTTGGAAACCTGACAGACCGATACTGAAACACAGTCAGTTCTTCACAGGTATTGATCTCTAAGAGCCAAAGTTGTTTAGATGATGGAGCGCGTTCCAGCGGCTGAACAATCCTGACTGGAGGGACGAGACAGATTTGAAAATGCTGTTTCGGTCATCGATAACAAAATCGACATCAGCTTGGAGTCTCACATGTAGGATTGATGATTGTGTGTTGTCTGTTTGACTTTGGCTACACAGAGTAAAGGATTGTGGGTATCTGTCCTCTGCATAGGATCAAGGCACTACCATGCTGGAAACTTCAACTGCCTTACAAAAACTAGAGGACTATGTTGCATTAATTTTTTGTTATTTGAATGGGTTTAAACAATCACCTACACTGAAGGACAGCAGTGAATTATTATTATTCCATATTCTGAACAATTAAAGTTAAATCAAGTTAATTTTTACAAATTAATTTTAATTAAATAATTGTTTGGTTAATGAAAGACTCCTCCTCCAGATGTCATCAAACCCAGTGGGAGGTTTTGTAAATTCTTTATTAACGTTGGGACTATCAAGATCATCTTCTTCATCCTCATCTAGCTTCCACATGCACTGTGCTTTCTGTGGACTTCAAACTTACAGAGAGCAAACATCCTTTTTCAAAGTTACCCGAATGCCATGTGGAGGATATTCGCTGGTGATCAGAGCTGGTACTCCGGCTACAAATAAGCAGTTTAATCAGTTGAGGAGTTCAAAGGCAGAGTGTCAAGTGAGGACGCTCTGGGTTGCACAGCATGAAATCGTTCCTGAGCAAAAGACAGTCAATGTGGACTTCTGCTTTAACCTTCTGAAACATCCAATGAAGAATTGTTGTGCCAAATGAAAACACAGTTCAGGTCTTTGCTCACCTGGACTACCACTCCCTATGACATCCCACTTTGTAAAAACGAAAGTCAAGTTGAAGGATGACTGTTTTACCTTTGCCTTTAATCCACATAAACATCAGTGTAAATGTGCTTTGCTTGGTTTACCTAACAGTCAAAAATAATTCTTACAAAAACTATTCACATTAACAGCAACAAGACAGAGGTTTCATGTTGCTGTTTGTTAGCTTTGCTTGATTATGATTTAACTTACAGCTGACTGACTTGGGCACGAGTCCCAGGTTTGAGTGCAAGCAGGGGGCTTTTCTCTACATATTTCTTGTCTTTAACCTTAAACAATAAGGCAGTAAAAATAAATATTACTTTTTTTTTTTTTTTTAAATGTTCAGTTGAATTAATTCCCAGTTGAGAGTTGCTTGTTTTAAGCTCAAATCTGGAGCAGGAGCGAGCTGTAGCCTTTACTCAGACTGCCCAGCCGCACCTGTCAGCTCCATCAACAAGCCGCAACCTTCTGAACAAACATCTGGCTCTCAGCACGCCGCAGGTCTCAGCTCTCTGTTTGAGTCTGTACACTAATTAGTTTGACTCGGTGCGCCTATCATCTCTGCTGGACCCTGAAACACCGCACAGGAAGATCTGACACAAACGCCACAATTCCCACAGCTCATTGGACGTCTGCTCCTCGAGCAGGTACAAAAAACAGCAAATAGAACAGGAGAGCTCAACAAGATGAACCTGTTTGTGAAGAAAACCCAGTGACCTCCAAACAACACCAAACTAAAACTACAGTGGATCTTAAAGAGATGAACATGGCCTAAAAACCCTGAAGTTACTATAAAGAGAGTCAAAATATGTAAATGTTCCTAGTTTTTTTTTTTTTTTTTTTAAGATAAAACTGTAGGATTAAAGTGCATCCGTTAACAAATAACCCTTTCCTCTAGGGACTGTTTTCCAGGTCTGCACGAAAGATGCTTAACTTGCATCTCCTCAACTAGTCGGCACATAGATGTCTCTATAAAGTCTCAGGCTCACAGAGAGATGACAAGATTTAAATTACTCATACCTAAGCAGTGCCGCAAATAATTGCAGAAAAACAGCAGGAAGTACTTGAGCACTTATAGATTTTTTTCTCTTAATACAGATTTGCAGTATGGTGGCCCTGAGGTCCAAAACACACCAACAACAAGCACTGACTTGACTTTGAATGAAGTTCTGAACCTGATAAAGAAAAGACACGCATAGAGATATCACTCAGATCAACCACAGACAAAGGCAGCTGTAGACAGCGGTTAAAAGTTCTTCCAAAAGCGCACCTACAGAAACCCCGAGAGACTGACTTGTTCTAGTCTTCTCCTTTAGTCGTCCTGACTCGAGGTGAACTACACACAGAGTGAATTTACATTTTAGGGAGGGGAGAAAACATGTCAGTGTAGGAGAAAGGGGCGCAACTAAGAAAAGGTCATTGTTTGATCCTGGTTATGTTGCTTCTTTGATCAAACTCTTATCATAATGCTTCTTTCACTGCTTGTGCTGCCACTTCTAAAGCATTTTTTCCTTTCAAAGTACCAATGTTTTCTTAGTGTCCTTGTGTGTATCAGTTTAGGTTTTCTTGCAGGACCTGCATAGCTGCTTGTGACTCGATGCTCCAGACAAGAACAAACTCAGCTACATCAGACAGGAGGGGAGGGTGGGGGCCAGGAGTACGTGAGCAGCACCATGCCGGAGACGTTGACCCACTAGTGAATCTGTAGTGACGTGTTGTGGCATTTTCATTCCCCTGGCGGGCTGCAGAGCTCGAGTCGTGCCGCCTGACTGCACCGATAAGACGGCGGCCTGACACACAGTGAATACACAAAGAGCCGGCTCGAGGTCTGCAGGGTTTTTATCAGGCAGCTGCTCTGAGTGGCTCACATCCTCACACTGTTTCATAACTCAAGTCTGGAAAACTCAAAATATATCAGGAGTTATTTTCATCACAAAATGCTGCCTTTTACTTTCAGTTAACCTGCTTCAGTTAGAAAAAAACCTTCAGTGCCCAGAATGGCTTTTAAAATGACCCTAAAGGTTTCATGAGCCAATTGTAAGTGAAGGTGAACTGAGCTTTTCAGTCAGGTATGTTGATGAAGGATGAGCTCCACTCATTAAAACCCAACTTGACTTGGAGCCTGCAATGCATTCTGGGTCATTCTTTGCTCCTGTGGGTGCAGAAAAGGCTCATTTTGCTCTCCTCTGATGGATTTATCTCTGTACCAATGCTGAGAGCAATTTCCAAATGGCTTCTCGTGAAAGAAAGCAGGTCTGTCTGTGGGGCTAATGCTACCTTTAATACGAGCAAGCAAAACTTGATTGATATGGTAGATTTAATTATTTTTTTAATGGCAAAGATAAAATATAAAAAGAAGATAACAGCCAAGGTTAAATCCATAAAATAAACAGAAATTCAATATGATAATAATAGAAACCAACAACAGACCAGTAACCTGAAATTGATAAAGCAGCTAGAAATGAGGTAACATGATCACTCGGACCAGGAAGTGGACTCCTGAAAGGCTAAACAGGAATGTTTTTATTTTTAAACACTAATAATAATGCAGCAAATGAAAAATTGTTGGTAGACACAGGCCGCAGACAGCATGTCACAGAGGTACTAAGGTACCAAACCCTTCAAGGTCTTAAATCAACTCCCAAGCTAACCAGAAACCAATGCAATGACTTCAGTAACTAAACCTTTTGATATTTCTGTGAGCAGATGACTAGATATAAAAAGCATGGGCAAGTTTTCCAGCTTCCTCCTGGGATTAATGTCTATGTAAATTCTCAGTCACCCAAATAGTCTTAAGAGCTTGAAAAAACAAAAGTGACTGGAAGACGTTTCATTTCTCAAGAGGCTTCTACAATTCTTAAACCAAAAGGTGGAAAGTTTCACGTTTTTAAACCCTACTGGAGATTGACCCTTAGGGGGCCAATCAGATGTCAACCACCCACAATGGAGGGTTGAGTAAAAAAAGTATTTGCTCCTTTGGTAAATCATGAACAAACTGTCAGCTGAGGGACTGACAAAGTGAATCAGGTTAAAAGCTTTCAAAAAGCAACAACAAAACATTTCTTGATGATCCCAAAGACTTTTGGTAAAATATTCTGTGGCCTGATGAGACAAAAATTGAACTTTATGGACGGTTTGAGTCCCGTTACATCCCATATAAAACTAACACAGTACTTCATAAAAAGAACATCACACATGGTGGTGGTAGTGTGACGGTCTGGGGCTGCCTTGCTGTAACTGATGGAACCATGAATTCTGCTCTCTACCAGAATATCCTGAAGGAGGATGTCCGACCATCAGTTCATCCCCTGAAGCTCAAGAGCACTTGGGTTATACAGCAGCACAGTGATCCAAAATGAATCTCTGAATAGCTAAAAACAAAACAAAAAACAAAAAACAAAAGGAAGGTTTTGGAACAGTCTAGTCAAAGTCCAGACTTCTATCCATCTGAGATGCTTTGGTATGAACTTAAACAGGCCATTCATGCTGGAAAGCCCTCCAGTGTGTTTGTATTAAAGCAATTCTACAAAGAAGATTGGGCCAAAATTCAGAGATGTGAAAGACTCATCGCCAGTTATCACAAACACTTGATTGCAGTTCTTGGTGCGAAGCCTTGTATCTCCACTGCTGCAATAAATGGTTAAAGTTTGATGATGAGTGTTCTGAATGAAAAGGCAGAATTAAGCTTGACATGTGGGGAGGACAGCTGGGTGTCTCCAGCTTCTGGAGCTTCTCACACAGCTACACGAGCCTAAAATAGAAACACATTAAAAGCCTTCAACCCTCATCCACTGCCTCCAGTAACGAGTGCAGCTACAGACTAGGTGCCTTCTTGATTAATGTTTGTTTAATATTTCAGACTTAAAGTGTTCATTAAGTGCTGAAAATTATCTAGCAGCCATGCTTGAGCTGATTGTTTTTAGCTGCAGCAATTAGTTAGGCAACTATTATGTTGCTTGAATAATCACTTCATTTTTTCCCCAAGCAAAACTGGCAAACATGTGCTTGTTACTGATTCTCTAAGGTGAGAACTTGCTGCTTTACTTTATCATATTCTGACAAAAATGAGTATTTTAAACACATCCTTTAAATATAACACCTTTGTTGTAGGCAGTATATGTGTTATGGAATAAGTTATGGAATAAAAATAGCTGCAGCAGCTATGTTTGCCTTGCAATTGTCAAATTGTTATTCAGTAAGTACATCCTGGGTAGCCCTTTTTTCTGATTCTAATAATGGCCAAAATCTACAAAAATAACTACATGTTTTTGTTTTGTTTTTTTAAGTGACACTTGGGAATAGTGACTGGGGCCATAAACCCATCAGAAAGCCATCTGCTGAGCTCATAGAGAACCAGTTTCTCCATAGACTACTATTCAACCAGAGGAGTCACCCCCTGCTGGCCATTAAAAAGAACACACATCCCCACTAGGTTCATTTTTATGCTACATCCATCTTTTCTACAATCTATGGTTTCACCTTTGTGTATGAGTTTTGTCAGCTTCATGTAAAATGCCAAGATGTAAAAAAAAAAAAAAAAAAAAAAAAGCTTCTTGGAGCTATACCCTAAACCCAACAGGAAGTCCGCCATTTTAATATCAGTATGAAATGTTTGACACAGCTAGCCATTTCCAGGTTTTATACGTTGGTGTACTCCACCAAGACAATAAATCAAATCAGCTTCACCCTTGGTTAGTTCAACCTAAAGATGTTTGCAGTGCTAATTTATAAAGCGTTTGGATTTTCGTGCAACGTCTTGGCGAATTTCGATGTTTCGCCACAGCACAAGAAGCAGCTAAAACTCACAAACTGTTCAATCTTCCCCAAACTTTGTGGTGTTTGAAGCTTGTGGCAGAAAACATCTATAACCTAATATTAAGACGCGGCCATAGCACACAGTGTGCCACAGTCATAGTAGCAACACGGAGTCTAAATTAGTATGTGATTAAAAAAAAAATGTTTAAAAATCACACAATGTAAGTGATATTTGTAGGGTTCGTTCTGAAAAATATTGACTTCAGAGATGGATCAATCAGTTGTTTGTGTCACACTTCTCTGCAACCCATGCATTGCACTGCATTGGCAGTGCAGCAGTACTGACGTGTAGCCTGGATTTAATTTAAACTGAATTTAAAGTGAATTTAGGTATAAATTATAAAACTTGGATGTCAGAGCTCAGAGTGACAACACAGTCACGTTTCCATTGGCAGTCGCCAGAAAAACAGGCTTTGTTTTGCTCTCTAGCGAGGTAGAGCCACTCAGTGATCAACAGCAATGCCTGAGCTCTGTACTAAAAAACTGAACTTTATCTTATCCAGGTAACTTTAAGGTTGGCTCTGAGTTTACTGTACTCCTAAGGTGGTTCACTTCCAACCAAAGATCTATTGAACCTCTGCAGGGAGAACAGTTTTTCAGTTGTTCAAAGTCTTTGTGTTTCCCTGATGAGCATCAGTAAGAATAGATTCTTAAATGCTGATTGCAAATATTCGGGTAAGTGAATCCAGATACGTGAAAGATACACTGGAGTACGCTGAACCCTTTATAGTATAGGGCCCTGGATAAATGCCTGTTTTTTGTTTGTTTGTTTGTTTATTTGTTTTTTGGAGGGAGGGGCTTATATCTACAAGAATGTTCATGGGCACAGTCTGGTCTGTGTACAGCTTATTTAGCAAAACACAAATACTCAAAAACGGTGGTACAGATTACAGGTTCCACGGTTTACAACACTCTGCTGCCATCTTGAATCACAAAGTCTGACTTTACAGAGGTCGTCACAGCTGAAAACTCCAACTGAGAACTTTGGATTTACTACTTCCCACTGCAGCCATAGGCATGCCTGAGGTTGGATTGGGAGAGACAACACTTCTTTCTCTCTTGACTGCAGTTGTGAACTTTACCTGTAAAATTTAACTTGGATTATTTAGTGCTACTTTCAGCTTCTTCTTTAGGTATTTCTTCATATCTAATTTGACAGATTTTTCTGTTGGATGCCCTTCCTGATCCAACTCTAAGAGATTTATGTCTCCTCCTGCTCTCAAATCAGTGGACCTCTACACTATGGAGCCACAACTGATAAAACCAATTGTCCTAAAAAAAAATGACAGAAAATTAATCACTCTATATGACGAAATGATCACCTAAATCATTTTTTAAATCTGAATTTCAACCTTTCTCTGCTTCCAGCCTCTCAAACACAATGATATTTAGGTTTCTCTTAATGCCGTGATTGTACACCAAAGATCTGGACTAAAAATAGTATTCAGGAGGATTTCCAGGATAGTGTGATGCAGTTTTTCCAATATTTCCCAACATTTTACAGACTAGATGATTACTCTTCTAATTGCAAACGTAATTTTGGGATGACGTAAAACCTTTAAATAACTGTTATTGGCAAAGGTCTACGTTAAACACCTGAGAGGTGGAACCAAAACATGCTGCTAGTTAGCTTTATGTATCAATGAATCCACTCACGTTTCAGTACCAACGAATCTAAATGCCAATTTTCGCTCCAATTTCCCATATATAACTCCAGCTTATGAGTGAAACTAGCGACTACTTTAACTATGATGTGATTTTCTAAAATTAATCATCCTAGTCCCAAAATTCAAAATCAGGAGGTTAAACCAGGCTTAAAACCAGTGTGTGAATGTGTGTGTGTGAATGGGTGAATGACTGGATATGTAAAGCGCTTTGGGGTCCTTAGGGACTAGAAAGCGCTATATAAATACAGGCCATTTACCATTTAAAACCAATCCGGAGTTTGTTTCAGATCACTTCAGGGACCTCTGGAAATGCTCAAACTCAGACAGACATGCTCTCAGTCCTCTCTAAAAATACCCCATCCATCCATTATCCATCCATCTGCTATAATGAGAGGCAATTGACTCAAACCAAAGATCGACCCCGATGCGGCCATCCGGGTCAGACATCACCGGAGCTCAGCATCCATCACAGGAAGCCAGCTGGCCTCAGTTAAATCCCAAAGAGTAGGCAATTTTAGTGCGTAAAAACACGTCTTCTCCAGCTAAAAGCATCAGTTAAAATAAAGCTGCGCTCCTTCCTGATGCTTGACAGCAAGTGTTTGAGACAAATAAAGCGCGCCGTGCGCGTTAATCTGCCACTCACCATCATCTCCGACAGGTTGACGCGCCTCGTCCGCGTTCGCATCACGGCCAAAGGAGCCTCCCGAGCCCGAAACACCGACCATTTCCACCGTTTTCACCCCGGACGGCGTGCTCAGTCTCCCCCGGCAGCCTGCAGGGCGGTGGATCCCCGGCCGCCCGGATTAGTGATCCATCGGGGAGAAAGTCTTACGGCAAACGGGGTAAGATTAGTAAAATAACCGTTACATGCCGGATATAAAGCAGAGCTGTGTGAGAGCAAACAAAAAGAGCTGCTGGATGATCCGGGTTGTGGGCTGGTTGGATGGCCGGCTGGATGGTTGGTTGGAGGATACTGAGCAGCTCGCATTAACGCAGCGGGTAGAGGATGGCCTCTGCAAAAAATAAAAATTAAAAAAAAATGACGAGGGCTCACTTGTCAGAGCCTGCACGGCTTTACTGATTATGAAGGAGGGACATTTAAATTCTAGCAGCGGCTCCTAGAGGCTGAGCTCTTAAATGCAACCTCAGACAGCACAGGATGAAGCTTCCTTTTATCCTTTATCGGTTGGCCAGAACATTGACCACTTGATAACCCCCCCACACACACACACACACACACACACCATTACACCCCCTTTTGTGTCTGTGTGTGTCTTTGTAGCTTTATCTAAACTGCACATGTCATAAAACTCAGATCATCTCACACTGGTTTCTTGAACATGATAATGAGTTCACTGAACTCAAATGGCCTCCACAGCCACCAGATGTCATGCCAATAGAGCACCTTTGGGACATAATGATTCACATCATGGATGTGCAGCCGACAAATCTGCAACAACTCTGTGATGCCGACAGGTTGATATGGACCAAACGCTCTAAAGAATGTTTCCATCACATTTTTCAAGGAAAAAGGTGATCCAACCTGGTGCTACCAAGGTGTACCTAATAAAGGGGCCAAAGAGTGTAGGTAATTGTTCGATATGGTATGAAAGTTTCTCTCTTGTTGTATGTCAGATTCAGTTACTTGTGATATTTGATTGTGTGTACTGTCACTCGTTGTTAAAAAAAAATAAGAATAAATTTTTTTTTTAAAAAGTGAGAAAATTGCTCTGGAAAACCTCTCATTTCAAATCTCACTTATCTGTCTTTAGAAAAGAGACTTTGTCCTTCTGTCTCCTTAAATAAAATTCAGACTGTTGTGTGCAACGCTCTTTAATATCACATCAGTGCATCGTTCAAACTGGGAAACCTCACAAGACTCACGCAACACTGTGTAGATGTACAAGATTTTCCTCGTGCATGTAGAGTCATGCCTTCTCTTTGCATTCTTTAACAATGGCTTAAAGAGCCAAAACTGATGTTTGGATAGAGACATCTTGTTTTTGTTTTGAGTTTATAAACACACTCTCAAATACCAGCGGCATAAACAAAAACATACCTGAATTTAAAAAACAAACAAACACACACAACACAGTGGAACACTATCAGTCATGGATTGGCCTCCCCAGAGCCCGACCTCAACATTATTGAAGCAGTGTGGGATCATGTTGACAGAGAACAGAACAAAAGGCAGAAACATCCAAAGAAGAGCTTTGAATGTCCTTCAAGAAGCCTGGAGAACTATTCCTGAAGACTACTTAAAGACATGACAAGAAAGCTGCCTAAGAGAGTTCAGACTGTGCTGAAGGATAAAGGTGGTCACACCAAATATTGACTTTGAAACTTGTTAGACTTGTGCAAAACACTGTTTTTTACCTTATATATGTTATTTTCATGCATGCTTCATGTTTCAGTAGCTGCACCTACAACACAACTTATTCATTTCTCATTTTTCCTAGCAGGATATAAAGAACTGAGGGGTGACTTAAGACTTTTGCACAATACTATACACTTACCTACATCTGTTAAGCTACCTGTTAACACAAATATCCACTCAGCCAATCCAAAGCCTGGCCAGACTGCTTCCATCAGTGAATTAAAAAGTCATTACAAAAATAAAGAAAATACTTGATTCATTTAGAAAAAACACAAACATTTCATCTTTACTGGGATCACAATCACCATGTCTACATGTGATATTGTAATTGTTCAAAACCATTGCAAAAAAAAAAAAAAGGAGCCGAGTTAGAAAAGTCTGCATCTAGAGCTTCAAACTACAAATATTAAATTAATTTTAAGAAAGTTGGTAAACATTTGTTTTTCCTTCAGTAAATTCACACACTCTCTCCAACTTTATTCCTCTGTGTGGTTGATGCTGAGCTTACAGCAAAAACAAACAGTGTACGGTATAAAATATTTTATTAACCTCACCTTTAAATATATAAACAGCCTGCCGTTCCTCCTTATTGTCACAAGGGGGCAGTGTGCACTACCCATCTGCATAAGTATTTTCACACTTCCAACATCTGAGCTTTGACCCCACCTGCTCCAGCTTGATATGCACCAAAGAGATTAATAAAAACAGATATGCAAAGCAAAGTGCTTGGAGTTAGACAGGCATTTTCACACACACACAGAGTGTTTTATATTAGGACTCATTGTTATACAATTACAGTGATTATATAATGCAGAAGGCAAGATTTGGGCATTAGGTTAAATTTTGTGTGAACAACTCTGCAGAGAAGTCCATTTTCTCTCTTTCTGGCTTCTCTGAAAGAGGAAGAAAGATATTAAATTACTTCCTGCACAAATATGTTTATGAAAGATAAAACAGCTCTTTTGTGTGTAAATACATGCACAAATAAAATCTTTAAAAACTTTAAAGGGAGAATTTCACTTTACTAGTTCATCATCAAAGACTTCAGAGATTCACTTTAGCCAAAGTCAATGTCAAACTCAAAGTCAGTGTAAAAGTTAATGAAAGGAAATAAAGTATTGTGTTTAAACGGCTTTAACAGCCAGTGTACTCTCAGATCTGACAGTGCAAAGAAGTTATACTTGAGTAGTAACTAAAAACTAATAACATCTGTTTTGCAAATACTGTTACGGGTTAATAAACTAAGGAGCCACATGCACAAACCTAAAGGAGGTTTAAAAAAACAAAAAAAACATGCCTTTAATGGCCGAAAAACTCTCAGAAAATCCAGAACTAGTTCAGAGGGCTAAAACTAAACAGAATTCCAGGAAAACAAAAAGATAAACGATACAGACTGACATGGTTGGTCTATGTATGTTTATGTATATATAGGTGAAACTAATGACGGTAGGAAAACACTCACAAAGGAAGCAAAGCAAACAGGGTTTATTTTGTTTTGTTTTTATGAAATGAAAAGAAAAAAAACTCCCAGAAACATGAGAAGGAGAATTAATTGGAAGGAGTTTGGAAAAAGAGAAGCACGGTGCTCAGAGGATCTTACAACAACAAGACTGTGCCAAATTCATATTATTACTTTACTTTTCCTAAAAATAAAAACAAATGTATACTTTATTAATTTATACCTCCTCAGAGACGTTCAGTGTGCCTGCTCCAATCTGGGTATAAAAGCATTAATTCGGTTTGTTTTTTGCCTAAAGAATTACAATATAATTTGTGGTTTTAGGAAAGATTTTGGCAGGTTTTTAAATATTTGTTTTTTTCTTGTTTTTATAACATATGGTAAATTTGCAGTTTTGCTGTAATCTCACACATTTGCATATTATATTTTTGGTTTAACATTAACATGTTCTGTAACTGTGAAAACAAGTAAGCAGTTAAATAAAGTAAGTGAGGATGTAACGGAGAAAGTAAGTAAGTAAGTAAAGTAAGAAAGTAATTTACAAAAGTAAAATTGAAGTAAGGAAAGTAAGCAAAGAAAGAAAGAAAATAAGTAGGTAAAGACCAAAAGTAATTAAAGAAAGTAAAGTATGTAAAGTAAAATGTAAGTAAGTAAAGTAAGTAAGATGGTAAGTAAGTAATGAGTGGAAGTAAAATAGGCCTGTCCAGGGTGTACCCTGCCTCGCCCTAAGACTGCTAGGATGGGCTTCAGCCCTCTCGACTGTCCTCGTTTACAGTCTGCATGAAACATCAGGAATTCATGTGGTGATGTAACTAAGATGCACTTTTAGTAGTCCACCAGTACAGTCTGGTACCAAGCACTGTGGGTTTCATTTGTTTTTGATGAATTCTCCTTCAGAAGGAAACTTTTTAGACTCTTTGGTTACGTTACTTCCATTGTGAGGCGGTAGTCAGAGACTCACAGAGAGAGAAATTGCCAAAACAAAACAGGAAATGACACAAAGCATGCAGAAAAAAACAAATGTAGCCACAAAAAACATGGAAAAAAAAACTGGACACTAAGAAGGGATCTTAATTAAAATGATAACAACTATCAAATAATAAAGGAAGACCATAATAGACGTTAGCTAAGGAAATATAAAGAAATACATATAAAGATAAATATGTAGATAAATTATGTGCTTATTTCTTTAAAATTATAAATGTGCCCATTAAATGTGTTCCTAAAGAGAAATCCCTGCATGTGTCAACCTGGCTTGAGGATTTACTCACTACCATCACTGCTGAAATTTGTTAAATGCGGCTGCTGACAGGAATCTGCACCATGCGTTAGTGCGCCACACCCAGATTGGCAAACAACAGAACTGGCCTTAAATTTTTATCTAATTACTCATTTGTACCTCTGTGCAGTTTTAGCCTGTTGCTCAAACTAAAGTTACACTGAGAAAGAAACTTCTGGGAGCACTTTTATTGTGAATGCACGAGCTGCTTGCCATCACTGGTGCCATCTTCAGGCTCTGGGGAGGAAGCGCAGGTTGATGGGCTTAGCGGGGATGAGCAGCGTCCGAGTTTTGGCCTCCACGGTCGGTGCACCATCTTCAGGCTGGATCTCGTAATGCTGCATCAGCTGCAGAGCAATAGCAGGACTGTGTTAAAGAAATTTTTTTAGATTTGAGTCTCCTTAGCCCATAAATCGTCTGCTTCCTCTGTTAATTATAGGAGATATGGATGTCTTAAAAATGATTAAATTCTTAAGAATAAAATTATAACGAAATTATTTGCACAAATTATGAAAACAAGCGAGTTAATGCAATTTTTAAGACCACAGCTTAGAAAATTTAAGATCTTTTTGTCATAAAATTATTATATTACCATTCAACATAACACTAAGACACTTGCAGCCTCATTTCAGAAAGACCTTCCCTGCACATCACAATTTTTTTGAAGTAGACCTATTATGCTTTTCCTTAATTTGTTGATGTGAGGTTTATAAGTCAGAGACCTCTACATCAACCAAAATCTATGCACTGTATCTGTATCTGTAAAATCCTGGGCTTTCTATTGATGCCACATTTGTGGAGGTTGTGCTAACTTTCCTTTCAAAATAATGGAAATTGCAGCTTCCACATTTTAGCCATATGCCATTAGCCATACGACATTATGATTGTATTGATAAAACACAAACTGTTTTTTACCAAAATGTTTTTTCGATATTAGATTATCTTCAATTTAGTAGGATTTCAGAAATCTGCAGTCATTTTAACACTTTCAATGCCAAATTTTTATTTGCTGTCCTTCGTATTGGACAGCAGGACTTAGTATCTCCCACTTGTTGTGACTGAGAGAATTTTACCCAGAATTGTAGAAGGGAAGTCAGACGAATAGCTATGTGGGGATGATGTGGAGGAGGGCCGGATATTAGAACAGGAAGGTGAAAGCTCAAAGGATTTACCAGATTTCAAGCAGCCTGTGCAGGGACAAAGTGACCACACCCATTATGGATAAGAAGCAACGTGTAAGCTAGGGCTCTGAAGTTTTTTTTCACTACAGTATGTAGAAGGAGAAATAATATCCTCCTCAGTTGAATTTAATCGTACTGAAATTGGGTGAAAGACTTTTAAAGAAGAAAACAGATCAACACCAACCACAACCACAAAATCTGAAGGCCCTCTGACAGAAGTAATGAAACCAGGTGTCAGGAAATGTCAAAACACACAAACCAAAGGGAAGTGCTCATCTCTTAACACTAAAAGCATTATTTACCAGAGCTTTGTGTGTAGCAGGACTCGGATACCCTGGGACCATAACATTCAGTCAAATCAATGAGCCGAGACAAATTCTTCAAGATCAAAGTTCAAGTTCATAAATCATCTTGATGTCTCTGATAAGGGGAAAAATAACAACCTCTGGAATAATCAGAATTTTTAGAAGGGGAGTTTGAGTTGTTGTTGGCATGGGACGAGGTGGAGGAGGGCCAAACATTACAGTAGGAGAGTGAAAGCTCAGAGGAGAACATGCCGGCTTTTTCAGTAGGATTCACACACACACACACACACAACAACACACATGCACACAAATATTGTAGCTAAAAGTTTGATTACCTAAGTTATTTACTCTGTTGATTTGCAGAACATAACATATATACTAAAAGTGCATCAAACTGCACTTCTCCTTTCTTTATAAATTCACTTTGTCAACAATTAAACCTATTGGGTTAACATTGTTTTTAACACGAAAACAGAACAACACTGATCACAACCACAAAGACTGATGTTTGCATTTAAACGCTAATTATGCAACCTGCATTTTGAAAATGTCAAAACACACAAACCACAGGGAGATTCTCATCTCTGAAAGCAGCCCAAACATTCTTCAGCATATCTGTTTTCATATTCTCATATCTATGACGTGAGTTAGCAGTTAACAGGTCGTAGTTATAGAAATTTCAACAAGCTGAGACAGATTATTTAAGATTAGGCAATCTGTCGATGAAAAGAATAATGTCCTAAAGCGCAACAAGGTTGCATCAGTGCAGATGAGCAGACATTTGCCTTCCCACAACATCAGCGCCCAAACTTACACAATATTTATCATCCATAATAAATGTCAGGCATTTTCATTTTGCCCCAGCTCAGCCCTTTAAAAACCTGGGTTTCCCCCTCTGAGCTTTCGCCTTCCTTTTTAAAAAGCTACTCTTTTAAAATGATGTTTTTGTGTTCAGACGTGTCTCCTTCATCCAACTAAATGTTCATTAAATACAAATAAATTTGACCAAAAATACAAATAAAAATGAAAACAATACCATAACATGGCATCATTCTGTAATCAAGCAGGACCCAGTGTCCACTACGAGGGGCAGAAGATAAAAAATAATTTTTAAAAAATGTAACATGTTTCGTTTGTCCACAGCACTTAAATGAGCTGGGTCTCAGAAGCATATTGTAAGGTAAAGACAGAGAAAACTCCAACAATCAAAAGACTGCCTCTGAGCACGCACTTGGCAACAGTGGAAAGGAAGAACTCCCTTTTAAAAGGAAGAAACATCCAGCAGAACCCAGCTCAGGGAAGGGCAGCCATCTGCCGTGACCGCTCGCCGTTTAAATGTGAACTAATAGGTTAAAAATACAAAATCTGTGGCGCTCTAAAGGTGCTGACTTTTAACACCAGCCTGAAAAGCCACTTTAAGCCAGCCGGCTTCTTCATAAGTATTCAACAGTCTGTAGATGTCCTTAGTGATAAAGATAAGACAATACAGGGGAAGTGATACAACATGTCTCAGTGCATTCAAGTGCTGGAGCTCCATAAGAAGGAGCTTTTCTATTTTGTTTGGCATTCATCTTTTTCTTTTTCTTTTTTTTTGCAATCAGTCATAATTACGAAACGTGGGGTTTGTAGAAATTCCTTCTTGCAGCTTCCTGTTGCTCAGCTAGTATCTGTAGACTGCAGAAAGACAAGGTACTGCAGCTGCCTTCACTTGGAGAGAACATCTAGTGTCATTTTCAGCATTTATTCTTAGTTTTATTAGAAAGAGGTACTTATTTAAAAGTCCTGGGTTTAAAAATAATTTTAAATATTTCAATTCAATTCAGACACTTTATATTGTAAGTTAAAACCTACAATAATACCAAAAAAAAACAGAGAAAAAGCCAACAATCTTTCAAAATTATCTAATACTATCAACAGAAAGTGAAGAAACTACAACAGTGTTCCGGGTTAAAGGGATGTTAACTCAAGTCAAACTAGCTGGGCTGTACTTTCATGCAATACCAGTTTCTACCACATGGTGCTTTCTATAAGCAGGCGAGGGAGGCTGGAAAAGGGCAATCCTGCCAAGGAACGCAGCTGCCCCCATGTGTGCAAAGATTGTGCAGAGGGTACAAAAGGTACCCTTAAAAAAGCACTATCCAGGAGAGAGCAGCTCTGCATCACTCACCCTGGACAGAGCAAAGTGCATCTCCATCTCTGCCACCCTCTTCCCCACACAGGCTCGCACCCCGACACCGAACGGGATGAAGCTGTAAGGGTTATGCTGGTAGAAGCCGGGCCTGGCTCTGTCGCTGCAGCTATTCGGCGTGTCACTGCGAAACCACCGCTCTGGGAGGAAGTGCTCTGCATTTGGGAACTCGGACTCATCGTGGCAGGCTTCATAATGGCACAGATGGAACTGAGTCTGGAATAAGACGGCTTATTTTAGAGAGATGCTTAAAGACATACGAGTGTATGTGTGTAACTGTGTCTTCCTACCTTCTTTGGGAACCAGTAGTTATCCAGAATCACCTCGTTCTCCGAAACAAGGCGTGCGTTTCCAGGAGCCACTGGATACAGGCTGGTTGAGGAAGAAAGAAACAAATCAGCCTCCAATAAGACATGAGAGATGTTTCCAGCTTTGTAATCAATCGCAGCTGACATTTTGGTTTTTCCGTAAACTGCATCAGAAGACGGACAAAATACATGAGGCCACAGCCAAAAAGGGCAGATGTTTACTGAAAGAGGGCTGATTCAGCTCGCTTCCAACTAAGTGTTTTCATTCGTGCTCTACTAGAGGAGCTTTGCATGATTCACAGTTTAAAAAAGGGGTTAACTGTCTTATATCGTGCCACAGAGCATGCCCCAGTCAACCCTATGTCTGAAACAAGCCTCTAAACCTCCTCAACTTTCTTCTGATTGGCTGCCCCTCATGGGTGGGGGTTCTGCCTCTTCTTCTGCTCTTTATTGTTAAGTAGAGACAGTCTTAGAAACCATTAACTATTTCAGAATTCACAAAAACCTGGAAGAAACACTCAACTGAGGAAGTTCATTAGATCATCACAGTGTATTCAGAGCAGTGACAGCATCCCTTTAAAAATGAATTCCCCCAGAACCAAACAATCAGCGTTTCTTATGTACAAGAGCTCTAAAAAAAATGAGACTTGGCAGTTAAATTCTAACATATGTGGTCATTTAAGTGTACTCCACAGACCCTGGACAGACCCTCGGTACACTTCGCTCTGCTATGGAGCGTCATCAAAGTCTAATCAGACTCAAACTCTTTATTTCAGTAAATGAATTCATCAGGAAATCACTTCCTTGAAATGATCTCTTCTTATTGCTTTCTTTTATCTGAAATAACTTTTTTTATAAAGAATCTTCTAAAGTGCTTTGACCCAAAAAATAAATAAATAAATTCAAACAGAAGGCAAGAGAGAAACAAAGCAGAACCAAATGCAAGGAGAGTGGAAAAAATACTGTGTAGACCAGTCTGAATGCATTTACCCTGACCTGAAAGTACAACTGTTTAGTGCTGGAACCAAATTTATTATTGTTCCAAGGACAGAAATATGAAGAACCCACATGAATAACAAATTACAAACAACTCTGACACTGACCGACGATCTGTTCAGGATGTACCCCAGCTCTCACCCAGTGCCAGCTTGAATAGGCTCCAATATGCCTGCAACCCTAAAATGGACACGTGTGAGTGGACAGAGGGATAAATCATAAGCATCTCAAAGAACAGCAAGGACTCGAGCTAATTTTATGCTTTAAGTGCAATTGGAGAACTGAGAAGTTATTGAGAAGATGGTCACAGTGACTCAAAGACAAAATATGTAAATAATATTTTCAAATAAATTTTGGATGACACAGGAGTCATATAATCTATTTTGTTTGTAACAGTTAGAAGTCTAGGAGCTGTAAATAGAAAGTGTGGAAGTGGACGAAGTGAATAGTGAACAGTCATTGGAAAACTATTCTCATAGTCACATGCAGTCCGGCATTACTGCTTCCACTGGGACCTGGTTCCACTGATAAGGGGCCTGAAAGCTGAAGGCTCTGCCTCCCATTCTACTTTTAAATGCTCTATAAACCACAAGTGAATCTGCGGCAGCATAAATATTCAAATATTAATAACAACAATATTGATACCTTTTGGTTATTATTTAGAGTATTTCTAAACACCATAAGCCACAAGATGCTCAGAATTGCAAAACTATTTTTTAAAAATGCATGCAATGAAAATTAAATACTATCATTAAGGAAAAGCTCATTTCCATCGGCTGTATCCGCAAGCTCATTCTTTCTGTCACAACCCAAAGCTTGTGACCATAGGTGAGAATAGAGATATACTCAGCTCTTTCTGCTGCACTCTATTATTGAATTTTCTACAGTCGTCAGACTTTTTTCTTATTTCTTGCCTTAGAGGTGCAGGCGTTCCTCTTACAACGTTGTCACTGCTTTCTCCATACATGGTACAATACGTTCAGGTACATGGTTCATTATATAGCCTTTTATCAGGTACCAGAATGTATGATCATTTTACTCTTTTACTCACTTACAAAATTTTAAATAATATGGCGTCTAGCCTATGAAACAGTACACATGTTTCATAAATCTGACGGTAATTTAGTGTAGGAACTAATTTTTTCCACAGGATGAGAACAGACGAGACCAAAGTAGAGACGTTTGGCCAAAATGCACGAAACCTAACACAGCATATCAGCACAAAACACCTCATATGAGCTGTCAGCACGATGGTGGAGGGGTGATGATTTAAGTTTGTTTTACAGTAAATGAGTCAACCATGAAGTCCTCTGTATACCAAAATATTCTAGAGTCAAACCTGTGGATATCTGTCTGACACTTCAAGCTTGGCTGAAACTGGGTCACGCAACAGGACAATGATCCCAAGCACAGCAATGGTCCAGTCAAACTCCAGACCTGAACCTGACTGATGCTGTTGACCTTAAGAGAACTGTGCATAAACAAATGACCTCAAATCTCAATGAACTAAAGAAGACTGGGCCAAAAACCTCCACAACGATGTGAGAGACTGATAAAGTCATAAAGAAAACCATTTCTGCAAGTTATTGCTCCTAAAAGCTACTGAATGATGGCGGGTACTTCGCTTTCTACATGGCTGCACAGAGTCCTGTGAAAACATCGTGTATACATGGAGGTATTGTGTTACAGATGGGAGAACTGGATGGGTCAGAGCAGACTCCTGGAACAGATAAAACCAGCTTTAATTTACCGATGGTTCTCACTGAGCATGACCTGCCCTTCATAACACTAACAATCTGGCTGGAACAGCTTAACTATAAACACAGAAAATAAAGAAAACACCACCACCACCACCATACAACTGCTTTTAAACTAGAAGGGCGGTCAGACAGAGCTCCACCGAGGCCAAAAAAACCATATGCAAATAAGTACACAGGTAGCTTTCCGGGCAGACTTGGACTTGTTTTTTTCTGAAAGCTCTAGCTACAGCTGCTTCTCCACAGAGCAGTTCATTAAGTGTGGAACGTGAAGTTGTTGGGGATGGGTCACAAGAGGTCATTCGCAATAAATCAATTAGTACAAGACCTTGAAAGTGCAAAAACAGTGAAATATGTAACTTTAACCTTGTGAACCTTTACCCCTCTTAATGATACAGGCTGAATCAAATCATCGCCCTTGTGGGATAAAACCTGTTGGGATGGGTGCAAAATGCAAATAATCCCGAAGGATTTTTTGACTCTGGCATTGTCACTGTCATGATTGATTAAAATTTTTTAAAAAGGAAAGAAATGATGACACAGCTATGTGGCTTAAGAATTGCTTACTTAGTATTATTCTTCATTTTCTGACCCCAGTTTGACCCTGAACTCACCGTTAGTTAGAAAGAACTTAATCCACTGATTGAGAATAAAGTTCAACTTGTAAAAGAAGGACAAAGTTAATCAGTGAAAACTCAAAAGAAAAAGCTTCATTTTCCTGTTGTGTCATGATCAGAGTCGCCAGTAAATGTTTGAGGTCACAGTTGGACCAAACCGTGTTGGGAAGGCACCATCACTCCACCACAGATGACAATTACCGCCACAGAGGATGTCTGTGGGATTTCTCAGGAACTCACGCACACATTTTCCTGTAATATGCTACTAGAGGTGGACTTGGTCCAAGTTAGAAGTGACTGGAGAAACTGGATCTGTCACCAGGGGTTTGTGGCAGAAGTCTTGCAAGGCAGAACAGAATTAAATGTTTTGTGTCACATCTTTAAAAGTACATACCAAAATGTATTTATTTATTTTTTAAGGATGGTATTGTCTTTAATTGCTCAAGAAAATGCCACCAGTATTCTGAGTTTGGCATGGAGGGAGTTTTCAGCCTTGGCCGGTTGTGTATTTTGCTCTTATTCTTACTGTGATATGATTTGCTGACTGAGGGTTTTTGATAGGTGTCTGTCACAGAGACGACAGAGAAGCGGGAACACAGCAAACGCCATCAGTAATCCTCGAGATTGTTACTTTTTTTTTATCTTTCATAAAAACACACCTCTCTGAAATTTAGTCATCTAAGGTGTGTGGCAGTGTAAGAACAACACAGCAATTTTTGAGTTTCAAAGGTGATGACACACACTGAGCAAACCATTTTGTACACAAGCAGCCACTTGATTATTTGCAAGTACCACATGGGTTTCCATTCTGCACCCGCAGAGGCAGGAAACAGACCAAAACAACATATTCAGCATGAGAACTTCCTGTGTGTGCTTCATTTAATCAAATTTTCAAAGAAAAAAAACAGCATGCATGTGTAGCTGAAGGTTTTCACAGACTTGAACTCCCTCAGTACGAGCTTTTACCACTAAATATCCTGACGCTTATAACCTGTGGAACTGAGGCATAGGACTACAAAAGCACGATTCTATTAAGACTCAAACTTGATAACCACATGTTGCTTTTAATGAAGCTCTGACTTGTCTAAGTAAGTGATCTTAAAACAGTTTGACATTGCAGGGTTGGGCCGTTCTCATGAAATACTCTATAAAAGTCCTGAGCCAAACCTCATTTCTCTATAATTTGCTTCCAAAGGGCTTTTAAAGTGCTGGAAAGCATCGGATTGACAGCAGCTTCATCTTTCATCAAGACATTGATCCCAAACACACTGCTAATGCAGTAAAATCATACCTGAATAGAAAAACAAACAGTGGAACACCATCAGTCATGGATCGGCCTCCCCAGAGCCCGGACCTCAACATTATTGAAGCAGTGTGGGATCATGTTGACAGAGAGCAGAACAAAAGGCAGAAACATCCAAAGAAGAGCTTTGAATGTCCTTCAAGAAACCTGGAGAAGTATTCCTTTTATCATGTCCAAATTCAACTCTGCTGTCTAGCAGAAGGTTTCAGAGCACTTTATCATTCTGTTGGCAACCTTCATGAAGTTGCCAGTTCAGTCTTCCAGCAGGATTTAGCACCTGTGTGGGAAACTTACATGAGAAGCTTTGGCACTCACTGGAATTTCACATCCCTCCAAATCCTTGGAGGGATGAGAAGTAAACGAGAGGCATCCAAAAAAATCCCAGCTTTCACAAAGTCTTGTTACTGCTTGTCTCAAACTCAAACTGTTCCCTGTGATGAATGACTTCACATCACTCACTTGTGTAGTTTGGATGAGTGGACAGCCAAGTTTTGAAAACATTCAGTGCAAAACACCAACTTGATGATTTCCAGCATGCAGATGCAAAATACATCACGTGTTTGTAGATTTTTTTTCATTTATGAATTACAGACTTGTTTTTAAAACCATCAGGTCTTCGATTAAAATGCTTACGGTTAAGAAAAACTTGACTCCTTTGAGAGACAGACGCAAATAGCTGTCAGCTCACCGTAATGTCTCCTTTATGACGGCCTTCAGGAAGGGCATCCTGCTCAGGTCGTCCATGGTTGGCTCCCGCTTGTCAGGGCAAACCGAATTCACCTCGCTGTAAAGTCGATCCTGAGCCCTGCTGTCTCTCGCTAAGTGATACAAAGCCCACGACAAGGTGTTGGACGTCTGGAGTCAGGTGGGAGAAAAATGGAAGAGGGTGAGTAGATACGTAGGTAAAAATTAGAGGTAAAAACATCACAAAAAACTTAAAACAATTATTACCGTGCAAGTTATTGATGTACATCAATGCTTACAACACAAAAAACACTATAGTGTCTCTTTGTCCACCGAGGACGCTATCACCATAGCGCTCCACACTGCGCTGAGTCACCTGGAGCACAGAGGAAGCTATGTGAGAATGCTCTTTCTGGACTTCAGCTCAGCATTCAATCATATCATCCCGGAGATCCTGGTCCAGAAACTGTCTCACCTGGGACTCTCCACCCCGATCTGCCTCTGGATCAAGGACTTCCTGACAAACAGACCACAGTCTGTCAGACTCGGCCCACACCTGTCCAGCACCATCACACTCAGCACCGGGTCTCCACAAGGATGTGTTCTGAGTCCCCTCCTGTTTACGCTCTACACATCCGACTGCTCCCCTACCCATCTCTCAAACACCATCATAAAGTTTGCGGACGACACCACTGTGGTTGGACTCATCTCAAGGGGGGATGAGTCGGACTACAGAGAGGAGGTCAACAGACTGACTGAGTGGTGTTCAGTTAACAACCTCCAACTGAACACCACGAAAACTAAAGAACTCATCTTGGACTTCAGGAAGGGCAGAGCAGACCCGGCCCCACTTTACATTCACGGGAACCGTGTGGAGAGGGTACACTCCATGAGGTTTCTGGGCATGCAGATCTCTGATGATCTCTCCTGGACTGCAAATACCACTGCGGTGGTAAAAAAGGCCCAGCAGCGTCTCCACTTTCTGAGAGTGCTCAGGAGGAACAACCTGGAGGAGAGGCTGCTGGTGACATTCTACAGAGCCACCATAGAGAGCATTCTAACGTACAGCATAACAACATGGTATGCAGGGTGCTCAGCTGCAGACAGGAAAGTACTGCAGAGGGTCATCAACACAGCCCAGAAGATCACTGGCTGCTCTCTGCCCAGCCTGGAGGTCATTGCAAACTCTCGGTACCTCAACAGAGCTGGCAATATCATCAAGGACCATTCTCACCCCAGTAATCAACTGTTTGAACTATTACCGTCAGGCCGACGATAGAGGTCACATAAAACCAGGACAAACAGATTCAGGGATAGCTTCTTCCCCAGAGCTATCACCGTTGTAAATAAGCACAAAAACAATTGAACCTGCTTAGCCATACCATACTGTCACTGTCATTATATTATGCTGCTATTCATACTGTCATACTGTCATTATATTAATGCTGCTATCCTGTAAATATCATACTTACTTTTGAGTACTTACGTTTATTTTATTGTACCTTTTATATTTTACATTTATATTTATTATTGCATTTTGCACCAAGGGAGTGGCACTCCAATTTCGTTGTACCCTGTACAATGACAATAAAGGCTATTCTATTCTATTTGTGATGTTTACTCGGCAGTTGCAGGGATAATTTTTCTTTCCCATCCTGCTAAAATAATTCCTTTTGACTCTGTGTACACCTCCTTCACACTCCTGAGCTCAGCAGCTGGGTGGCACAAACCATCTGAACTGAACTAAAAAAAAACTCCAGTCTAAACACACAGCAGGAGGTTAGCTCCTAATACCTGAAAATGTAAACAGGGTGGCATTATGAGAAACTACTGCACTATAAGACCTGAAATCTGTGAATGTTTGTGTAGGTTCTCAGTTCACAGTAGTCTTAAGGGCCTGAAATACACACAGGAGAAACCAAAAAACCAAACCACATACCCATGGCACAGCACAGGACGAGACTCGGCCATACATCTGCACTTACAGGAGAAAGGATATTCCAGTCTTCAGATCCCTTCTCAGGCGATTTAAACGCCACTCATGCCTTAACCCAGAGCAGGGGTCGGCAACCCGCGGCTCTTTAGTCCTTATTTTGCGGCTCCGGGTGGTTTGGGAAAATAGAAGAAGTATTTCGCTGAAGTGCATTTTATTTGTGTTTAGTTCTTTTTTTTAACTTGTAGTTCTAAATTGGAAGATTATTGTGATTTTGAAATATAAAAATAAAATTATATCTTATTATATTTTTCATCGCTCAAAATAAGCATCACACTCGGGGAAACCGGTGTACCCGCCGAAGCGCCGTGCATTTATCGAGACTTTCAACCCCAGATAGGCCAATTATGGATCTTCGAATCCACATTATGTCGGCAGCTGTTCTCCACCGTGAACTATGTTAAAGACAAACACCGCTCCCGCCTCACAGATGACAGCTTACAGTCCTGCGTAAAGATGAAAGCCCCGATTTGCAGACGCTGTGCGCCGAGGTTTGGGACCAGAAGTCTCATTGTAAACATATCACGGCAGACCCGACGATGTTTGCATGAACATGCTTTTCAGCATCTCTTTATTGACCACTTTTCACACGCGGTTGCTGTACGCATAAAGCCGGCTGTAGCTTTTCAGCTCACAGCCCGACAACACAACAGCAGAGAGAGCACAGACTTTAAGGCGGCGAGGCGTGATTGCGGTGCCGCTCAGGTGCGTCCGACTCCCATGCAGCGGCACTGCAGACCACGCCCGCCACACACATTAACAAGGTAAAATAGATATTTAGGCAGAATTTTGCAAATATCTTTTTTTTTTTTTTTTTTTGGCATAGTGCTTTTTTTCCAGTTACTTTTTAAAAGTCAGGTCAAGGCTCCAAAAGCCTTGACCTGAAAAGGGTGGTGGCTCACAACAGTTTTTGTTTGCTACATGGATCATTTTAGTTCAGCTGGGTGTCTTTCCTTTTGTTATATTTCTTTAAGAGTTCAAAATGTGTTAATTACATAAATAAAATGTAATTTTCTCTGTAGCACTTCATGGATTACATAAGCAACACACCTTAGTTTCTCCGTGGATTCTTTTAAAAAGCAGTTAAAAACCTTTCTGTTCAAACAAGCCTTTTGTTGATCTACGTATTTTATATTCTTTACATTATTTACATTTGATCTTTTACATTGTGTATAATGTCTATTGATTGTATTGTTTATTTTAATATTTGTGTACAGCGCTTTGTGACTGCCTGTCTGTGAAAAGCGCTTAATAAATAAACTTTACTTACTTACTTTAGTTGTTCACACAAAGCACAAAGGTAGAAAAACAATATATACAGTGTTATCTTCATTTTAGATTTCAAAAAGTATTTGCGGCTCCCAGTGGGGGTTTTTTTGCGTGGAAACCGGGTCCAAGTGGCTCTTTGGGTGTTAAAGGTTGCAGACCCCTGACCCAGAGGTTCCCAAAGTGTAGGGGGCGCAGAGCCATTGCAGGGGGGGCGCGGTATGAAAAGAAAAAAAAAAAAGAGCACTTGGACACTGTGGACAGGTTTTTGACGGGGCTCCCACATAAACGCAAAGCAGGAGATGAAGCATCGCCAAATATGTTTCCAAACCAACTTCCTTCCAAGCCAAAGACTAGAAAATATGGTGAAGCATATCTTCCCTTTGGCTTCACCTGCACAAGTGCCGAGGTAGGTCTCCCCTGCAAAATTAGTTTCCCTGCGTCGGGAGCAGCGCTGGGCTCTCCAAATCACGGACAAACAGTATCCCACATTCTTGATTTTTAGTTCACAAACACTTCTTGTAATAACTACTCCTGACATTTTGGACATGTTAGGTCTTTATGCAGTAAAGTTACAGTGGGATACAAATAATATCAGGCTGATCCTGCCGTAATTTGTTCCCCCGGTTCAAATCCCGGACAAACAGTATCCCACAGCTGTTTATGTGTTTAAACCCATTTTGCACAGAGAGGCATTTTTTGAAAAATGTATTGACAGCAATGTTGAATATTATTACACAGGAAAAAAAACAACTACACGTAAAATAATTACACCGTGACGCCTCTGCCTTTCTAAATGGAGGGACAGTACCTGCGTGTGTATGTAAGCGTGTAAAACCTGAAGATAGTCAGATTAACAGTAACAGTATTTTGTCTCTATCTGCCATTCTGCAATTCATGTCATGTAAACAATAACGCGGCGCACAGCGTGATGTGAAAAGAGGCACATACCTTTGACGTTGCGTGACGAACTCTGTAATCCTCGTCCACACGTAAACGCAAAAAAGGAGTTTTAAATAATCTCCGTTTTCGGTGAATCGCAACGCCGTTTACGTGTTGACGAAAGGCCCAAACGCATAGAAACAGCTGCGTTTTCAAAAATACCCGTGTAGGTGTGGACGTAGCGTAAAAGAGTTAGTAGTATATTTTATTACTACCTGTAATTTATTGCCGTTTACTTGTATTTGCTTAATTGTTTACTAAATGTTTGAGGTGTGAAATAAACCGCAATGGAGTTTGTAAACAAAATCTGGGTGTGTGTGTTTGGAGGATGTGTTTGTGCGGGGGGTTAGGTGGTGGGGGGGCGCAAACATTTTTCTTGTAAAAAAGGGGGGCCTGGCAAAAAAAGTTTGGGAACCACTGGCTTAACCCGTGTAACCTAATAGCTCACATAATGGCGGGGTAGGGCAATTTTCACAGAGGATCCACACCGTGACCCCTGTGATGGTCATGGACCACACCTTGGCTCATGTGACCCAGACTAACTCTCTTGACTTGAAGGCTCAACTCTCAGTACCACCTACATTAAGGGTTAAATTACTCTCTATAAGATTTTATTACCCTCTTAGGTGAGGGGTGAAACATTTGTGTGCACACTGCTCAGAAAGGACACGCAGAGGCTTTTCTGCTATTGGCAGGTTTTCTTATGGCCTGATCTCTTTAGAAATGTTACTAAAACAATGAATAAGCTCACTATAAATGTAATACTCTAACATCCTTGTATTGAGACTCTCCCCTCTATGCACTGCTTTGCATTAGCTTCAGATCAATAAACATCTGCACTGTTACATTCAAATACCAGTATGACTGCAGACTTTAAATATTTCTGGCTTGCCTTTCTTACATTCACATACATGCTGGGTCAGACTACATCTCTCTCCCTCATTCAGCAGCAATCACTGACATCAGAAGCAAAATAAGCAATTTAAGTTTCACACTCCAAGGCCGAGGCAAACAGCTGCGCGTCACTCATGACGTCAAATTCAACTCAGTATGACATAAGATTAATGGGATTCAACACGACACTCCCCAATAATCATTGTCTGGCACATTCATACACCTTGGCACATCCTTGCAGCACACACTCACACACCCCATTAAACAGGCTCCCTCCCATATCGTTCTTGTTATTATGATTTCTTGCTATAAAGCTTAGAGGTGAAGG